>NC_037689.1:84063022-84203589 GCF_003255815.1 Theropithecus gelada | reverse complement strand
AAAAGTGGGCAAAGGATATGAACAGACAGTTCTCAAAAGAAGACATTCATACAGCCAACAGACACATGAAAAAATGCTCATCATCACTGGCCATCAGAGAAATGCAAATCAAAACCACAATGAGATACCATCTCACACCAGTTAGAATGGCAATCTTTAAAAAGTCAGGAAACAACAGGTGCTGAGGATGTGGAGAAATAGGAACACTTTTACACTGTTGGTGGGATTGTAAACTAGTTCAACCATTATGGAAAACAGTATGGCGATTCCTCAAGGATCTAGAACTAGAAGTCCATGTATTTGAAGGCTGCAGTAAGCCATGATTGCACCACTGCACTCTAGCCTGGGCAACAGAGTGAGACTCCATCTCAAAAAAATAATAAAAACAAATAAATAAAATTAAGAAAATAATGCATGATGAAAGTGAGAAGTCTAATAAAGAAATAGGAATCATTTAAAAAGAACTAAATGGCGCTAAAGAATACAATGACAGAACTGAAGACTTCAATAGAGAGCTTCAAAAGCAGACTCCATCATACAGAAGAATTAGCACATTTGAAGAGAGAAAAGGAAAAGAAAGTTTATTTAAAGAAATACTGTCTGAAAACTTTTCAAATGTTGAGAAGGGATATAGACCCCCTCAGATTTATGAAGCTCAAAAGACCCCAAGTAAAATAACTCAAAGAAGAATACTCCAAGGTATATTATATTCAAATTGTCAAAAGTCAAAGACAAAGCATCAAGAGATAATTCATCACATATAAGAGAACCCTCATAAGGCTACTATGAGACTTCTCAACAGAAAACCTTGCAAGCCAGGAGGGAATAGGATGGTATGCACAAAGTGCTGAAAGAAAAAGAAACTACCAACTAGGAATATTATACCTGGAAAATCTGTCTTTTGGAAATGAAAGAGAAATAAAGACATTTACAAGCAAAAGCTGAGGGAGTTCATCACCACTGGGCCTGTCTTACAAGAAATACTAAAAGAAGTTCTTAGAATTGAAACAGAAGGATGCAAATTAACAACATGAAAACACGTGAAAGTAAAAAACTCAATGGTAAAGGTAAATACATAGTCAAATTCAGAATACTTTGATAATGTAATAATGGTATATAATCCCTAGTATAAAAGTTAAAAGACAAGACTGTTAAAAATAACTATAGCTATAACATTTTGTTAAAGGATACACAATATAAAGAGATGAATTATGATATCAAAAACATAAAATGTTGGGGGAGACAAAAGTGTAGTTTTTAAAATAACCTTCTGTAAATATAAGATATTCTGTCTAAGTCTTATGATGACCACAAAACAAAACCTATAGTAAATACACAAAAGATAAACAGACAGAAATCAAAGCATACCACCATAGAAAATCATCATATCACAAAGGAAGACAAAAAGAGGAAGAAAGAAACAAAGGACCTACAAAGCAACCAGAAAACAAGTAATAAAATGACAGTGATAAGTCCTTACCTATCAATCAAATGAGAGTGATAAGTCCTTACCTTGAATGTATAGGGATTAAATTCTCCAATCAAAAGACAAAGTGACCGAATGGATTTTTTTTAAAAAAGACCTAATGACATTCTGCCCATGAGAGACTCATTTAAACTTTAAGAGGACATACATTGAAATTGAATAGATGAAAAAATATGTTGCATACAAATGGAAGCCAAAAGAGAGCAGGAGTAGCTGTGCTTATATCAGACAAAATAGACTTTAAGTCAAAAACTGTAAAAAGAGACAAACAAGGTCATTATATAATGAAAAAAGGGGTCAATTCAGCAAGAGGATATAAAAATTATGAATATATAAGGCTGAATAACATTCCACTGAATGTGTACATACCACATTTTGTTTAGCCACTAATCTGTTGATGCACACCTGGGTTGCTTTCACCTTTTGGCTATTGTAAATAATGTTGCTATAAACATGGTGGTACAAATATCTGTTCAAGTTCTTGCTTTCCATTTTTGGGGGCATATACCCAGAAGTGAAGTGGAATTGTTGTACTATGGGGTAGTTTTACATATATATGTAAATATATATAAAATATATATTTATATATATATAATTATATATATAGTTTTATATATAAATATATAAAATATATATTTTTAAAAACCGCAATACATATATATGTAAATATATATATATATATGTTTTTCCACAGCAGTTGCACCATTTTTACATTCCCACCAGCAATAGACAAGGGTTTTAATTTCTCCACATTTTTGCCAAAACTTGTTATTTTCTGGTTTGTTTTTTACTTTTTATTTATTTATTTACATATTTATTTTTTGAGAAAGGGTCTCATTCTGTTTCCCAGACTGAAGCGCAGTGGTGCAATCACAGCTGACTGCAGCTTTGACCTCCTGGGCTCAAGCAATCTTCCCACTTCATGCTCCATAGTAGCTGGGACTACAGGGACACACCACCACACCTGGTTAATTTTTAAAATTTTCTTGTAGATACAGGGTCTTACCATGTGGCCCAGGCTGGTCTTGAACTCCTTTGCTTAAGCCATCCTCCCGCCTTGGCCTCCCAAAGTGCTGGGATTACAGGTATGAGCCACCAGGCCTGGCCTTCTGGTTTGTTTTTTTAATAATAGTCTTCCAGTTAGTGTGAAGTGGTGTCTCATTGTAGATTTGATTTGCATTTCCTTACTGATTAGTGAGGCTCAGTATCTTTTCATGTGCTTATTGGCTCTTTGTATGTCTTCTTTGGAGAAACATCTACTCAAATTCTTTGGCCAATTTTTAATTGTTTTTTGTCATTTGATTATTTATTTATATGGATTCTTTATATATTATGGGTGTAAATCCCCTAACAAATATATGACTAAATATATTCTCTCATTCTGTAGGTTTTTATTTCACTTTCTTATGCTGTTCTTTGAAGCACACAGATTATGCCTTTGATGATGTCTACTTTATATTTTGTTGTTATTGCTTTTGCTTTTGGTGTCATATCTAAAAATTCATTTTCTAATCCAAGGTCATGAGACTTCATATCTATTTTCTTCTAGCAGTTTTATAGTATTAGCTTTTCCAGTTAGGTCTCTATGGTCTACCTTAAGTCAATTTTATGTATGGCATGAGGTAGAGGTCTAACTTTTTTCTTTTGTGTGTGGATATTTGGTCATCCAAGTACCATATGTTTAAAAGGCTATGCTTTCCTCATTGACTTACCTTGACATCTTCCTCTTTTTTATAAAATTCAAAGTGAGTGCATGATGAATGAACTCCCATTCACAATTGCCACAAAAAGAATAAAACACCTAGGAATACAGCTGACAAGGGAAGTGAAAGGCCTGTTCAAGGAACATTACAAACCACTGCTCAAAGCATTCAGAGATGACACAAACTAATGGAAAAACATTCCATGCTCATGGATAGGAAGAATCAATATTATGAAAATGGCCATACTGCCCAGAGCAATTTAGAGATTCAATGCCATTAACATTAAATTACCAGTGATATTCTTCACAGAATTAGAAAAAACTATTTTAAAATTTATATGGAACCAAAAAAGCCCAGATAACCAAGGCAATCCTAAGCAAAAAGAACAAAGCTAGAGACATCATGCTACCCAATTTTACTATACTACTGTACTACCCAACTATACTATAGGGCTACAGTAACCAAAAGAGCATGGTACTGGTACAAGAACAGACACATAGACTGATGGAACAGAATAGAGAACTCAGAAATAAGACTGCACATCTACAACCATCTGATCTTTAACAGACCTGACAAAAACAAGAAATGGGGAAAGGATTCCCTGTTTAGTAAGTGGTGCTGGGAGAACTGGCTAGCCATATGAAGAAAATTGAAACTGGACCCCTTCCTTACACTATATATAAAAATCGACTGAGGATGGATTAAGACTTAAATGTAAAACCTTTAACTATAAAACCCCTAGAAGAAAAGTCAAAAATAACAGATGCTGGCAAGGTTGTGGAGAAAAAGGAACACTTTTACACTGTTGGTAGGAGTATAAATTAGTTCAACCATTGTGAAAGACAGTGTGGCAATTCCTCAAAGACCTAAGGACAGAAATACCATTCTGCCCAGCAATCCCATTACTGGGGATGTACCCAAACCACTGTATATATTCCTTATATATGTGAAGAAATATAAATAGTTCTGTTATAAAGACACATGCATGCATATGTTCATTGTAGCATTATTCACAATAGCAAAGACATGGAATCAACCTAAATGCTCATCAACCATAGACTGGATAAAGAAAATGTGGTACATATACACTATAGAATACTGTGCAGCCATAAAAAGGAACGAGATCATATCCTTTGCAGGTACATGGATGGAGCTGGAGGCTGTTATGCTTAGCAAACTAATGCAAGAACAGAAAACCAAGTACCACATGTTCTCACTTATCAGTGGGAGCTAAATGATGAGAACACATGGACACATGGGGGGAAAAATACACACTGGGGCCTGTCAGAGGATGGGGAGTGGGAGGAGGGAGAGGATCAGGAAGAATAGTTAGTGACGCTGGGCTTCATACCTGGATGATGGGATGATCTGTGCAGCAAACCACTGTGGCACATGTTTACCTATGTAACAAACCTGTACATCCTACACATGTACCCCTGAACTTATAAGTTGGAAATTTAAAAAAAGTGAGTGCATGAAGTTAGAAAAGGACACAGGAGAAAATTTTTCATGTGATGATCTTTAGAACCTAAGCTTTAAGTTTGTTAAACCTTCATGTTTCTCATGAGTCCAATATGGTAATGAGCTTAGTAAGATACTGTTGATTACAAAGTATTGAGGGGTACATATCACATTTTCAGAAAGTATTTACCTTCACAATCTACTGTTATAAGGTATTTGTATGCTTCTTTGACAAATACCTGCAAAGGTAAATATACAGGTTAATTGAGTTTTTGAATGCCATTTCTACTGAACAGGAGAGTTTCAGATATAAATGTCTTTGCTATATGTAAACTAATATTACATGCTCTTTCAGCTTCTCTTTTGCATACTCAATAAAGCTTTTAGTAAATAAAAATGATGCAGATAGAGAAAATGCTTCTTGAGGTATATTTTAATAGGAAAAGTTTCTGACCTGTCAGTTTTTAAAAATCCGGAAAAGTATCTGCCATGGCTTCTTTTTTAGACACAAACTAACAAAAATGTCACACTTATGCTGTGACCACAGCCACTATTGTCCCCACAGAGCTAGGGACCAAAAAATCTTCCAGTTCTAATAACATATTTCAATGCTAGGATAAACCAATTGAGAAAGAGATTAGAGCCATGAAGAACATTAGAGATCATGTAGCTCACAAATTTAGTTTGTTTGACACACAGTGTTTTAACAATTAAAATTAGTTTCCCCTATTTTTTAAATGGAAATAATTTCAAATAAAAGGTTGAACTTTTCTTGAAAACCAGATGCTCTGGCAATCCTGGGCCTGCATTCTCACATGGTAACAATGGGCTGGAACTGAGGAATGTTCTTCAGGTCACCACTCACTCTTATCCCTCTGACACTAAGATGCTTGTTTCATTTCCATGAATCATTACACTTACAGTTATATTTCACGTAGCAGCCCATATCATTCATTAATGTTACCTGTCTGGAACCTCACATCTGATTCAATTCTCACCCCACTGCCCCTCCATATTAGCTTTCTAATGCTGCTGTAACAAATTACTACAAATTTAGTGGCTTAAAACAACAAAAATTTGTAATTTCACACTCCTAGAGGCTAGAAGTCCAAAATCAAGGTGTTGGAAGGTTTGGTTCCCTCTGTGGGTTCTGAAGGAGAATCTGTTCATGTCTCTCTGGTGGCTGCTGGCAAATCTTGCTGTTCTTTGGCTTGTGGACCCATCACTCCAGTCTCTGCCTTAATCTTCATATCACTTTCTCATCTGTATCTGTGTGTCTCAAATCCTCTTCTGCCTATTTCTTATAAGGACACCTGTCTTTGGATTTTGGGCCCACCTTAAATCCAGGATGATCTATTATTGAGATCATTAACTAATTTTATCTGTAAAGGCCCTTTTTCCAAACAAGGCCGCATTGACAGGTTCCAAGTTAGGACATGAACTTATCTTTTTGTGACTGCTGTTCAACTCACTACACCACTATTTTAAAGATAAGAAAACTGAATCCAAGATAGGTTTAGTTACTCCTCCAAAATCATACAACTAGTTTGTGATAGAATTGATTCAAGAACATTAGTCCCCTAACTCCCAAATGAGTTTCCTTTCCACTATTTTATGTTGCTCTTTTACTTCAGATCAGTTCATGTTCCAAATAAAATATAGAATAAACATAAAGAATAATAAGTTGCCTCTAGCTCTATCACGTAATTTTGTGCATTATTTCAGCTGATGGAAATCTTTAAAAGGTGTGATCTCTTTAACAGTTTCTGTTATTCTCTATTAAAATATCAGAAATTAGTAAATAAACCAGTTGCATGTTAATTTAAAGCTGTCTGAAGAAAAGATTTTGCTGTTGTTCAAATCCTGGCTCTGTTACTAACTTGCTGTGTTTTCTTGGGCAATTCCCATCCTCTCTCTGGATTTCAATTTGCCCACCTGTAAAACAAAGGAGTTGGACCAAGATGAATTCTAAGGTCTCCTCCAGCACCAGCTTTCTGGGATTCTGTTTTTGCAGAATTATTCTGAATGTGGTTAATCAGCCACTTTGAGGTACTATTGTCCAGCTAAGCTTTTAGGAATAGTAGTTTCCAGAAGAGAAAATCTATTTCACCACCACCTCTATTTTGAGTTGATTTTTGTATATGGTATAAGAAAGGGGTCCAGTTTCAATCTTCTGCGTATGGCTATCCAGTTATCCCAGCACCATTTATTGAATAGGGAGTCTTTCCCCCGTTGCTTTTGTCGATGTTGTTGAAGATCAGATGGTTGTAGGGGATGGCTTTATTTCTGGGCTATTTCTGTTCCATTGGACTGTGCATCTATTTTTGTACCAGTACCAGTACCAATATTTTTGGTTACTGGAGCCTTGCAGTATAGTTTGAAGTCAGGTAAGGTGATGCCTCTGGCTTTGTTCTTTTTGCTTAGGATTGTGTTGGCTATTCAAGCTCCTTTTTGGTTCCAAATGAATATTTAAATTATTTTTTCTAATTCTGTGAAGAATATCATTGGTAGTTTGATAGGAATAGCATCAAATCTGTACATTAGTTTGAGCATTATGGCCATTTTAACAATATTGATTCTTCCTATCCATGAGCATGGAATGTTTTTCCATTTGTTTATGTCATCTCTGATTTCTTTGAGCAGTGTTTTGTAATTCTCATTGTAGAGATCTTTCACCTCGTTGGTTAGCTGTACTCCTAGGTAATTTATCTTTTTTGTGGCTATTGTGAGTGGGATTGCATTCTTGATTTTGTTCTCTGCTTGGATGCTGTTGATATATAGGAATGCTACTGATTTTTGTACATTGATATTGTATCCTGAAACTTTGTTGAAGTTGTTTATCAGCTTAAGGAGCTTTTAGGCAGAGACTATGGGGTTTTCTAGGTATAAAACCATATTGTCTGCAAACAGGGATAGTTTGACTTGCTCTCTTCCTATTTGGATGTCTTTTATTTCTTTCTCTTGCCTGATTGTTTTGGCCAGGAGTTCCAGTACTATGTTGAATAGGAGTGGAGAGAGAGGGCATCCTTGTCTTGTTCTGGTTTTCAACGTGTTGGGTGGGGGGTGCTTCCAGCTTTTGCCCATTCAGTATGATGTGACTATGGGTTTATCATACATGGCTTTTTATTATTTTGAAGTATGTTCCTTCAATGCCGCATTTGCAGGGGGTGGGATTAATATGAAGGGATGTTGAATTTTATCAAAGGCCTTTTCTGCATCTATTGAGATGATCATGTGGTTTTTGTTTTTAGTTCTGTTTATGTGATGAATCACATTTATTGATTTGCATATGTTGAATCAAACTTGCATCGAAGGGATAAAGCCTACTTGATCACACCACCTCTATTACGATGAGGGGATGAGGGTACTTTAAGTTTAGTTTCCAGCGGTGAGAGTGGATTTGTACGAAACCATCCATCTTCCTCCTCACCCCATCCCTTCTTTGCAGCCTTTCTCAACCTGCACAGATACACACACACACAGATGTACATACCCTTTTCATCTTTCTGTCCCAGTATAGAGCTATTGAAAAAGAAGCCAACTGGCAGACCAAGATGTCAGACCCTGATTTTAAACACTTTAACACCATCCTGAAACCAAAAAATACCCGTTTTGACTATAAACAGGTAAAAAAGTAAAAATAAAAGATCCTACATTATATAAACATTGTTCTGACAAACTGTTTTCACCCTGATTTCTCTTCATTGTGCTCTAATGTTTAAACCTCCTTGACATTTGACTTTATAGGCTACAACTTTCCACTTTCCACAGCAGTAATTATCTGTGGCTAGTTCTGAGAAAGGAGCCAGGAAATTTGAGCTTCCAGCAAAATCTCCCTGAGTATAATTCACTAGATAAACTGTACAAGTCTATTCTCTTTTAAATAAATTACTTGAGTTCTTACTTAAATGATGTACTGTATTAGTTTGCCAGGGCTGCCATAAGAAAATACCACAAACTGTGTGGCTTAAACAACAGAGATTTATTTTCTTGCAACTCTAGAAGCTGGAAGTCTGAGACCAGACTTCTAGTCAGGTATCAGCAGGATTGATTTCTTCCGAGGTCTCTCTCCTTGGCTTGCAGATGGCCCCTGTCTTGCTGCCTCTTTACATGGTCTTTCCACTGCCTCTTCACATGGTCTTTCCTCTGTGAGCACACATTCCTGATATCTCTCTGTATATTCTAATCTCCTCTTCTGATAAGGACACCAGTCAGATTGGATTCAGGCCCACTCAGCCTCATGTTAACTTAATTACCTCTTTAAATATCTTATCTCCAAATATAGCAACATTGTGAGGTACTGGGGGTACTGGTGTGATATCTTGGCCTGCCAGTTTGCTTCTTTTTCAATGGCCATATACTAGGACAGAAAGATGATAAGGGTATGTGCATCTGTGTGTGTGTGTGTGTATATGTGTGTGTGTGTAGGTTTAGAAAGGCTGCGAAGAAGGCATGGGGTGAGGAGGAAGATGGATGGTTTCATACAACATACAAATCTGGGGAGAAGAGGATACAATTCAGCCCATAACATGTACCATATTATTTAACACATTATGAAATGTTAAACCTAGAAGTAATTTAGAGACCATTTAGTATAATCCTCTCATTTTGTAGGTTATAGAGACTGAGGTACAGGGAAGTTAAGACACTTACCTCGGGAAAGCCATATGGAATTAGTGGCAGAGGCAGGACTAGAAATCAGGTCTTCCAGCTCCAAGTTCCATGCCCTTTCCACCATACCATGCTGCTATTTTAGTCCATTTGATTTGTTCATGCCTTTAACTTCTCTTCTTCTCATTCTTTCTCTTGCTGATTTAGAATAAATTTGGCAAATATATTAAATTAGCTATTTTTAAAACTATATTTACCTTAATTTTCCTGTACTCACGACCCTCCACAACTCAAATTTTGAAAAGAAAAAAATTTAAGGAGTTTTCTACTTAATTTCCTATCAGTTTTCTCTTTATACATATATTTTTCACTCTTGCTTTGAAATAACAGGATTTTTCTAAGATAAATGAATTTGTGCTTGCCAGAATAGACAATGAATTGAAATCCAAGAAACCTCAGCTTTTTGTCACCTTCTTGGAATCTGAGGTAGAGAAGAAAATTAGCACAAACCTATGCCTCTCCCCTTTCTTATTACCTGTCCTTCTCTTTCCCTACAGTAGGATTTTAAAGCTTCTAGAAACGTTGATATATACACTCTTCCTCCCTCCCCCACCAAGACAATAAATACTATCATTGAACTGGTGCCATAAAAATGCCCAATTTTTCATTCTTTAGCCAGAGGTATTTAAGCTCAAACCCTGGAACCTGAAAGGAAAGAAAATTCTGAATATAAATGTACCTTTTCTTTACTTGTAAATCTTCTCCATTCGTCTTTTAGAGTGAAATATCAAGAGAGAAAATGGAGAAACTTTGAGTTATAAAGTGAATGAAGTGAATGTTTAAAAGATTTATTAAAATTAGGTGTTCGCTTCCATTTAATCCAGGGTTTTACTTTTACTTAAACTACTAACAGAAACTGTTTGTTTTCAATAGTCAGCTAGTTACCTCAGTGGACCAGGGAACACTTTTTTCTCTCCTGTCTAAATCTCCAGTTGTTTGCTTCTTGAGAGACAGATGTTTAATGACAAAAAGCCTTTCTTCAAATGAGTCCCTTGGGTAACATAGCCCCCATGCTGCCCCTCTCTTACCTTGCTGATTACTAAGGAATTCATCTGGATAAGTCACCCTCTATGGAGACAAGAAAGGGGCAGAGATTCATCCCATCCCGCCTCTAGTGCAACGTGTCAGAGCTTGATCTTATTGCCTGCTTATTCAGTACAGACAGAAACAATGGGAAGCACTAAAATATAGATGTCTGTGCCATTAAGGTACAAAAGGCAATTAAAATATGTCTGTCAAGCAGGTCTGTATTGTACCACAGTCTTAATGATTTTGACTGTCCAGAAGATAGAAATATAGATTAAATTTTACTATGACTTTCAGCAGACATTTGCACCCCTGTAACTTGGTGGGTGCTGCTTTTGCTATGATTTTTAAGTGTCATCTTCTATGAAGTATAGTACTGAAGAGGAGTTATTGTATAGTGGGAATAAAACTGTTGAGCTCTACTGGATGGTTCTTTTAATGTGAGATCATACCATCCAATAAGACTCACAGGGATATAGTGAAAGCACATATTTGAGAATCACTTCCATTCTTCTCCAGCACTGTTGCTTATCATGAGGATTGAACTAGTTCTGTGAGAGACACAATGAGGTACATCTCGTGGGCTAGATTTTCTGTAATAGCCTCATCAAATGGTCCACGTTAATCACAGCAACTAGCAATTGCTTTACCATTGTTCAGGTTGTCATTTGCAATCTGATTATTTGGTAATGAACTGCCTTTAGGCGACCTGCCAACCTCAGGTCTGTTTACCAAACTTGTGACATTATGAGAAATACAGTATTCCTAGGAGCATAATCCAAAAATCTAAAATACCATGTTGCAAATGGAAGGGAGGTCATAATTCCTGTCTGAGTATTGGAAGTTGCAGTTATTAACAATTGTGTATGTGTGTGTGTGTGTGTGTGTGTGTGTCACTAGATAATATGTATATACATATACTGTAATTATTACTATAGATACAGTGAATACATATATATAATTTCTTAACTGTTCCTACCCACTCTATTCATTAATTCCACACAATTATATATCACTTTACATTCTCCAAAATACTTCCGCATACATTCTTGTTTAATCCTTATACCAGCTCTGTTAGTAAAAATTGTTCTCTATTTTATAAAGAAAGTGAAGCTATGAAAGGTAATATATCTTGCAAGATTTCAGAGCTAGGAAATGGTTGAGTCTGAATTGTTTTTCTAAACTCCTAGCCTACTGCTTTTTTCTGTTACACCCCAGCTGTCTTTGTTATAGAGGCAGTGTGTTATAATGGACCCAGACTGCCTGGATTTGAATCAGAGATCTTTTACTTCCTGGTAGTATGACCTTAGACAAATGATTAAACCTCTCTGTGCCAAAGTTTCCTCATCTGAAAAATGGGGATAATAATAGTATCTACCTCATAGGGTTGTGAGGATTAAATGAGTTGATATAGAGATGGTATTTGGAACAGTGACTTGAATAGTTAGCATTATGTTAATGTTTGATGCTATTATTACCTGTATTATTATCATTCTTGTCATAATCAGCATATTGCATAGCATGGTGGCTAAGATCTCTATTTTTTAAGATCATAGTCACTGCATGCAAACAGTCTAGATTCAAATCCAAACTCTACTACTGTGTGACCTTGGACAAATTGCTTTGACTTTCTGTGCCTCAGTTTTATCATAAATATATATATCATATATATGATATATATATATCAAACATTGGGCTAAGTATGTTACATGAATTAACTAGTAGTCATAACAGCCATGTGTGACTAACACTTTATATATTTATGATATATATCATGGCTGTTATGACTACTAAATTAGTTAATTCATGTAACATACTTAGCCCAATGGTTGATGTTAGAACCCCCACTTGCCTTATTCCTAACATCTTGGCTGCAAACTCAGACCCATGAGGTGTCTGTATGGCAATTGTGTATTGTATATGACATATGTAATTCATCAGTCCTCTGTAGTCTAATCACACAAGCTAGTGGTTTGGTTGTCATGATAGTTCTTGGTAGGAATGTATTTGTCATATAAAAGTTATTTTGGTATGGTGTGGTGAAATGAGTATTCACTGGAGATCTGGTTCTATTGTGGAGTGGCCTTACAAGTGAAAATCTGGAGCCTGGAGAAAAAAAAAAAACTTTAGCAAGAGTAAGAAATGAATTCTCAGTCACCCTCTTTTCTCTCTCCCTACTAATGCTGTAATGCTATATTTTCCATCCTGTGGTGGGGTGGGTCTATAGTGGTAAGACAGTATGCTATCATTATATTTAGGAGGAAAATTGTTTCAAGTTTGAAATTTTTTCCAATATTATACTGGAAGTCAACTGGAAAATGATATTTACTTAGTAGTTACTTTAGAAATAACTTTTCTAGGCCGAGTTTATTAAGAAATAAAGGAGATCATCCTACAGACAGATCACAGGCAAACCCTCATTTTTGGGGATGGCTTTATTCCAGAAGATCATTTCTAAGTTGATAGTTTGGCACTTGAGTATTTTTCTGTAGAAATTATGTTATTTTTCTGTAGCAATTAGGTTATTGTGTTATTATGGTGAAGTTTCCAGGTTAGCCCACAACCTGCGATGGGAATGAAATACTGTGATAGAACTGAAATAGTGTACTGTACTGAAATATTATTAACTAGCAATTAAAGCAAAATATAATTGAATAAGAAATAACACCTTGACACTAAAGCATGAGCATAGCAGAGTTAATTACAGGTTAAGAAGATAGATAAAGGCTTTGGGAGAGTCTTTCTGAAGAGCACTTCTAGGTACTTTCAATGGGCATTAGAAATTGATGGCACAGGTTTTATGTCTAATAATCAGCATATTGCATAGCATGGTGGCTAAGATCTCTATTTTTCACTTCAGAAAGGATGACTTTTCCTTGAAACAGGTATCTCACAGTGCTCTTATAACTATCAGCCATTATTATGGCTATTTGGGGTTCATAAATAGAACAAAGAGACCAAGAAAGGTTATTTTGAAGTAACTGGGCAAGAAATAGCAGAAGAAAGAGCCATTTAAAGGGGTAATATGGATCCATGTGAGGATATGTGATTGCTTAAGGTGGAATTGACTGCAGTAAATGATAAAAAGAAGAAAAGTGGGGAGCTCAATTTGTGCATAGGATCCCAGTGAAAAGAAAGACAGTGAGAAGCTTTCCATGAAACCCCAGCACCTTTTTAACTTCAATTCACACACTGTTTCTGTACTGTTCCTTTTATGTTCCCTTTCTCCCCTACTAGACTAGCTCTTGAAGGGCAGATATGGTTTCTTATTCATCCCTCTGCTTCCAACAATAACTAGCACATAGTAGGTGTTAAACACACTATGTTGAAATATCATGTATAATCTTTTAGGCAAATTCATGTGCTTCTTACTTAACCAGGGCATTAGAAAACTGTAAAATTGTGCTCTCAACTAGCATTTGGTACATAGTTCTAGCATTTGGGTTGAATTCAGAATTGTAATATTACAAAAACAGAACTGAGAACCCGCGCATGAATTGTCTGTTTGGTTATAGACGTAGTCTCTTCTCCCCATTTCATGAGTGACATCATCCCTTCTTTCTCCACCTCTCTGCCTTGGAGCAGGGTCTGGCCAAACTAATTTTGTAAATACCCTAAAGATGGAACTTTGGACACTCCCTGATTGACAAAGCTCTCTGCAGCTTTTATACCTTCTCTCAGAAACACATAGCAACATTCTGGTTCCAAAGAGATGGTGTAGAGTTTGACTATTGATTCTTTGTCCTCCTTGCTTGCTTTTATTCTGTTTGACCCCCTCCCTGATGCATTCCTGCTGGAGACAAAGCCACATGCTGAACCATGGGGAACAGTCTGTAATGAAACAACAAGCTGCTCCCAATTTTAAATATTGCATGTTGGGGCAAAGGCACAGTTCCTTTTCCTCTAAAGCTATAACATTAAAAAAATTCTGTTTGATATTCAGAGTTATTTGATCTGGCAGTTTAACAACTGTTGATGTTTTAATTGCTTCTTTAAAGGATTTCATCTACATTTCTAGGTTTATTTTTATTTTACTCTGAAGGAATGTCAATATTAGCCATCACTTTGCCCAGTAAGTTCCCATTGCAGGATCTTGGAGTAAAATCCAGTAATTACTGGAGCTGGTAACTTAAGACCCTGCTGAGAAATTTGGCAGCTTCACTTTTCCTGAGGAGGCATCTCTTCCCATGGAGCTAGCAATCATTTTATTGTTCTGAATCAATTTTAAGTGAGTTGTGTACCTTAGAGACCAGCTTTCTATGTTCCTTTGAAAGCGATTTACATCATTCTCTTTGGGTGAAAGAGGAATGTTAAGTCATCTTAAGTCACTCTTTTTTTGTATGCACCTAATGAGAGCAACAAAGTAACTCTTAGATAAACTTACAATCGTAAGATGTGCTAGCAAGAAAAATTTAGCAAGTTTATAATCCCTTAGGGTCTTACTTCATTTTTATTTGTCTATTCATAAGTCTGTTTCCAAAACCAAATAGAATGTTTTGTTGGCATGCTACTTATATGTATGCAACTAGCCATTTGAATTCTCTCAACAAAACTACGCACATTCAAAGCAGTTTAGAGATGAAAGGGTCCTCTGAGATCATCTAGCCTCTTCTAAATGCTTTAACCTTGTATTTATTAATAAAAGGAGAGCTGGATGAGCTTGCATCTTTGCTCTTCTGTCATTTATACTTTGAATTATTCCAATGAAAAAATGTTTGTTAAATGCTTACATGCTGAACCCAGTCTGAAGCAATTTGTTTCAGAAGGCATGGTTCTTGGAGTTTTGGAGCCTTCACACTAAAACCAATAGCACCGACGTACTATATATTGTCTGTCACATTTTCTCTTCTGAAGTTTCTTTACACTCCATCACCACCCCTACCAGCCACCCTCCACACACACACACACACACACACACACACACACACACACACACACACATCTTGGGGAGATGAAAACAAATCTCTTAAACTTTTATTTTTCTGCTTTGAAGCAGCACTCCCAGAAAAGACTTTTTTTTTTTTTTTTTTTTTTTTATACTTTAAGTTCTAGGGTACATGTGCATAACGTGCAGGTTTGTTACATATGTATACTTGTGCCATGTTGCTGTGCAGCTGGAAACCATCATTCTTAGCAAACTATCACAGAAAAGACTTTTTAAAAAAAGTATTTAAAAAATTATTTAATTTTTAAAAATTTTTTTGAAAATTTAAAAAACTATATTATGGGTACATAATAGTTGTACATATGTATGGGGTACATGTGATATTTTGTTTTTTGTTTTGTTTTGAGATGGACTGTTGCCCAGGCTGGAGTACAGTGGTGCGATCTCAACTCACTGCAACCTTTGCCTTCTGGGTTAAAGTGATTCTCCTGCCTCAGCCTCCCAAGTAGCTGGGATTATAGGCACCCACCACCATGCCTGGCTAATTGTTTTGTATTTTTATTAAATATGGGGTTTCCCATGTTGGCCAGGCTGGTCTCGAACTCCTGACCTCAAGTGATCCGCCCCTCTAGGCCTCCCAAAGTGTGACATTATAGGCATGAGCCACCGCCCCCGGCCACATGTGGTGTTTGATACAGGCACACAATGTGTAATGATCAAATCAGGTTAATTGGAATATCAATCATCTCAAGCATTTATCTTTTTTGTGTTAGGAATATTCCAAATCCATTCTTTTAGTTATTTTGAAATATACAAGAATTATTGTTAACTATAATTGACCTATTGTGCTATCAAACACTAGATATTATCCCTTCTATTCAACTGTATTTTTATACCCATTAACCATTCCCTCTTCCCCTCTTTTTTTTTTCTTTGAGACACTATCTTGCTCTGTTGTCTAGACTAGAGTGCAGTGGCACGTTCATGGCTCACTGCAGCCTTGAAGTCTTGGGCTCAAGCAATCCTCCCACCTCAGCATCCCAAGTAGCTGGGATTAGAGGCATGCACCATAATGCCTGGCCATTTCTTTAAATCTTTGTCGAGATGGGGTCTCACTGTTTGTCCAGGCTGGTCTCAAACTCCTGGACTTAAGTGATCTTCCCATTTCGGCCTTCCAAAGTGTTGGGATTACAGGCATGAGCCATCGTGCCTGGCCCCCTCTTCTACTCTTTATCCACCCTCCCCACTAGCCTTCCCAGCCTGTAGTAACCATATCATTTTACTCTATCACCATGAGTTAAATTTTTTTGCAGCTTCCACATGTGAGTGAGAACGTGCAATATTTGTCTTTCTGTGCCTGGCTTATTTCATTTAACACGGTGATCTCCAGTTCCATCCATGTTGTTGCAAATGACAAGATCTCATTCTTTTTTATAGCTGAATAGGACTCCTTTTTGTTATAAGTACCACATCTTCTTTATCTATTTGTCTGTTGATGGACACTTAGGTTGCTTCCAAATCTTGGCTATTGTGAATAGTGCTGCACTAAACATGGGAGAGCAGATATTTCTTCGATATACTGATTTCATTTCTTTTACGCATATACCCAGCAGTGAGATTGCTGGATCATATGGTAGTTCTATTTTTAGTTTTTTGAAGAACCTCTATACTGTTCTTCATAGTGGCTGTACTAACTTACATTCCCACAGCAGTGTACAAGAATTCCCCTTTCTCTTTTACCCTTGTCAGGGATAATCAAAGGTTAAATGAAAGGACCAGCCAACTGATTGATGGGAGGGACGTTGGTTAGGATGGTTGAGGAGAAGTGGACTTAGCCACAAGGTGTATTATTCAGCTTTCCCATATTTTTCCTTCCTTTATCTCCTCAACACTGGGAATATAAGACTTTTCACTCATAGACTTAATACTTATACAATATGTCCAACAACCTTTTTGGGAGATGGAATTTCTAGTTCAGCTATCTGGTCCTTCCTCTGAATTTTTTTTTTTTTTTTCTTAATGCTGAAAACCCAGAAACTTCAAAATGAATCTCCTGGCTTTTTCTACTGGTTATTTCTTGTGCAGCTTCACTAGGCTTAAAACGTCAGCCTCTTCATTGGGCTCTGATGTTATGATTGTAACTCTAGACTGTTTTCTTCTTGGCATCCCTTCTCAATAGATAGCACTCAGTGATTGAAAATGTAAGAGACTGCTACTGTATGAGGAATTTCAGAATATAAACTATGGTAGTTAGAAAATGATATGTATATAGTATATGTTAGAACCCATCTTTGCCTGGATCACCTTTCCTGAGTCTTTTTCTGTTCATGTTGACCCATTCTAGCCCCTCCAAACCTAAGGTTTTTGTTTTTGTTTTCACTTGACTTAACTAGACCATAAGCTCCATGAGGGAGGAGACTATCCTGTTTGCCTTATTCACTGCTATAAATTTCTATATCTCATATGCCTAATACAATACTTGGCACGTAGAAGGTATTCAATAAATATTTATTGACTGAATTAAATAGTCAGTAGCCTTGTCCTAGTTCCTGTATTTGCTACAGTAAGAGCCCTCTTGCTGAACTCTGCCTGGTTATTGATGAAACAAGGTCATCTGTGTCTTCTGTTTATCTTTGAGTATAGACTATACCCAGCAACTTCCAACAACCTTCTGGCAGCAATATTTTTCTGATTGCCCGCTGTTAAAACTCTTCAAGGACCCTCTTCTCACTCCAGATTTCTCTCCTAACTAACCATCCTACGTCATTTCTGACAAAATCTTTCCTTTATCTATTGTTCAAGATTATATGGGTTCAAAAATTTCTTACGATGTACTATACTTGCAGTCAGTCTCCTACTTGATGTCCTGTAGAACACAAAGTTACATTTACATAATAAGGGCCACCTCCTTTCTACCTCCCAGAAAGGCTACCCCAAATCACAAATGGTAAGAGGAATCTTTTGAGCACAAGGACGAAAAGAAGCAAGATAACTCCATTTTTTGAGAAGAAAATTTTAAAATATCACATTGAGGTGATGGTGTGAAAGTACTTTCCTGAAGTTAAATTTGCAAGTGTCTGCCTTCTTCTTCTCTCCTCTGGATATCACACTGACACATCTGCCATTCGAATTGGATTTTGTGAAGCTTTTGAATTGGGAGTGACACAGAATGCTGTGGCTTTCGGAATGTCTTTGTATTGTTCCCTCCTGAGAGCTAGGATGATGGGATATATTATGGTGGTGCTGTCTGTATTCTCAATCATCAGCGCAAATTGACAGCAGCACTATAAAGTCAGGTTTACTGGCACATGCGCATGCGCACACACACACACACGCCACAGGTTGTTAGAGTACAAGTTCTACAATGTTTATGTATAAGAAAAAAAAAATACTTTTAGCTAAACGTAATGTATTTTCTTCTCTATTTCCATGCATACCTGAGAACATAGAAGATGTTCAGTAAGTATGTGGCAAAGTTAAAATTGTTGCCTTGATAACAGTTTCATTTCTTGGGCTGTAGAATAATTCAAGCAAGGAATTGCTACTCTGGTCATAATTCTGAAAAGGAAGAAAGAACTGGTTGGTGAGATAGTGATGATAGGCACCTTGGGAGAAAGTGAGTGTGTCATATTAGAGTTCGTAATAACGAAGGAAGTGCTGTTGATGGTTCCACATCTATTATAGGCTTTACAAAAGCATATTTCAGAAATTAGGGCAATGAAAGATAGGTATGTCCCCCTTGTCTTGATATACTACATTTTTTTACATGATAAGAGGCTTTCAAAATTGAATACTCCTAATTTCTTGGCAATAGAGAAGGAAAGGGAGTATCTAAAACAGTCATATTCAACACCGGAAAGGACATGACATATACCTAGTACTCACTACAAAAGGTACAATAACACACATCACAATTTATAGAGAATCATATGTATTTTGAATCCCCACCCAAAGGGCCATTCTCCTCTCCCTGGCCTCTACACGTGGTATGATTGATTTGTGTGACTGCACAGGAAGTTCTTTGATAAGTTCAGATGTGACATGATAAAAGGAAGAACATAGAACCAAGTACACATTCCAGACAAGGACATTATTCTATAAATAGTATCAGGAAAGTCAGAGCCTTGTAAAAAAAAATGCTAAAGACCACTAAATGTGTACATATATTTAGTTCTGTTTAGAGCAAGAACAAGGAAGAACTAGGCCTATTTGGCATCCTGTTAAAAGTGACAGCTGGCAGAACTATTCACCGAGACTTCTGTATTAATGATACTGATGTTCAAACAGAAAAGGGTGAATGGAACATGGTTAAGAAGGAATTTTTGAAGCTCAAGGTAGATGAGAAATTAGAAAATAGATATTTATTCCCTTTGAGTCTCTAATCCCAGAAGAACTAGATCTAAGAGAAAAGGAAAAAAAAAACTAGAAAAGAAAAACTAGATCTACAAGAAAGAAGCTACAGAGATAATCACAAAACTACTACTACCAGTTTTTGAGATGTCATAAAGGGTAAATTCCAAAAGACAAGAGATGGACAAATTCCCTGATTTTCTCAGAGAGGAAGGCTGGGAGTGATTTGCTGAAGCTATGGATCTGTACACTTGACAGTTACTCCCAGCATAATTCTAAAATGTATTTTCAGTGAGATGCTTTATAGACATTCATTACAGAAAATAATGGTCACCAGGACCTCCAAGTTGGTACTCTAAGAAGTCATTAAGAAAATAATATTTGTGTGTCATTTCTTGATAGGATTACTAAACTAGACTTTAAGGGAAAGACATCATAACATAGGGATCCAGTAAGATAATTAATCCTATATCTTGTGTTATCCTTGTGGAAACAAGGATGTAAGAGAAGTCTGATAGCAGTTAGAGGAATTTACCTTGGTTGAACTCTGTGTATTAATTTCAATGTAGAGGGAATTATTGAGTAGCTTACCATAGAGCTCTGTCCTGTTCAACACTTTTATCAATAACTTGGACAAAGATATAAAAAGTGTATATATATACATATATATATAAAATTATTGGATTATACAAAATTAGAAACAACAGAGAGCATATGCATGACAAATGGCTTGTCTGGAATCAACCAAGGCAAGGTACCATACTTCAGGAATCACTGGAAAATATTGCATCTGGAGGAAGGTTTTACTTAGGGGCTGAAAACCATATCTGATGAAGAATGGGGATTTTTAGCTTTGCAAATAAAAGACTTTAGTGGGACATGGTAGTGGTCTTTAAATATTTGAAAAAATGGTATACGTAGGAGAAATAAGAAGGATGTGGGAATAGTTGGAACTGAGTGGAGGATATATAGGAAGGAAGATTTTGGCTTAGTTTAGGACAATTTTCTATCATTTTTTTCTGTTTAACATAGCAGTGGTCTGTTTGATAAGTTAGTGAGCTCCTTCCCTATCAATAGAGGAACTCAAGCAGAAGCTAGACAACATCTTTTGGAGTGATTGTTAATGTGATTCTTTCATTAGAGGAGGATTTGGACAAGATGAGTCTAAAATCTCTTCCAACTCTGAGATTTTATGATTACTATCTCTACTGGAAGTTTTTCTTGTTAACAACTGTGTCCATCATAATTTTCAAGGGGAAAGTCAGTAATCCTGAAAATTACATCACAGATACCTTATCTATAAAACTTTTCCCCCCAAATGTTTATTTTCCATCTTCTCATATCTTCCTTCCTTTCTTTCCTTCCCATATACCCATTTAAAGGCATATTCAATTAGTAATACACCCATAGTGATAATCAGAGCCCTACTTATTTATACCTTCTACAGTTATTTGGGGTTTTTTGTTTGTTGTTTTGTTTTGTTTTGTTTTGTTTTGAGACAGTATCTCACTCTGTTGCCCAGGCTAGAGTGCAGGAGCTTGATCTCATCTCAGCTCACAGGTTCAAGGGATTCTCATGTCTCAGCCTCCCAAGTAGCTGGGATTACAGGTGTGTACCACCATGCCCAGAATTTTTGTGTTTTTAGTAGAGACAGGGTTTCACCATATTAGCCAGGCTGGTGTGGAACTCCTGAGCTCAAGTGATCTGTCCACCTTGACCTCTCAAAATGCTGGGATTACAGGCGTGAGCCACTACACCCGGCCCTTCTACAATTATTTGTACCATCAGAATGAACTATAAATTTGCTTGCTCTTTTCTTTTGTATGTATGTGTTTGGAGAAAAAAGCTTCACAACGTTTTTAACAGAATAAGTCAATATTTATTTTGAAAAAGTGATATACTGCTTAGTCTCCACCATCCACCCAGTAAAATAATCTGTCTTCTAGAAGTATCAAGTACTGTTTTATAATTTAGGATGTCACCTGAAAAGATTTAAGGATAGTCCAAGCATTCTAGTATCCCCTATTAAACAACTATGGATTTATCTCTTGTCTATAAATGTATAACTTCTCTTGAACCTTTTTTACCCATTTCTATTTTCAGCCTAAATCATTTCTAAGTATAATGATGATAATGAACTCATAAATTTTTGATAAAGTAGTATGCATTTTCTTCCACACAAATGTTTGGTATTGTTGCATCTCTCTTTTAAGTGGATAATTCAACAGTTATTAAGCCCCTACTATGTGTTAGGCAGTTTTATATCTATTATTAAAGTGCTTGTGAAGTAGATGGAATTACTCATAGGTTTGGGTTTTTTTAATTAATTGATTTTTTTAGAAACAAGGTCTTGCTACATTGCCCAGGCTGGCTTCAAACTCCTGGATTCAAGTAATCCTTCTGTCTCAGCCTCCTGAGTATCTGGGGCTATAGGCACACTCCATCGCACCCACCTACTAATAGATTTTAACTTTGGTTTTCAGTGGGTTATCTATAATATGCTAGGTAAAGGAGTGTGTGTATGTGTGTTTCAGTCTTCCTAGGGGTTTACTGTACTTCTTGAATTTTAAATCTATAAATTTATATCTTTGACCAAATTTGGGGAAATTTTGATCATTTCTTCAAATATTTTTCTACCCATTTTCTCTCTCCTCTGCTTCTAAGATTCCAATTACATATGTGTTTGAATCTTTGCTTTCATCTTACAGGTCCCTGAGGCTCTGCTTATTTTTTCCAATCTTTTTCCTTCCTATTGTCTAAGTTGGACCTTTCTGTGAATCTGTCACTTTCACTGACTGTTTTGTCATTTCCATTCTTCTAAGTCTGAGGGTGAACTTTTATCTCAAATATTGGATTTTTCTCTTTCAAATTTTTTCTTTCTTTTTCAGTTACTATTTCTTTGTTGAGATTTCCTGTCTTTTAATTTATGACAGATATGTTTTCCTTTATACCCTGAAGCATAATTAACAATAGCTGCCTTAAAATCTTGTCTGCTGATTTCAATGTATGTATCACTTCAGAGTTGGTCTCTGTTAGAATGAGTAACGTTTTCTAGTTTTTTCATACGTTGAATGTGAAAAAACATATTGTATACTGGATACTATGAAAGATTGTATACTACATACTTTGTGTTATATACTGGGTACTCTAAAAGATTATGTTATAGACCCTCTGGATTCTGTTACATTCCTCAAAAGAGTCTTTTTTTAAGCAAGCATTTAACTTGGCTGAACTGAAATGATAAACCCTTTCTCCCCTGCAGTGGGAAGTAGCTCAAATCTGTGTTCGGAACTTTTATGTTTAGCTGGGCTGCTCGTAGTCTGCCCTGCACATGTACAGTTCAAGGGTTAGCCAGCGATTCAGACAGAATTTATATGCAGAATTTAGGATCACCTCTGGCTTTCTCCTTTCTAGGATTTCTCCCTCACTTTCCAATAGCTGTAGATGCCCACTCTCTCTTCCAGTTTTTTAAGCCAGTGGGAATGCAGATTTCTTTCTGAGTTCTACACACTCCATGAGATGCTAAAAGCCATTTTTAGAAATAGAAAACTCACTCAATTTCCCTTCTTTTAAATGTCAACTCCCTTCTCATGTGTTCCATCTGTATGCTTGTTTTATTCTCCAGTGCTTTCAGGTAGTTTTTTTTCTTTTTCTTTTATCCAGAGTTACAGGCACACCTCAGAGATATATTGTGGATTTGTTTCCAAGCAACCAGAATAAAACTAATATCATAATAAAATGAGTCATATGAATTTGGGGGTTGCGCAGTAAGTATAAAAGTTATGTTTACATGATACTATAGTCTGTTAAGTGTGCAATAGCAATATGTCCAAAAAAACAACGTACATACCTTAACTCAAAAATGGTTTGTTGCTAAAAAGTGCTACCAATCAACTGAGCCTTCAGTTATAATCTTTTTGCTGGTGAAGAGTCTTGCATTGATGTTGATGGCATCTGACTGCTCAGGGCAGTGGTTGCTGAAGGTTGAGGTGGCTGTGTCAATTTCTTAAAATAAGACAACAATAAAGTTTGCTGCATCAATTGACTATTGTTTTCACAAAAGATTTCACTGTAACGTGTGATGCTGTTTGATAGCATTTTAGGGATAATAGAACTTCTTTCAAATTTGTATTAAATCCTCTCATTGTCATTCCAAGAGTGTTCACAGCATCTTCACCAGGATTAGATCCTATCTCAAGAAGTCACTTTCTTTGCTAATCCATAAGTAGCAACTTCTTTTTTTTTTTTTTTAATTTATTTATTATTATTATACTGTAAGTTGTAGGGTACATGTGCATAACGTGCAGGTTTGTTACATATGTATACTTGTGCCTTGTTGGTGTGCTGCACCCATCAACTCGTCATTTACATCAGGTATAACTCCCAATGCAATCCCTCCCCCCTCCCCCCTCCCCATGATAGGCCCCGGTGTGTGATGTTCCCCTTCCTGAGTCCAAGTGATCTCATTGTTCAGTTCCCACCTATGAGTGAGAACATGCGGTGTTTGGTTTCCTGTTCTTGTGATAGTCTGCTAAGAATGATGGATTCCAGCTGCATCCATGTCCCTACAAAGGACACAAACTCATCATTTTTTATGGCTGCATAGTATTCCATGGTGTATATGTGCCACATTTTCTTAATCCAATCTGTCACTGATGGACATTTGGGTTGATTCCAAGTCTTTGCTATTGTGAATAGTGCTGCAATAAACATACGTGTGCATGTGTCTTTATAGCAGCATAATTTATAATCCTTTGGGTATATCCCCAGTAATGGGATGGCTGGGTCATATGGTACATCTAGTTCTAGATCCTTGAGGAATCGCCATACTGTTTTCCATAATGGTTGAACTAGTTTACAATCCCACCAACAGTGTAAAAGTGTTCCTATTTCTCCACATCCTCTCCAGCACCTGTTGTTTCCTGACTTTTTAATGATCGCCATTCTAACTGGTGTGAGATGGTATCTCATTGTGGTTTTGATTTGCATTTCTCTGATGGCCAGTGATGATGAGCATTTTTTCATATGTCTGTTGGCTGTATCAATGTCTTCTTTTGAGAAATGTCTGTTCATATCCTTTGCCCACTTTTTGATGGGGTTGTCTGTTTTTTTCTTGTAAATTTGTTTGAGTTCTTTGTAGGTTCTGGATATTAGCCCTTTGTCAGATGAGTAGATTGCAAAAATTTTCTCCCATTCTGTAGGTTGCCTGTTCACTCTGATGGTAGTTTCTTTTGCTGTGCAGAAGCTCTTTAGTTTAATGAGATCCCATTTGTCAATTTTGGCTTTTGCTGCCGTTGCTTTTGGTGTTTTAGACATGAAGCCTTTGCCCATGCCTATGTCCTGAATGGTACTACCTAGGTTTTCCTCTAGGATTTTTATGGTATTAGGTCTAACATTTAAGTCTCTAATCCATCTTGAATTAATTTTCGTATAAGGAGTAAGGAAAGGATCCAGTTTCGGCTTTCTACCTATGGCTAGCCAATTTTCCCAGCACCATTTATTAAATAGGGAATCCTTTCCCCATTTCTTGTTTCTCTCAGGTTTGTCAAAGATCAGATGGCTGTAGATGTGTGGTATTATTTCTGAGGACTCTGTTCTGTTCCATTGGTCTATATCTCTGTTTTGGTACCAGTACCATGCTGTTTTGGTTACTGTAGCCTTGTAGTATAGTTTGAAGTCAGGTAGCGTGATGCCTCCAGCTTTGTTCTTTTGACTTAGGATTGTGTTGGAGATGCGGGCTCTTTTTTGATTCCATATGAACTTTAAAGCAGTTTTTTCCAATTCTGTGAAGAAACTCATTGGTAGCTTGATGGGGATGGCATTGAATCTATAAATTACCTTGGGCAGTATGGCCATTTTCACGATATTGATTCTTCCTATCCATGAGCATGGTATGTTCTTCCATTTGTTTGTGTCCTCTTTTATTTCACTGAGCAGTGGTTTGTAGTTCTCCTTAAAGAGGTCCTTGACATCCCTTGTAAGTTGGATTCCTAGGTATTTTATTCTCTTTGAAGCAATTGTGAATGGAAGTTCATTCCTGATTTGGCTCTGTGTTTGTCTGTTACTGGTGTATAAGAATGCTTGTGATTTTTGCACATTAATTTTGTATCCTGAGACTTTGCTGAAGTTTCTTATCAGCTTAAGGAGATTTTGGGCCGAGACAATGGGGTTTTCTAAATATACAATCATGTCATCTGCAAAGAGGGACAATTTGACTTCTTCTTTTCCTAACTGAATACCCTTGATTTCTTTCTCTTGCCTGATTGCCCTAGCCAGAACTTCCAACACTATGTTGAATAGGAGTGGTGAGAGAGGGCATCCCTGTCTTGTGCCAGTTTTCAAAGGGAATGTTTCCAGTTTTTGCCCATTCAGTATGATATTGGCTGTGGGTTTGTCATAAATAGCTCTTATTATTTTGAGGTACGTTCCATCAATACCGAATTTATTGAGCGTTTTTAGCATGAAGGGCTGTTGAATTTTGTCAAAAGCCTTTTCTGCATCTATTGAGATAATCATGTGGTTCTTGTCTTTGGTTCTGTTTATATGCTGGATTATGTTTATTGATTTGCGAATGTTGAACCAGCCTTGCATCCCAGGGATGAAGCCCACTTGATCATGGTGGATAAGCTTTTTGATGTGTTGCTGAATCCGGTTTGCCAGTATTTTATTGAGGATTTTTGCATCGATGTTCATCAGGGATATTGGTCTAAAATTCTCTTTTTTTGTTGTATCTCTGCCAGGCTTTGGTATCAGGATGATGTTGGCCTCATAAAATGAGTTAGGGAGGATTCCCTCTTTTTCTATTGATTGGAATAGTTTCAGAAGGAATGGTACCAACTCCTCCTTATACCTCTGGTAGAATTCAGCTGTGAATCCATCTGGTCCTGGACTTTTTTTGGTTGGTAGGCTATTAATTATTGCCTCAATTTCAGAGCCTACTATTGGTCTATTCAGGGATTCAACTTCTTCCTGGTTTAGTCTTGGAAGAGTGTAAGTGTCCAGGAAATTATCCATTTCTTCTAGGTTTTCCAGTTTATTTGCGTAGAGGTGTTTATAGTATTCTCTGATGGTAGTTTGTATTTCTGTGGGGTCGGTGGTGATATCCCCTTTATCATTTTTAATTGCGTCGATTTGATTCTTCTCTCTTTTCTTCTTTATTAGTCTTGCTAGTGGTCTGTCAATTTTGTTGATCTTTTCAAAAAACCAACTCCTGGATTCATTGATTTTTTGGAGGGATTTTTGTGTCTCTATCTCCTTCAGTTCTGCTCTGATCTTAGTTATTTCTTGCCTTCTGCTAGCTTTCGAATGTGTTTGCTCTTGCTTCTCTAGTTCTTTTAATTGCGATGTTAGAGTGTCAATTTTAGATCTTTCCTGCTTTCTCTTGTGGGCATTTAGTGCTATAAATTTCCCTCTACACACTGCTTTAAATGTGTCCCAGAGATTCTGGTATGTTGTATCTTTGTTCTCATTTGTTTCAAAGAACATCTTTATTTCTGCCTTCATTTCGTGATGTACCCAGTAGTCATTCAGGAGCAGGTTGTTCAGTTTCCATGTAGTTGAGTGGTTTTGATTGAGTTTCTTAGTCCTGAGTTCTAGTTTGATTGCACTGTGGTCTGAGAGACAGTTTGTTATAATTTCTGTTCTTGTACATTTGCTGAGGAGTGCTTTACTTCCAATTACGTGGTCAATTTTGGAGTAAGTACGATGTGGTGCTGAGAAGAATGTATATTCTGTTGATTTGGGGTGGAGAGTTCTATAGATGTCTATTAGGTCTGCTTGCTGCAGAGATGAGTTCAATTCCTGGATATCCTTATTAACTTTCTGTCTCGTTGATCTGTCTAATGTTGACAGTGGAGTGTTGAAGTCTCCCATTATTATTGTATGGGAGTCTAAGTCTCTTTGTAAGTCTCTAAGGACTTGCTTTATGAATCTGGGTGCTCCTGTTTTGGGTGCATATATATTTAGGATAGTTAGCTCTTCCTGTTGAATTGATCCCTTTACCATTATGTAATGGCCTTCTTTGTCTCTTTTGATCTTTGATGGTTTAAAGTCTGTTTTATCAGAGACTAGTATTGCAACCCCCGCTTTTTTTTGTTCTCCATTTGCTTGGTAAATCTTCCTCCATCCCTTTATTTTGAGCCTATGTATGTCTCTGCGTGTGAGATGGGTCTCCTGAATACAGCAGACTGATGGGTCTTGACTCTTTATCCAGTTTGCCAGTCTGTGTCTCTTAATTGGAGCATTTAGTCCATTAACATTTAAGGTTAAGATTGTTATGTGTGAACTTGATCCTGCCATTATGATGTTAACTGGTTATTTTGCTCGTTAGTTGATGCAGTTTCTTCCTAGCCTCGATGGTCTTTACATTTTGGCATGTTTTGGAGATGGCTGGTACCAGTTGTTCCTTTCCATGTTGAGTGCTTCCTTCAGGGTCTCTTGTAAGGCAGGCCTAGTGGTGACAAAATCTCTAAGCATTTGCTTATCTGTAAAGGATTTTATTTCTCCTTCACTTATGAAACTTAGTTTGGCTGGATATGAAATTCTGGGTTTAAAATTCTTTTCTTTAAGAATGCTGAATATTGGCCCCCACTCTCTTCTGGCTTGTAGAGTTTCTGCCGAGAGATCTGCTGTTAGTCTGATGGGCTTCCCTTTGTGGGTAACCCAACCTTTCTCTCTGGCTGCCCTTAAGATTTTTTCCTTCATTTCCACTTTGGTGAATCTGGCAATTATGTGTCTTGGAGTTGCTCTTCTCGAGGAGTATCTTTGTGGCGTTCTCTGTATTTCCTGGATTTGAATGTTGGCCTGCCCTACTAGGTTGGGGAAGTTCTCCTGGATGATATCCTGAAGAGTGTTTTCCAACTTGGTTCCATTTTCCCCCTCACTTTCAGGCACCCCAATCAGACGTAGGTTTGGTCTTTTTACATAATCCCATACTTCTTGCAGGCTTTGTTCATTTCTTTTTCTTCTTTTTTCTTTTGGTTTCTCTTCTCGCTTCATTTCATTCATTTGATCCTCAATAGCTGATACTCTTTCTTCCAGTTGATCGAGTCGGTTACTGAAGCTTGTGCATTTGTCACGTATTTCTCGTGTCATGGTTTTCATCTCTTTCATTTCGTTTATGACCTTCTCTGCATTAATTACTCTAGCCATCAATTCTTCCACTTTTTTTTCAAGATTTTTAGTTTCTTTGTGCTGGGTACGTAATTCCTCCTTTAGCTCTGAGAAATTTCATGGACTGAAGCCTTCTTCTCTCATCTCGTCAAAGTCATTCTCCGTCCAGCTTTGATCCGTTGCTGGCAATGAGCTGCGCTCCTTTGCCGGGGGAGATGCGCTCTTATTTTTTGAATTTCCAGCTTTTCTGCCCTGCTTTTTCCCCATCTTTGTGGTTTTATCTGCCTCTGGTCTTTGATGATGGTGATGTACTGATGGGGTTTTGGTGTAGGTGTCCTTCCTGTTTGATAGTTTTCCTTCTAACAGTCAGGACCCTCAGCTGTAGGTCTGTTGGAGATTGCTTGAGGTCCACTCCAGACCCTGTTTGCCTGGGTATCAGCAGCAGAGGCTGCAGAAGATAGAATATTTCTGAACAGCGAGTGTACCTGTCTGATTGTTGCTTTGGAAGCTTCCTCTCAGGGGTGTACTCCACCCTGTGAGGTGTGGGGTGTCAGACTGCCCCTAGTGGGGGATGTCTCCCAGTTAGGCTACTCAGGGTCAGGGACCCACTTGAGCAGGGAGTCTGTCCCTTCTCAGATCTCAACCTCTGTGTTGGGAGATCCACTGCTCTCTTCAAAGCTGTCAGACAGAGTCGTTTGCGTCTGCAGAGGTGTTTGCTGCTTTGTTATTGTTTACTGTGCCCTGCCCCCAGAGGTGGAGTCTACAGAGACAGGCAGGTTTCCTTGAGCTGCTGTGAGCTCCACCCAGTTCGAGCTTCCCAGCAGCTTTGTTTACCTACTTAAGCCTCAGCAATGGCGGGCGCCCCTCCCCCAGCCTCGCTGCTGCCTTGCTGGTAGATCACAGACTGCTGTGATAGCAATGAGGGAGGCTCCGTGGGTGTGGGACCCTCCCGGCCAGGTGTGGGATATGATCTCCTGGTGTGCCTGTTTGCTCAAAGCGCAGTATTGGGGTGGGAGTTACCCGATTCTCCAGGTGTTGTGTGTCTCAGTTCCCCTGGCTAGGAAAAGGGATTCCCTTCCCCCTTGAGCTTCCCAGGTGAGGCGATGCCTCGCCCTACTTCAGCTCTCGCTGGTCCGGCTGCAGCAGCTGACCAGTACTGATCGTCCGGCACTCCCCAGTGAGATGAACCCAGTACCTCAGTTGAAAATGCCGAAATCACCTGTCTTCTGTGTCGCTGGCGCTGGGAGTTGAAGACTGGAGCTGCTCCTATTCGGCCATCTTGCTCCGCCCATAAGTAGCAACTTCTTATATGCTCAAGTTTTATCATGAGATTGCAGCAATTCAGTCACATCTTTGGGCTTCGGTTATAATTCTAGATCTCTTGCTGTTTCCACCACATTTGCAGTTACTTCCTCCACTGAAGTCTTGAACCCCTCAAAGTCATCAATGAGGGTTAGACTCAACTTCTTCTAACCTTGTATTAATGTTGATATTTTGACCTGCTTCCATGAGTCATGAATATGCTTAATGGCATCTAGAATGGTGAATCCTTTCTGGAAGGTTCTTTACTTACTTTGCCCCATCATCTATGGCAGCTATGGCCTTATGAAATGTATTTCTTAAATAATAAGACATGAAAGTTGAAATTACTCCTTGAGCATTTTTTCATGTGTCTGTTGGCTGTATGCATATCTTCTTTTGAGAAATGTCTGTTCATATCCTTTGCCCACTTTTTGATGGAGTTGTTTGTTTTTTTCTTGTAAATTTGTTTGAGTTCTTTGTAGGTTCTGGATATTAGCCCTTTGTCAGATGAGTAGATTGCAAAAATTTTCTCCTATTCTGTAGGTTGCCTGTTCACTCTGATGGTAGTTTCCTTTGCTGTGCAGAAGCTCTTCAGTTTAATTAGATCCCATTTGTCAATTTTGGCTTTTGTTGCTGTTGCTTTTGGTGTTTTAGACATGAAGTCCTTGCCCATGCCTATGTCCTGAATGGTATTACCTAGGTTTTCTTCTAGGGTTTTTGTGGTATTAGGTCTAACATTTAAGTCTCTAATCCATCTTGAATTAATTTTCGTATAAGGAGTAAGGAAAAGATCCAGTTTCAGCTTTCTACCGATGGCTAGCCAATTTTCCCAGCACCATTTATTAAATAGGGAATCCTTTCCCCATTTCTTATTTTTCTGAGGTTTGTCAAAGATCAGATGGTTGTAGATATGTGTTATTATTTCTGAGGACTCTGTTCTGTTCCATTGGTCTATATCTCTGTTTTGGTACCAGTACCATGCTGTTTTGGTTACTGTAGCCTTGTAGTATAGTTTGAAGTCAGGTAGCATAATGCCTCCAGCTTTGTTCTTTTGACTTAGGATTGTCTTGGCAATGCAGGCTCTTTTTTGGTTCCATAGGAACTTTAAAGCAGTTTTTTCCAATTCTCTGAAGAAACTCATTGGTACCTTGATGGGGATGGCATTGAATCTATAAATTACCTTGGGCAGTATGGCCATTTTCACGATATTGATTCTTCCTATCCATGAGCATGGTATGTTCTTCCATTTGTCTGTGTCCTCTTTTATTTCACTGAGCAGTGGTTTGTCATTCTCCTTGAAGAGGTCCTTTACATCCCTTGTAAGTTGTATTCCTAGGTATTTTATTCTCTTTGAAGCAATTGTGAATGGAAGTTCATTCCTGATTTGGCTCTCTGTTTGTCTGTTACTGGTGTATAAGAATGCTTGTGATTTTTGCACATTAATTTTGTATCCTGAGACTTTGCTGAAGTTTCTTATCAGCTTAAGGAGATTTTGGGCTGAGATGATGGGGTTTTCTAAATATACAATCATGTCATCTGCAAAGAGGGACAATTTGACTTCTTCTTTTCCTAACTGAATACCCTTGATTTCTTTCTCTTGCCTGATTGCCCTAGCCAGAACTTCCAACACTATGTTGAATAGGAGTGGTAAGAGAGGGCATCCCGGTCTTGTGCCAGTTTTCAAAGGGAATGCTTCCAGTTTTTGCCCATTCAGTATGATATTGGCTGTAGGTTTGTCATAAATAGCTCTTATTATTTTGAGATACGTTCCATCAATACCGAATTTATTGAGAGTTTTTAGCATGAAGGGCTGTTGAATTTTGTCAAAGGTCTTTTCTGCATCTATTGAGATAATCATGTGGTTTTTGTCTTTGGTTCTGTTTATATGCTGGATTACGTTTATTGATTTGCATATGTTGAACCAGCCTTGCATCCCAGGGATGAAGCCCACTTGATCGTGGTGGATAAGCTTTTTGCAGCACACCAACATGGCACAAGTATACATATGTAACAAACCTGCACATTATGCACATGTACCCTAGAACTTAAAGTATAATTAAAAAAAAAAAAAGAAAGAAAGAAATTACTCCTTGATTCACAGGCTGCAGAATGGGTGTTGTGTTAGTAGACATGAAAACATTTATCTCCTAGTACATTTCCATCAGAGCTCTTGGGTGACCAGGCATATTGTCAATGAGCAGTAATATTTTGCATGGAATCTCTTTTTTCTGAGCAGTAGGTCTCAATACTGGGCTTAAAATTTCAATAAACCATGCTGCAAGAAGATATGCTGTCATTCAGACTTTTTTGTCCCATTACTAGAGCTGAGGCAGAATGGATTTGACATAATTCTTTTTCTTTTTCTTTTCTTTTCTTTTTTTTTTTTTTTTTTTTTTTTTTTTTTGTTTGTTTGTTTGTTTGAGACAGAGTCTCACTCTGTTGCCCAGGCTGGAGTACAGTGGCATGATCTTGACTCACTGCAACCTCTGCCTCCCAGGTTCAACCAATTCTCCCACCTCAGCCTCCTGAGTAGCTGGGACTACAGGCACACACCCACACCCATCTAATTTTTGTATTTTTAGTAGAGACAGGGTTTCACCATGTTGGCCAGGCTGGTTTTGAACTCCTGATCTCAGGTGATCTAACTGCCTCAGCCTCCCAAAGTGCTGGGATTACAGGCATGAGCCACCATGCCCAGTGAAGATTTAGCATAATTCTTAAAGGCCTGTGATTTTTGGAAAGGTAAATTAGAATTGGCTTCAACTTAAAATCACCAGCTGCATTAACCCCTAATAACGAGAGTCAGCCAATCCTTTGAAACTTTGAAATCAGGCATTGACTTCGCCTTTCTAGCTATGAAAATCCTAGATAGCATCTTCTTCTAATACAGGAGTATTTTGTCTGCTTTGAAAATCTGTTGTTTAATGTAGCAACCTTCATCAGTTATCTTGGCTAGATTTTTCTGGATAACCTGCTGCAGCATCTTTGTCGGCACCTGCTGCTTCATATTGCACTTTTATGTTATGGAGACATTCTTTCCTTAAACCACAAGAACCAACCTCTGCTACCTTCCAACTTTTCTTCTGCAGCTTCCTCACTTCTTTCAGCCTTCACAGAGTTGAAAAGAGGGCCTTGCTCTGGATTAGGCTTTGGCTTAAAGAAATGTTGTAGCTGGTTTGATCTTCTATCCAGACCACTAAAACTTTCTCCATATCAGCAATAAGGCTGTTTTTCTTTCTTATCATTTATGTGTTCATGGGAGTGGTGCTTAAAATTTCCTTCAAACACTTTTCCTTTGCATTCATAACTTGGCTAACTCCTTGGTACAAGAGACCTAGCTTTCGGCCTATCTCGGCTTTCAACATGCCTTTCTCACTATACTTAACCATTTCTAGCTTTTGATTTAACATGAGAGATGTGCCACTCTCCCTTTCAGTGACACTTAGAAGTGATTGTAAGTTTATTAATTGGCTTATTTTCAATGTTGTTGTGTCTCTGGGAATAGGAAGGCCTGAGGAGAGGGAGAGAGATGGGGGAACAGCTGGTTGGTGGATAAGTCAGAATACACACAATATTTTTTAATTAAGTTTTCTGTCTTATATGGGTGCAGTTTGTAGTGCCCCAAAACAATTACCCTAGTAATATTTAAGATTACTGATCACAGGTCATTATAACAGATATCATAATTATGAAAACTTTTGAAATATTGTGAGAATTACCAAAATGTGACACAGAGACACAAAGTGAGCACATGCTGTTAGAAAACCAACACCAAGGTAGGTTTACCACAAACATTTAATTTGTTTAAAACGCAGTATGTGTGAAGCATATTAAAGCTACTGTCAGATCAAGCCTCTTGCAGATAATAACTGTATTGATCTGACAGGAGCTTACATGGCCATGACCAGAAGTGGAGCCATCCTGTAATATATCTACTCACATGTTTTAGAAGAGAATACTGAGGCTCAGAAAGATTAAGTGACCTTCCCAGTGTCACATAACTAGAAAATAATAGAGCAAAAGTTTAAATATAGGCTTTCTGGCTCCCAATCCAGAGCATTTCTACATGTTACTTTTTATAATTTACCTTTTAATTTTGTTTTTAGTTGACATGTTATAATTGTACATATTCTGGGGGTCCATAATGATGTTTCAATATATATAATGTATAGTGATCAGATCAGGGTAATTAGCATATCTGTCCTCTCAAACATTTATCATTTCTCTGTGTTGGGAAATTCAGCATCCCCCTTCTAGCTATTTTGAACTATATAATAAATTATTATTAACTATAGATATCTTACAGTGGTATAGAAGACTAGAACTTACTCCTCCCAGCTATAATTTTGTATCCTTTAGATAGCAGTAATATTCTTCCTCAGGCATTATTCTCCCAGATGGATAAGTCCTGACTCTTTTATCTCTCCTCATATGATACCTATTACTCCCATTACCTTAATAAGTTTTCCTTGTAGATGTCCACTAAACATTTTTGAACTTCCTTCTCATCTTTTTTAGGTTTCCACTGTTTTCCGGTATTAGCTTTCATTACATAAAAAGAGGAAAGTATCTCTTGCTTTCTTTCCAGTGACCTTTTTGAATTATATCCCAGCAACATCTTCATGGAGTAGTTTTTGAGGCTTTAAATGTGATTTCTGTGTTAAAAGTAGAAGCTTAGATACCTTAATCTTACATAATTCAGATTATTCTCCTCCTAAATATGTTACTTTATTCCCCCTTATAGGAAAGTTTACCTTTTCTACCCTCTCATAAGTCTCATTAGGCCTTTCTTTTTGTAATGTTTCCTACTTGTTGTAGCCTTTCATATAGAGAGAACTTTGTGTCCTCTGTAATCTTAAACCCATATTCTTCCAGATCGCTAGCAAAACTGTTAAGATTGACCATGTAGTGTTGTGAATAAAAAGAGCATCATGGACCGGGCACGGTGGCTCATGCCTGTAATCTCAGCACTTTGGGAGGCCAAGGTGGGTGGATCACCTGAGGTTGGGAGTTAAAGACGAGCCTGACCAACATGGAGAAACCCCATCCATACTAAAAATACAAAATTAGCCAGGTGTGGTGGGACATCCCTGTAATCCCAGCTACTCGGGAGGCTGGGGCAGGAGAATCACTTGAACCCAGGAGGCAGAGGTTGCAGTGAGCTAAGATCATGCCATTGCACTCCAGCCTGGGCAACAAGAGCGAAACTCTGTCTCAAAAAAAAAAAAAAAAAAAAAAAAAAAAAAAAAAAAAAAAAAAAAAAAGCATCATGACAGGTGTACATATGTGCAAAAACTATTTATTGAGTGCCTACTCTGCACTGGTCACTTTGCTGGGTGCTGAAGGTATAATAATGAGCAAGACAGATAGAGTCCTTGCCTTCCTAGGGCTTTTATGGTCCAGTAGAGAAGTCAGACAACTAAACAAGCAATAAAAGAATAAAAACTAAGTGTGGACATGGGAGGAAGTGCAGGGTGCTACGGAAGCACATAACAGTAGAATCTAACCTGTCTGCGATGGGAGAGGGCAGAGAAAACCCTCCAGATTAAGATAGATTCTGATCGCAGTTCTGCTGCAACGTTATGTGGCTTTCTTGTCAGTGCTCCTCTCTTGGCCTCAGTTTTCTCTCAAGTAAAATAAAGTTGTTGGACAAGATAGTCTTCAACATCTTTTCCAATTAGTTAATTCCACAGTTTCAGTAGATGATACCATAAGTGCTGACTTTGAAGGCGGATACACCTGAGTTTTATACTCTCTCTGGGCCCCAACTTCCACATCTACAAAATAGGAATAATAACTACTTCAGGGTACTGGTATGAGAATTAAACGAGATCAGATATGCAAGGCTGAGGTTACAGAGAGGACACAGATTAAACATGAGCCATTTTCCTTTTATGCCAATTTCAATCAATAAGTGACTTAAAGCATTATCTTTGAAGTAAAACATTTATTATAAAGTAGAATGCAAAGTTTATGTGAATTTTAAGATAAACCAAAGAAATTTTCTGTTTTGGTACATGCCACCAGACAGTAGTAGCATTAATCTCTTCTGTTCTTTTTTTTTTTTTTTTTTTTTTTTTTTTTTTTTTTTTTTTTTTTTTTTGAGAAGGAGTCTCACCCTGTCGCCCAGGCTGGAGTGCAGTGGTGCGATTTCGGCTCACTGCAAGCTCTGCCTCCCGGGTTCACGCCATTCTCCTGCCTCAGCCTCCCGAGTAGCTGGGACTACAGGCGCCCGCCACCACGCCCTGCTCATTTTTGTGTATGTTTTTAGTAGAGACGGAGTTTCACTATGTTAGCCAGGATGGTCTCCTGATCTTATGATCCACCCACCTCAGCCTCCCAAAGTGCTAGGATTACAGGCTTGAGCCACCACACCCAGCCTAATCTCTTCTGTTCTTATGGGTACTTTATTGAAAAGTTTGAGAAGCACTGTGTGAAAGTACCTAGTATGGTGCCTGGTATAATAATACTCTTTATTGATTTCATAATAGGAACTCAATAAATGATAGATCTGGGGAGTGCTCATCATTACATTTTTTAATATCTAGATCAGTCTCCTTTGTTTATTGTCCTTAAAATTGTTCTCCTGGTCCTACAACTTATGTGTTAACTCTTTTTTTTTTTTTTTTTTTTTTTTGATATAGAGTCTTGCTCTGTCACCCAGGCTGGAGTGCAATGGCACGTCTTGGCTCACTGCAACCTCCACCTCCCGGGTTCAAGCAATAATCCCTGCCTCAGCCTCCCGAGTAGCTGGAATTACAGGTGCCTGCCACCACACCTGGCTAATTTTTGTAGTTTTAGTAGAGACGGGATTTTGCCATGTTGGCCAGGCTGGTCTCAAACTCCTGACCTCAGGAGATCCACCCACCTTGGCCTTCCAAAGTGCTGGGATTACAGGCATGAGCCACCATGCCCGGCTGCTCATTTTTGTTTGTAAGCAATCTTCGGTATATAACCTTAAAAAAACTTGAAAACCCAAATAAATATCATCCATTGGTTTCCCATTGGCCATATTCTTATTTACTTCCTCAAAAACTCTTGCAAATGAATCAAGACATGATTTCTACTTACAGAAAATAGGTTGCCTTTCCCCACTGAGTTATGTTGCCATTTACATATTTGGTCTTATAGATTAAGGTGTTTGAACTCAAAACTAAGAGAGTATTTCAGAACCACAGTAAGCTTATAAAGCCCAACTTCAGTGTTTGTGTTAACAAGTAAAGGAATATCATGGATAAATATTGTCCACAGATGATCCTCAAACCTCCCTTTATCTATCGTTTGCACACATTTCTTCATCAGAAACTATATACCAGAGGAAGAAAATTGACTAAAATCACTTTTCATCTACATCAAGTAATCCCAGATTAACTCTATTTTATGCCAATCACCTCTTCATTCCAAATTTCTATGGCTCCTAGGTTATCGATTTTTAAATAATAGTATTGTTAATATAATATGTTTTAAGTCAGTCTCTGGCTTTCGTATACATTGTGTTTTACTACCCCTAGAAGATAACAAACTCCTATGTAAGCATGAAATATATTTTGAGGTTCTCTTTTCATATATATCTGATTCTATAATGTCTGGTAATTTACAAGTTCTGTACAGGGTAGATGCTTAGTAACCATTTGTTAACTAATTTTATACCTCCTCGTGGTTATAACTACCTTGAAAAAGGCAAAGGAATATCAGCAGGAAGGAAATGGAAGGGAATTCATGATGGCAAGTACTGGTGATGAAATTATGCCTAAACTGAATTTATTTCCCAAATTCAAGAATAGACTAATCCATCCTTTCTGCTAAAGGAAGCTGAATATCCCCATCCCCTTCTTTCTTTTTTTTTTTTTTTTTTTTTTTTTCCCAGACAGAGTCTTCCTCTGTCATCCACACTGGAGTGCAGAGGCACGATCTCAGCTCACTACAACCTCTGCCTCTCGGGTTCAAGAGATTCTCCTGCCTCAGCCTCCCAAGTAGCTGGGACCATAGGCGTGTGCCACCACGCCAGGCTAATTTTTGTATTTTCAGTAGAGACGGGGTTTCACCATGTTAACCAGGCTGGTCTCGAACTCCTGACCTCAAGAGATCCACCTGCCTCGGCCTCCCAAAGTGCTGGGATTACAGGTGTGAGCCACCGTGCCCGGCCAGGAAGCTGAATACCTATTAAAAGTGAAATGTAACTTGAACTCTATGCAAAGAAATTGTTATTTAGAAATCATCTGCCTTACTATGAAGTGACAGTTCTCTAAGAAATGTGTTACTTTTTTCCTAAAAAGAGAATCTTCACTCCTTTAGCAGTCAAGTGAGTTAATTTCCTTTCAGTTTTATTAAAACCATTTCCAAACTCCATCTTAGCTTTTCCTGTAAAGACAGTCAACTCTGGTGGTATCCATACGCACAGACTGGTTTGAAAAAAATCTCTGGAAGAGTTAAACCTAGGGTTCTTTCGAAAGTAACTGATTGGATTCACTCTAAATAGATTTATTTTTGACAGATAACTGAGAGTATTTGTGACTGGCTAACAGCAGGAACTAGAATAGACTTTGTAGTCTAGCAGGAGTTAAAACTTGAGAAATGGCAATTGATGATGAAGACCCATAGCTGATAAGTAACCATTTGGAGTACTACAAAATGGAGCAGAAAAGCCACTGATAATTTATTGTATTTTTTAATCCCCATTACAAAACAAAAAACAAAAAAAAAAACTTTTGGGTGCATTTATAAACACATAGACACCAAACATGACTGGGATCACACCTGGGCTATTCAGCTTCTCCAAACTCATTAACTGAAAAGATATAGATTAATTGGAGGGAGTTCAGAGAAGAGTAACAAAAATGATTAAGGGGCCAGAGGGATTGATTTATGAGCAAAGATTAAAAGAATTTTGTCTATACAATTTAACTAAGTAATGACTAAGGGGGAAGGGGGTGGGGATACAACTGTCTGAAGGGTGTAAACACCAAGGAGAGAGGAGAATAATTTACTATGCAACATGAGACTATAACTAGGGCTAATAAGCTATAATTACCCAAAGGAATAACAGAATAAATATTTCAGGGAAACTCAGAACCATGAGACTGCCAACTTGTTTCTCAAGGAGACATTGGCAGATACTTTTAATGTTAGTCTCATCCAGATTAACAAGTATGTGGTGTGAAACAATCATTTTATGCCACTGAGCTCTCTCTTCCCCCACCCTCTTCAACAGTCTTGCCTTTTACATTATTGTGGCATAGTTCAAGTCCATCTTAGTGCACAGGTCTATATAGTTTTATCTTTGTTAGTGCGGATAAGTCAAAGTTTAATTCCAATAGTGGCCGTACAAGAGCCCTCCCTTTTGGATTTACTGTGAATTTAATTGAAAAGCATCAAAATAAGGGATCATATCTGAAGAGGAGAAAATCTTGGATTCTGCTTCAGAAGTCACAGTGTTTGTGTTTTGGATCTCCAATAATAAACTTTCAAATTATATTTAATGTCTAGAAAAGTTCAATTTTAGCATTATTGCAAGAAAAAAGACACTAAAAATAAATCTTTGTAGGCTTCATTATTTGTGTAAACTTTGGAATGTGGTTCTTCAGAAAACAAATTAGTCTGTGGGTAACTGCAGGCTAAGTTATTTGGCTAATTCCTATTGTGCTATCATGACATTCCAGAGCATTGCTATTTAACTTTGCCAGATAAGATTTTGCATGTCACTGCAGTGAGAGCAACTTCTTTTGTATGCATACTTTTCTCCTTCTTTTCCTTTGTGTTGGGAATCTTCATAGGGTGATCCCATTCTGGAAATACCATTTTTTCCCTTCACCATTGCATTGAGGAGTTCTTCTGGTTTTATGTTAAATTTTATACTTCCTTGTCAACATTTTTCTTAGATAAATAATATATTAATGCAATATTTTAAATAAAAATTTTAAACAAACTTTTAATGTTATAATAGTTTTACATTTACAGAAAAGTTGTGGAGATAATACAGAGTTCCCATATACTCTATTCCCAGTGTCCCCCTATTACATTAGTATGGTACATTTGTCATATCAAATGACCTAATACTGATACATTATTATTAATTAAAATTCATACTTTATTCACTTTTTTTAGTTTTTACCTAAAGTCCTCTTTCTGTTCCAAGATCCCATCCAAGATGCCACAGTACATTTAGTATCCCCTTGACTGTGGTAATTTCTCAGACTTTCCGATGACCTTAACAGTTTTGAGGAGTACTAGTTAGGTATTTTGCAGAATTTCCTTCAATTGGGATTTGTCTAATGTTTTCTCATGACTAGAATGGGGTTATGGGCTTTTGGAAGGAAGACTACAGAGGTAAAATGCCATTTGAAACACATCATATCAAAGGTACATAGTATCTTCAACTTGGGGAAGCTGATTGAAAAAATAAATTTTTAAGTACATAGTGTCAACATGACTTATCACTATTATTGTTAACCTTGGTCACCTGGTCAAGTAGTGTTTGTCAGATTTCTCCACTGTAAACTTATTTTCCCTGTTCATATTTCACTCTTTGTAAGGAAATCATTATGTACAGCCCATGCTAAAGGAGTGAGGAATTAGGCTCCACCTCCTTGATGGTGAAGTATGTACATACATTATTTGGAATTCTTCTGCACAGTTGATTTGCCTATTCTCACACATTTATTTATTTATTTATTTATTTATTTAAGTCTAGAAACAATGATATTTATTTTATACTTTGGGTTATAATCCAATACTGCTTTATTCTGTTGTTCAAATCATTCTGGCTTTGGCCACTGAGAGGTCTTTCAGTTGGCTCCTGTGTCCCTTTGATGTACCCTCATCCATGTGGGCTTTTATTGAACACTTCTTAACTTGATGGCACTACAAGATGCTACAGGTTCATATGTATATTTCCTGCCCCAGTTAGTCCTATGATCAACCAATTCTCCAAGGATCTCTGGTTCCTTTTATTGAAGAATGGTATTACAAAACAAGATCTGAGTGCTAGACGTGCTCATTGCTACCGGATGTCATTACTTCTAGGCCTTCTCAGCTGACAGAGGAAGAAAATGTATGTGTATACTAGCCCATGTATGTATACACATATCTATGAATATTTCCATATGTAACCATCTGTATCATTACTAAGCTAAACATGAGTTCATACTGATGTCCCCAATGCTAATACAATACCACATGGATCATTCTAACCTTCTCTCCTGCTTGCCTGTAACTTCCTGTTGCCATCCACCATCCATTTACTTGATCATCCAATTCCAATTTGTGGCTATAGTGGTTTCAGGCTTGTTAATTCACACCTCTGTGGGGACAACTTTATCAAATATAGTAGATGCTTATCTATGGTTCCTTTTGTCTTTAGTCTTACAAACTCTTTTCCAAAGTTACTTAGGTTGGGCCTTTTTCCCCCACATCCTTCAGTTAAGTTGTTTCATACATATAATTAGATTATTTTGTCAAATTCTGTATCCCATCCTGAGATCAATCCCCTGATGACTTCTTAGATTATTTTTTAACTTTTGCATACATTAAGATTTACTCTTTGGGCTGTAAAGTTCTGTGAAGTTTTGAAAAATGCATAGTGTTATGTGTCCACCATTACAGTATCATACAGAATGTTTTATCACCCTAAAAATCTCCTGTGTCCCACCTACTCAACCTTCCCTCCTCCTCCACATACCTCTGACAACCACTGATCATCTGTGTACCATCTCTACAGTTTTGCCTTTTCCAAAATGTTGCATAAATAGGATAGTGAAGTGTACAGACTTTCCAACTGACTTCTTTCACTTGGCAATATATAGTTTAGATTTAGCCATGTCTTTGCATAGCTTGATAGATCATTCCTATTTTATCACTGAATAGAATTCTATTATATGGATGGACCACAGTTTGTTTATTCGTTCACCTATTAAGTGACATCTTGGTTGCTTCTAATTTTGGTGATTATGAGTAAGGCTGCTATAAACATTTGTGTGCAGATTTTTGTGTAATCATAAGTTTCAAATCAGTTGGGTAAATACAAAGGAGTGTGATTGCTGGATCATATGGTAAAACTATGTTTAACTTTGTAAGAACTGCCAAACTGTCTTCCAAAGTGGCTAACCATTTTTGCAATCTCACCAGCAGTGAATGAGGGTTCCTGTTCCTATGCTTTCTTGCCAGCAATTGGTATTGTCAGTTTTTTAATTTCAGCCTTTCTAATGAGTGCTTAGTGATATTTCATTTTTGTCTTAATGTTTATTTCACTAATGACAACCTTGCCCACCTTTGAGTGGTTATAAACTATGAATTTTTAAACAATTGTTTTAGTTTTACTGATTCTCTTTGTTGGAATTGAGGGAACAATGCTTTTAAAGTGTTAGGCTTTATTTATATTGGAAACAGGTTTAAAATTCAGGCTGCTACCTTTTTATAAATGTGTTGATTTGTGCTTCTGTACTAATTAGCTACAACATAGGCAAAGGAAACATCTACTAAAGTGAACGCCAAGTCACCAGTGGCAGAGAGTGAATCACAAGAACCTTATGTGATTGTTGTGCACAAAGTAGAGGGAGTTTTGTTGGTAAGCAAGATGCCTATAAGACGATTGTTTTTCTGGATGTATCCAGGACTTCATTTTATCTTTTTTATTCTTCCCTCTCTCATTACCATCACCACACACACACACACCTTTCTGTCCTCCCCACCTAAAGATGGAAACAACAGTAAGGAGGACTAAAATGTAATCAGAATATATATGCAGCATGACTTCTTCTTGCTTTAGGAACAGATAACCAGAATGACTTTCTTTTTCCTTTTCCAATGTGACTAGCAGATAAATGATTTCTTTCACAGCTGTTAGTTGTATATGATTTTGATGGCCTTTTTTAAAATTTTACTTTAAATTCCTGAATACATGTACAGAACATGCAGATTTGTTACATAGGTATATGTGTGCCATGGTGGTTTGCTGCACCTATTGACTCGTCCTCTAAGTCCCCTCCCCTTGCTCCCCACCCCCGAACAAGCCCTGATATGTGTCGTTCCCCTCCCTGTGTCCATGTGTTCTCATTGTTCAACTCCCACTTATGAGTGAGAACATGAGGTGTTTGCTTTTCTGTTCCTGGGTTAGTTTGCTGAGGATGATGGCTTCCAGCTTCATCCAAGTCCCTTCAAAGGACATGATCTCATTCCTTTTTATGGCTGCGTAGTATTCCATGGTATATATGTGCCATGTTTTCTTTATCCAGTCTATCATTGATAGGCATTTGGGTTGGTTCCATGACTTTGCTATTGTAAATAGTGCTGCAATAAACATATATGTATATATGTCTTTATAATAGAATGATTTATTTAGGTGATTTATTTATAGTAGAATGATTTATCCCTTTGGGTATATACCCAGTAATGAGATTGTTGGGTCAAATGGTATTTTTGGTTCTAGATCCTTGAGGAACTACCATACTGTCTTACACAATGGTTGAACTAATTTACATTCCCACCAACAGTGTAAAAGCATTCCTATTTCTCCACAGCCTCGCCAGCATCTGTTGTTTCTTGACTTTTTAATAATTGCCGTTCTGACTGGCATGAGATCATATCTCATTGTGGTTTTAATTTGCATTTTTCTAATTATCAGTGATGTTGAGCTTTTTTTCATATGTTTGTTGGCTACGTAAATGTCTTCTTTTGAGAAATGTCTCTTCATGTCGTTTGCCCACTTTTTGATGGGGTTGTTTGTTTTTTTCTTGCAAATTTCAGTTCCTTGTAAATTCTAGATATTAGACCTTTGTCAGATGGGTAGATTGCAAAAGTTTTCTCCCATTCTGTAGGTTGCCTGTTCACTCTGATGATAGTTTGTTTTGCTGTGCAGAAGCTCTTTAGTTTAATTAGATCCCATTTGTCAATTCTGGCTTTTGTTGCAATTGCTTTTGGTGTTTTTGTCATGAAGTATTTGCCCATGCCTGTGTCCTGAATGGTATTGTGTAGGTTTTCTTCTAGGGTTTTTATTGTGTTGGGTTTTACATGTAAGTCCTTGATCCATCTTGAGTTAATTTTTGTATATGGTGTAAGGAAGGGGTCTAGTTTCAAATTTCCACATGTGGTTAGACAGAACTCTCAACACCATTTATTAAATAGGAAGTCATTTTCCCATTGCTTGTTTTTGTCAGGTTTGTTGACAATCAGATGGTTGTAGGTGTGTGGTGCTACTTCGGAGGTCTCTGTTCTGTTCCATTGGTCTATATGTCTGTTTTGGTACCAGTACCATGCTGTTTTGGTTACTGTAGCCTTGTAGTATAGCTTGAAGTTGGGTAATGTGATGCCTCCAGCTTTGCTCTTTTTACGTAGGATTGTCTCGGCTATACGGGGTTGTCTTTGATTCCACATGAAATTTAAAGTAGTTTTTTCTAATTCTGTGAAGAATGTCAATGGTAGTTTGATGGGAATAACATTGAATCTATAAATTACTTTGGGCAATATGGCCATTTTCATGATATTGATTCTTCCTATCCTTGAGGATGAAATGTTTTTCCATTTATGTCCTCCCTTATTTCCTTGAGCAGTGGTTTGTAGTTCTTCTTGAAGAGGTCCTTTAAATCCCTTGTTAGCTCCGTTCCTAGGTATTTCATTCTCTTTGTAGTGATTGTGAATGGCAGTTCACTCATGATTTGGCTCTCTGCTTGTCTGTTTTTGGTGTAAAGGAATGCTTGTGATTTTTGCACATTGATTCTGTATTCTGAGACTTTGCTGAAGTTGCTTATCAGTTTAAGGAGTTTGGGGGCTGAGACAATGGGGTTTTCTAAATATAAAATCATGTTGTCTGCAAACAGAGACAATCTGACTTCCTCTCTTCTTATTTGAATACCCTTATTTCTTTCTCTTGCCTGATTGCCCTGGCCAGAACTTCCAATACTGTGTTGAATAGGAGTGGTAAGAGATGGCATCCTTGTCTTGTGCTGGTTTTCAAAGGGAATGCATCCAGCTTTTGCCCATTCAACATGATATTGGCTGTGGGTTTGTCATAAATAGCTCTTATTATTTTGAGATACATTCCATCAATACTTAGTTTATTGAGAGTTTTTAACATGAAGGGATGTTGAATTTTATCAAAGGCCTTTTCTGCATCTATTTAGATAATCATGTGGTTTTTGTCTTTGGTTCTGTTTATGTGATGGATTACATTTATTGATTTGCATATGTTGAACCAGCTTTGCATTCCAGGAATGAAGCAAACTTGATCTTGGTGGATAAGTTTTTTGATGTGCTGCTGGATTCAGTTTGCCAGTGTTTTATTGAGGATTTTTGCATCAATATTCAGCAGGAATATTGGCCTGAAGTTTTCTGTTTTTGTTGTGTCTCTTCCCAGTTTTGGTATCAGGATGATGCTGGCTTCATAAAATGAGTTAGGGAGGAGTTCCTCCTTTTCAATTTGGAATAGTTTCAGAAGGAATGGTACCAGCTCCTCTTCGTACCTCTGGTAGAATTCGGCTGTGAATCCATCTGGTCCTGGGCTTTTTTTTGCTTGGTAGGCTATTAATTACTGCCTCAATTTTAGAACTTATTATTGGTCTATTCAGGGATTCGATTTCTTCCTGGTTAAGTCTTGGGAGGGTGTATGTCTCCAGGAATTTATGCATTTCTTCTAGATTTTCTGGTTTATTTGCATAGAGATTTTTATATTATTCTCTGATGGTAGTTTGTATTTCTTTGGGGTCACTGGTGATATTCCCATTATTATTTTTTATTGTGTCTACTTAATTCTCTCTTTTCTTCTTTATTAGTCTAGCTCGTGGTCTATTTTGTTAATTTTTTCAAAAACCCAGCTCCTGAATTCATTGATTTTTTTTTTCTTTTTGGAGGGTTTTTTGTGTATCTATCCTCTTCAGTTCTGCTCTGATCTTAGTTATTTCTTGTCTTCTGCTAGCTTTTGGATTAGTTTGCTCTTGCCTCTCTAGCTCTTTTAATTGTGATGTTAGGGTGTCTATTTGAGATCTCTCTAGCTTTCTGATGTTGGCATTTAGTGCTATAAATTTACCTCTTAACACTGCTTTAGCTGTGCCGCAGAGATTCTGGTACATTGTCTCTTTGTTCTCATTGGTTTCAAAGAACTTCTTGATTTCTGCTTTAATTTCATTATTTACTGAGGAGTCATTCTGGAGCAGGTTGTTCAATTTCCATGTAATAGTGTGGTTTTGAGTGAGTTTCTTAATCTTGAGATCTAATTTGATTGCATTGTGGTCTGAGAGACTGTTTGTTATGATGTCAGTTCTTTTGCATTTGCTGAGGAGTGTTTTACTTCCAATCGTGTGGTCTATTTTAGAGTAAGTGCCATGTGGCACTGAGAAGAATGTATATTTTGTTGATTTGGGGTGAAGAATTCTGTAGATATCTATTAGGTCCACTTGTTCCAGAGCTGAGTTCAAGTCCTGAATATTCTTGTTATTTTTTTTGTCTCACTGATCTGTCCAATATTGACAGCGGGGTGTTAAAGTCTCCCACTATTATTATGTGGGAGTCTAAGTCTCTTTGTAGGTCTCTAGGAACTTGTTTTATGAATCTGGGCACTCCTGTATTGGGTGCATATATATTTAGAATAGTTAGCTATTGTTGCATTGTTGCCCTTACCATTATGTAATGCCCTTCTTTGTCTTTTTTGATCTTTGTTTTTTTTTTAAGTCTGTTTTGTCAGAGACTAGGATTGCAACTCCTGCTTTTTTTGCTTTCCATTTGCTTTGAAAATTTTCCTCCATCCCTTTGTTTTGAGCCTATGTGTGTCTTTGCACATAAGATGGGTCTCCTGAATATAGCACACCAATGGGTCTTGACTCTTTATCCAATTTGCCAGTCTGTGTCTTTTAATTGGGCCATTTAGCCCATTTACATTTAAGGTTAGTATTGTTATGTGTGGATTTGATCCTGTTATCATTATACTATCTGGTTATTTTGCACACTAGTTGATGCAGTTTCTTCAGAGTGTCATTGGTCTTTATATTTTGGTGTGTTTTTGCAGTGGCTGGTACTGGTTTTTCCTTTCCATATTTAGTGCTTCTTTCAGGAGCTCTTGCAAGGCAGGCAGGTGATAACAAAATCCCTCAGCATTTGCTTGTCTGGAAAGGATTTTATTTCTCCTTTGCTTATAAAGCTTAATTTGGCTGGATATGAAATTCTGGGTTGAAAATTCTTTTCTAAAAATGTTGAATATTGGCCCCAAATCTCTTCTGGCTTGTAGAGTTTCTGCTGAGAGGTCCACTGTTAGTCTGATGGGCTTGCCTTTGTAGGTAACCTAGCCTTTCTCTGTGGCTGCCCTTAACTCTTCTTCCTTCACTTCAACCTTGGAGAATCTGATGGTTATGTATCTTGGGGTTGATCTTCTCGTGGAGTATCTTAGTGGTGCCCTCTGTATTTCCTGAATTTGCATGTTGGCCTGTCTTGCTAGGTTGGGGAAGTTCTCCTGGATAATATCCTGAAGTGTGTTTTCCAGCTTTTGGATTGCCTTTTAACACTAATTTAGGTCCTTCCTCTCTGAGTATACCTGGTGCTACCATGTTGCCCCATCTCTCCCCAAGCTGCAAACTTGTCTTTCTCCCTTTGTTTCTGATTCCATCTTATCCATTCTATATGCCATTACTTCAGGGTCACACTAGGTAAAAAAATAATAGTAGTCATGTCTAAATCAATTTTATTTTAAATGTTAGTGGGGAAGAATACAACTAACATTAACTGAGCATCTACAATGCACCAAGCACTTTTATACATGTTCTCATTTAATTCTCACAACAATCCCATGGGTGATTGTTATTCCTGTTGTACAGATGCCATTAATTTAGAGGCAAGTGGCATGCTTTAACCCTTTTGTACATACTATTCCCTCTGTCTAGGATACCCCTTCAGTTCCATCTTTATCTAGCAAACTACCAAACCTTCAAAAGCCACTTCAGATGTCATCTCCCTAGCTGGTGGTCTTAGCACTGCCCATGTCGATTCTGAAAAGACTCTCCAAGTAATTCTGATACTGGCCACTGGTTAGGAGTCATCATACGAAACAATACTGTGTAGAGAGCAAGAGCCACATCTTACTGATATCTGTATTCCTGTTGCATTGCACAGTCTATTTTGCATTCCACAGTAGTGTATCGGTCAGTGTTTATTGAAGGAATTATTTAGGTTTATGGAAATGCAGGTGTTATGTTGTATATTACTGTGGGTGGGTAGATTTAAATAAATTTATTCAGATAAATGCTACGTCTCTGGGGAGCAGAAGAAGCGAAAGGTGGTGATAACTATGAATGAAACCCATATAAACACAGAGGCAACAATTTTTAGAAAGAAGATAATGCTTATCATATTTTTATTCTTTTTGGAAACAAACTACTTTTCTCATAAAGCAAACTAAAAAAAGTAAAATTTGATAAAGTCTGTTTGGCTGGTACAAATACATAGCACATAATTGTAAACCAGGGATATTTCCTTGGGAAGCAGATTGCCATCAGAAAAAAAGACTGCATGAAATGTTTAACATTTATTAAAGCCGCATAGGTTAAAGTGTTAAATAGCTGAAAATCACTGAAGTAGGAACTCATAGAAAAGTTTGGGTAGCCTACTATCCTTTATGAAAAGCAGGATCTTTGTTGATTCAAAATACTTTGTTTGCCTTGGGCTCTATGGTATTGAACATTGCTAAAAATAAATGTGCCACCAACTTACACTTGGAAATTTCTTCATTCTATAAAAGTTTACATTGTGTTGTAACAGAATTTGACCTTTATTGGCAATAAATAATGTAAAACATTTCTAATCAATTCTCAAGGATAATATGGCAGCACTTTGCACACAACTAGGTACCAGCTGATAAGAGATGAGATCTCTGATTACTATTTCAGCAGTTACCATTAGTACAACTAAAAATGAAAATTGTGACTGGCAAGTGCTCAAGCATTTTAGTACTAACATAATTATTTGTTGCTTAGAACTTGGCTCTGCATGGTGCAAGTTCAATGTCAATTTAAGACCCCAGCAAGATACTGTACAGCTGACTTCATTTGCCAAAGAAATTTGAAAACTTTTTTAAAGCTATTAAAAGCATTCTTGCTGTTTTTTGGCAGTGCTAGGTAGAACTTGGCTCATCATGGAGCTGGGGTAATCAGAGAGTGAGCAAATGATTATTTAGGTCCTTAGGCAAACATGCAAGCTTTGAAGCCAGGGTATTTCTAATTGCCTGCCTAGTGCCTGATTGACATGATTCTGAGGTTAGACAACTATCCCGAGAAGCTACTCCTAGTTGCCGATTGTTTACCAGTGACCCTCCACTCCTACACATAGAATTGTGTTTCACCTACTGACAGTGGTCTGCCAAAGTCCAGAATGAATCTTCCTGGAGTGTAGATTCTGCTCAGGGTTAACAGAAAACACTTCATTCTGTGTGTGTGTGTGTGTGTGTGTGTGTGTGTGTGTGTGTGTGTGTGACGTATAATGCAAAATTCTTCTAAAATGGGAGACTTCAAAGAAATGTTAGGACTTAAGCCTGTCCCTCCCACTCCTGCCATGGGGAGACAGCATTTGGAAGTATGGAGAGACTTAAGTTTCTCGAAGTTGCTCTAAGTTATGGCCACTTTTCTGGAATGCTCTTCTCTCTCACCTCTGCCCAGAAGTATCCTGCTTATTTTTCAAAAGTCATTGTCCCCATCTTCTCTACCCCAAGCAGAGTTAACACTTCTCTGTGGCTCCATAGACTTTCCTTTATGAACCTCATATGGCATTCATCCCATTGGTGTGATTACCTGTTTGTCTTCTCACTAGGTAGATGGTGAGCCTCAGAAGAACAAGGTCTACAGGTTCTTTATATCCTCAGTGCCTTGCACCATATTTGACTAGAGCAAGTAACTAGCAAACAGTGAATAGTGAATAGGTAGATGGATAAATGGATGATAGAACAGACAGGAAAATGTCCATTGATATGTCCACCCACATGAATAAGATTCTGAGCTCCTCTCCTAATATTCTACTTTAGGCCTCTGAATATAGAAATGAGTGTTCACTGGGCTGTTTTCAACTTGCATATCAGTTATACCCTTACTTTTAATGGGGAAATATCAATGTAATTCATTCTACTATAAGGCACAGGAAGAAAAATCATATGATCATATCAATTAATGCAAACAAAGTATTTAACAAAATCCAATACCAATTCACGATTTAAAAAAAAGAAACCCCAACCAACTAGGAGTAGAGGGGAACATCCACAAATTGATAAAGGACATCTACAAAAGTTCTACAGGTAACATCATACTTTATGGTGAAAGACTAAGTGCTTTTCTTCTAAAATCAGGAACAAGATTAGGATGTCTGCTCTCATCATTTCTAGTCAACATTGTGCTAGAGGTTCTAGCCAGTGAAATAAGGAAGCAATAAATAAGAGGCAACCAATTTGGAAAGGAAATAAAACTGTCTTTATATACAGACGACATGATTATCTTTGTAAAAAGTTGTAAGAAATCCACAAAACAACTACCAGAACTGGTAAGTGAATACAGCAAGTTCACAGGATTCAGGGTCATTATTAAAAATCAATTCTATTCCTATATACTAGGAATAAACAATCAGAAATTGGAAATATTAAGAATGGTATTCTTAATAGCATCAAAAATATGAAATATTAAGATGTCAGTTTTCCCAAAATTGATCTATAGATTCAATGCAATTTAACATTTTTATAGGAACTGATAAGCTGATCTGAAAATTTATGTGGAAAGTCGGAGTACCTAGAATATCCTAAACAACTTTGAAATAAAGAACAAAGTTGGAGGACCTACGCTACCTGATTTCAAGGGTTATTAGAAAGCTACAGTAATCAAGGCATAGTGTTTTTAATATAGACAGTAGATCTAGTTGCAGAATAGTGAGTCAAGAAATAAATCCACACATATATGGTCAAATGATCTGCAACAAAAGTGTGAAGCAATTCAATGGAAAAATTATATTAAAAGACAAAATACAGCATGGAAGAAAATAATTGCAAATCACATATCCGATAAAGAACTGTTATCAAGAATATATAATGATCTTTTAAAAATTCAATAATAAAAAACACACAACTCAATATTTTTAAATGGAGGAAAGAGAGTCAGGCACAATGGTAGATATCTGTAATCCCAATTACTTGGGAGGCTGAGGTGACAGGATCACTTGAGCTCAGTTTGAAACCAGCCTGGGCAACATAGCCAGATCTTGTCTCTAAAAACAAACAAACAAACAAATTTAAATGGGTGAAGTATTTGAAAAGACACTTCACTAAAGAAGATACATGAAAAGATCCTCAACATCATTAGCCATCAGAGAAATGCAAATTAAAGCCATAATGAGAGACTACTACATACCTATTAGAATGATTAAACTTAAAAAGACTGACCATACCAAGTTTTGATGAGGATATGAGAGCCTGAAACTCGCATACACTGCTGGTGGAAATGTAAAATGTAAAATCCACTTTAGGAAATAGTTTGGCAGTTTCTTATAACATGTACTTACCACATAGTATATGTTACCCAACAGTTCTACTCCAAGGTATTTCCTGAGAGAAATAAAAGCATGTCCACACAAAGACTTGCACACCAATGTCCGTAACAGTTTTATTTGTAGTAACTAAAAACTGGAAACAAATCATTTTGTCCCTCAACAGATAATGGATAAACAAACTCTGTTACATCCATGCAACAGAATACTACTTATCAATGAAAAGGAATGAACTGATACATATTATAACATGATAGAATCTCAAAATAATTATGCTGAGAGAAAGAAGCCAGACAAAGTATACTGTGTGATGCTATTTATATAAAATTCTAGAAAATGAAAACTGATCTATAGTGATAAAAAGCAGATCAGTCATTACCTGGAAATGCAGAGCACATCGGAGACTGGGCTGAGTGGGAAGGGAATTACAAAGGAGCATAAGGAAACTTTTGGGGGTGATGGATATCTTTGTTATTTTGATTGTGATGATGGTTTCACAGGTGTACATATATGTACATACATATGTAAAAACTTAAAAATTATACACTTAAATATGTACAGTTTGTTATATGTCTATAAAACCATAAAAATGATCTCTGTGGCTGAAAATGAAGCTGGTTATAACTTAATCCAGAGTTTGTGTCAAGTACCAGTGGGTTATAAGAGAAAGGATATACAAGGCTTTGAGGCTGGGGTTAAGGGAAAGAGGCAGGTTAAATAATAGAGACAGGGGCTATTCTTTAGTTGGCTTCTTGCCAGAACTGTTTTTCAGGTAAAGGTTCTGAGAGACTGATTTAAATTTAGTAATGGCAAAAGAAGATTTCTGTTTCAAGGTTACTAATTGGTTTTTAAATTGCCATATGATTATGTTTATATCTTATGAGTATTACATGCATATAGTTTTGAAAAATATGAACTAAGTACCTAAAAGTTTATAATGCAGGCAACGTTTCACTGTTCCAACCCTCCTAATCCTAATCCTTACCTTTCAGTCTATTAACTGTTTCTGTTTAGTTCTTCTATTGACTGCTTCCCTATATACTGCTATTTCTTAATTCATCTATTTTAGGCTTTATTAACTTTGTAATTTAATAAATGAGGCTATAACTCACTTATACTATCTCTTGTCCCAATTTAGTTATCATGCTTTTTAGTGCCTCTTTTTTTTTTTTTTTTTTAGGAATATACTTAGACCTTTATTTCTTGTTTCATAAACTATGGACAGTATCTCTTAGTTCTCTGTAAAAATTAAGAGTTTGTAAAAAGAGGCCATAAGTTCCCTTTATCTCTCTGCCCTACCTACCAATTCTAGTCATTTGTACTTTTAGTTTTTACATTGCCAAGAGTGGTAATGTTTATGTTTTGTTCTACATTTATAATTAACTATCTCTATAATTAAATATCCCGTGCTTTTGTATATTGGTTATTTCCAGAAGTTGAACATCAATATACAGTGTTTATACTATTGTTAATTATTTAAAATTTTTCTCTCTTCTGTCAAGTGTTGATAGTATTACATTTCTTAATTTGTAAAACTTGTTTTTTTCTGGATTTTCTAATTACCTTTATTTTTTCTTGCATTGTCTGCTACATTCATAAGTTTCTCTAATTTCTTAAAGATGGATAGGCCTGGCGTGGTGGCTCACGCCTATAATCCCAGTACTTTGAGAGGCCGAGGTGGGCAGATCACGAGGTCAGGAGTTTGAGACCAGCCTGGCCAACATGGTGAAACACCGTCTCTACTAAAAATACAAAAAAATTAGCTGGGTGTGATGGCGCCTGTAATCCCAGATACTCAGGAGGCTGAGGCAAGAAAATCGCTTGAACCTGGGAGGTGGAGGTTGCAGTGAGCCGAGATCGTACCACTGCACTCCAGCCCAGGTGACAGTACGAGACTCCGTCTAAAAAAAGAGAAAAAAAGAAAAAAGGATAAAATGGTGAATCCTTTTCCTGTCTTTTTCTTGATGCCTCTCTCTTGGAGCCCTCCTTCCTTCCATTCAGACTAAATGTTCCTTAGGCCTACTGTACAGCTGGGACTTACTTTTATTAGTCTTTGCGATCTTAAAATGTCTTTCTTTTGTTATCAGACTCAATTGATAGTTGATTAGGACAAAATTATAGGTTCGAAATAATTTTCTGTCAGAATTTTGAAGGCATTCCTCCATTGTTCTCTCTAAGAGCCAGCGTTGCTGATCAGGTGATCAAACCATTCCAATTCTTGTTCCCGTAACTATTAATGTTTTTCCTCTCTGGAAGCTTTTAGGATCTTTTCTATATCTTTGCTGTTCTGAAATGTCATAATGTGTGTAGGGGTTGAGCAAACTGGTTTAGTACCCCAGATATAAGGCCTGCAACTCAATAAGCCTCACCTATGTAAATAGAGCCATTATACTGGGGGACCTCTAAATTCCAGATAGTAGAGATCTTTGTTTTAGAACATGAATGCCCACATTAGTTACCTCAATTAGACAATTTATTCAATCTCTTTAGAGAATAACCTTCTGATTTTTTTCTTTGCCTTGGGAATCAATGCCTGAATACTAGCAGTTCTATATGCAGTGGAGGAAAATGATTAATATACAGATTTTCAATGAATTTATCATATTTCATTGTCACCCTCTGCCTTACTTGGCATTTCCAATTTTCAAACTTTTCTGTGATCCTACAAGCTGTAAGCCCCCTCTGTCATTTTATCTGCCAATCTTTATCAGCCAGCATCCTATTGAATTTCTGTCTATCAGAAATGTATTGGGATCTCTTTTCCACTGACTCCCTCTACTATTGTCTTCATTATATCTTTTTTGTTGTTTAATGTCATTTAAAAAATTTTTTTATTTTTAATTTTTGTGAGTACATAGTAGGTATATGTTTATGGGGTACACGAGATACTTTGATACAGGCACACAATGCGTAATAATCACATCAAGGTAAATGCAGTAACCATCACTTCAAGCATTTATCCTTTCTTTGTATTGCAAACAATCCAGTTATACTCTTAGTTTTTTTAATGTATAATATTTTAAAATGTACAATATTAAAATGTACAATAAATGATTGTTGACTATAGTCACCTTGTTTTGCTATCAAATACGAGATCTTATTCATTCTAACTATATTTTGTACCCTTTAATAATCCCCACTCCCCCACCCATTACTACCCTTGCCAGCCTCTGATAACCATCATTCTACTCTACATCCCCATGAGTTCAATTGTCTTAATTGTTTAGCTCCCACAAATATGTGAGAATATATGAAGTTTGTCTTTCTCTGGCGTCTTTCACTTAACATAATGACCTCCATTTCCCTCCATGTTGTTGCAAATGACAGTATCTCATTCTTTTTATGGATAAATAGTACTGCATTGTGTATGTGTACCATATCTTCTTTATCCATTCATCTGTTGATAGAAACTTAGGTTGCTTCCAAATCTTGGCTATTGTGAATACTGCCACAATAATCATGGGAGTGCAGATATCTCTTTTGATATACTGATGTCCTTTCTTTTGAGTATTTACCTAGCTGATATCCTTTCTTTTGGGTATATACCTAGCAGTAGGATTGCGGGGTCATATGGTAGTTCTATTTTTAGTTTTTTGAGGAACCTCCAAACTGTTCTCCACAGTGATTATTATAATTTACATTCCCACCAACAGTGTACAAGGGTTCCCTGTTCTCCACATCCTCATAAGCATTTGTTATTGCCCGTCTTTTTTTTTTAATAAGAAAACATTTTTAAAGCCTTTATTTACAAAAGCTTTAAAAACAAATAATACCCTCTGTTTTGCAAATAATATTTGTTTAAAAAGGACCACCCAGTTACAGCACTGTAATATCATGAATAAAGAATGTACAAGGGAGACAAATCAATGTGACTAACATTTGGAGATTTGCTAATATTATTGATTGAAGTATAGGTAATACACATTCTAACTTGTAGTCCATCATTTCAGGGTAGAGTTAATGGTTACCGAAAAGTCTTCCTACATCCTACACATGCTCTGGTCTGGTCACGTGTTCTGCATGGTGAAATATTTCACAGTCTCTTTTGTCAATATATGTAAAATAGATTGCAAAGATATACACAAAAAAATAAACAAGCATTACACTCCTCAGGTAATTTTATTAGCTCTCTCTATATATTCTCAAGCATCAAAATGTTATACTTGATTGAAGATTTGTTTCAGAAAATATTTTATCCTTTATGTACTCATATATATATGAGTACATAAAATATATGTTATATATATACATATATATGGATTTTGTTGTTTTGTACCACATCTCTTCATTACTTACCTTTGTAGCAACTATGAAAGCACAATTTTTAACTTCTAATTTAATTTGGTACAAAATATGCCTAAAGACTTGTTATCTTTGGATTTTAAAAAAATCAATTTGTATAACCAACAAATCAAGAGCATCGTAAGTATGGCTACAAAATGAAAAAAAAAAAAAAACAAGAATAAACAGTGATAGAATAAAAATAAGCAGATCAAGGGAAGTGTGCTATCATAAAGTAACTGTAGCTTCAACATCTTGAGTACCAGTTTCCTGGCAGATACTAAATATCCAATCACAAGGGATTTTTCCTGAAGGATGTAAGACTGGTTTGAAAATTCTTCAGTCACAGAGCAGCTTACACATGCCAATTAGAAACTGACAGACACTAGATGTGCTTGGAAGATTAAACACTACGTACAGAAACAGCAGTTACTAAGCTCCTCAGTAGTTTCTTGTCTTTTTTTTTTTTTTTTTTTTTTTTAGTTTCACTGAATTGACAGTTTGCACAATGAATGTGCTATATTCTGTGGGTCAAAACCGAGTAAATGCTGTGTAAAGTTGGCAGATGGTCATTTTTCCAGCTAAGATCAAGTAAAAACAAAATTTCTGATAAAACAGAGGTTTCGAGTCAGAATCACTCTCCAAAGTACAAAATTGATGGTCCACATTCTCAAATAGCTAAAACTCCTGTAGAATGGAAGGGAGAGACACGAAACAGAGAAATAAATTACAGTCAGTGCTAGTTAATTTAGGAAAAGGGAAAAATAAACCAAACTCCCAAGTAGGTAAAGTTTATCAAAATATTCAGTGATGTAGCTTTCTCCACTCTCTGTTGCACACACTTGCTAACAAGTATATTAAATTAAGGCCAAATTTAACCTGAATGTGTTTTTTGTTTGTTTGTTTGTTTGTTTTTTGATCTGAGATAGGAACAATCATACTTAGTACTGAAAGGCAGACAATAAAATGGGCCATGAAAGGGTGGGGGGAGGTACTGTCTATTTTTCAAGGGATTCAACCAGAGATAAAACCTATATACAAGCATGTGTGTAGCTCGAAATAAAATAAAAATAAAAGGACTATTTCACGTCATGACTGCTTGTTGGCTTCTTCTTCATATGCATTCCCTGTGCCATTCTGTACATAGGGTGATGAATCAGAACCAAGGCCATACATACATGACCACAATATTTGTCTTCATCAATATGACCTTCAAAGAACATTTCTCTCATTTTGAAAAAGGCCATTCCTGTGAGCAATGAATTAGATCCTGCCTGATGTTGTGGTCCTATCTATTCCAGTTTTAACTGTTCTGCCACCTCCTGTAATCCATCTTTGAGATTTTTGCAGCTCTTCATGAGGTACTTTACATCATAAATGGCAGGTAAAAACAATGGAAGGATCTCAAAGAAGTCAAGTTCTTCTTCAGGCAAGTTAGAGTTGGTCAGGATTTTGATTAAATAGCCAAAGTTGTAACTGCTATGAAATGACAACCATTTGACCCCTTCACAGAGGACCACTCCTGAAGTCATAAGAAGTTCTACAAAGTACTGGGTCTCAATTCCTGCCTCATCATGTTTTTTAAACCGGATACCACGTGTTGTTAGTAGCTCTATAGAGTCCTGGGCATACATGTCCTCCGTCAAATTAAATTTAAAATTAAACTGCCAAGTTGAAGTTCCTGGAGGGTATTCTCCTTGCTCATTCATAAATGTCAGTCCTAGCTGAATTATCTTTAGCAAGTCTACATTACACCGCAATAGTTGGTATTGATAGTCAGCATTGCTCCTGAATTCCCCAATGGGTCTTGCAACCACACCTGGAAACTCAAGTGTCCATAGCAATGTAATTATATTTTTGGATAACTTGACGAATTTTCTTCATCTCTTCATCCACGTTGCAAGCCCAAACTTCACAAATTCTTTGGCTATAATCCACAGTTGCTGCTGGCATAGTGAGGGCACAAGGGAGTATAGATGCCAAGCATCAAAATGTTATACTTGATTGAAGATTCGTTTCAGAAAATATTTTATCCTTTATTTATGTACTTGTGTCGCTGAGCTTGCGCTCCTCCTCTTCCCCTCGCCATAGAGACAGTACCCAGCGGCAGTGGCAGTGGTGGGTACCCCATAGACACCTCTCGCCCAGCAAGGGGGAAAGGTGAGCAGGAGCTGCGCCGCACCATGCTGCGCCGTCGCTTTTCACACTGTCCATCTTTTGAATAAAAGTTAAAATGGATAAAGGCCATTTTCACTGGGGTGAGATGATATCTCATTGTAGTTTCAATTTGCATTTCTCTGATGATCGATGATGTTGAGTACCTTTTAATATGCTTCTCTGCCATTTGTATGTCTTCTTTTGAGAAATGTCTATTCAGATCTTTTGCTCATTTTAAAATCAAATTATTAGATTTTTTTTCCTATAGAGTGGTTTGAGCTCCTTATATATTCTGGTTATTAATCTCTGTCAGATGAGAACTTTGCAAATACTTTTTCCCATTCTGTGGGTTATCTCTTAATTTTGTGGATTGTTTCCTTTGCTATGTAGAAACTTTTTAATTTGATATGCTCCCATTTGTCCATTTTTGCTTTGGTTGCCTGTGCTTGTGGGATATTAAATTTTTGCCCAGTCCAATTTCCTGGAGTTCCCTCAATTTTTTTCTATTAGTGTCATAGTTTGAGGTCCTAGATTTAAGTCTTTAATCCATTTTAATTTTATCTTTGTGTACAGTGAGAGATAGGGGTCTAGTTTCATTCTTTTGCAAATGGATATCTAGTTTTCCCAGCACCATTTACTGAAGAGATTGTCTTTTCCAAATGTATGTTCCTGGAACCTTTGTCAAACATGAGTTCACTGTAGATGTATGGATTTATTCCAGGGTTCTGTATTCTGTTCCATTAGTCTATGTGTCTCTTTTAATGCCAGTACCATGCTGTTTGGGTTGCTATAGCTCTGTATTACAATTTGAAATCAGGTAATGTGATTCCTCCAGTTTTGTTCTTTTTGCTCAGGATAGCTTTGGCTATTCTGGGTCTTTTGTGGTTCCATATACATTTTAGAATATTTTTTATTTCCATGAAGAATGTCATTGATATTTTGATAGGGATTGCATTGAATCAGTAGATAGATTGAGGTACTATAAATATTTAACAATATTGGTTTTTCTAATCCATGAACATAGAATATCTTTTCCACTTTTTGTGTGTCCTCTTCAATTTCTTACATCAGCGTTTTATAGTTTTCATTGTAGAGATCTTTCACTTCTTTAGTTAAGTTTATTCCTAGGTATTTTATTGTATTTGTGGCTGTTGTAAATGGAATTACTTTCTTAATTTCTTTTTCAGATTGTTTGCTGTTGAAATATAGAAATGCTATGTTGATTTTTTTTATCCTGCAATGTTACTGAACTTGTTTATCAGTTCTAATCGTTTTTTTGGTGGAGTCTTTAGTTTTTTCCATATATAAGATCATTTTATCTACAAATAAAGATAATTCAACTTTATCCTTTCCAATTTGCGTGCCCTTTATATCTTTCTGTCATCCAATTGCTCTAGCCAGGACTTCCAGTACTGTCTTGAATAACAGTGGTGAAAATGGGCATCTTTGTCTTATTCTAGCTCTTGGAGGAAAGGCTTTCAGTTTTTCCCTATTGAGTATGATACTAACTGTGGGTCTGTTATATGTGACTTTTTTTGTATTGAGGTATGTTCCTTCTAAACCCAGTTTGTTGAGGGTTTTTATGATGAACAGATGTTGAATTTTATCAAACTCTTTTTTCAGCATCAGTTGAAATGATCATATCATTTTTGTCCTTCGTTCTGTTGATATGATGTATCACATTGATTGACTTGCATATGTTGAGCCATCCTTGCATTCCTGGGATAAATGCCACCTGGTCACAGTGAGTGATCTTTTCAATGTGTTGTTGAATTCAGTTTGCTAGTATTTTGTTGAGGGTTTTTGTATCAATGTTTATCAGGGATATTGGCTTGTAGTTTTCTTTTTTTTTGATGTTTTTGTCTGGTTTTGGTATCAGGGTAATACTGGCCTTATAGAATGAGTTTGGAAGTACTCCCTCATTCTCTGTTTTTTGGAATAGTTTGAGAAGGATTGATATTAGTTCTTTTTTAAATGTTTGATAAAATTGAGCACTGAAGCAATTGGGTCCCAGGCTTTTCTTTGCTGGGAGATGTTTTATTACAACTTAAATCTCATTATTTGTTATTAGTCTGTTCAGGTGATGGATTTCATCATGGTTCAATCTTGGTAAGTTGTATGTGTCTAGGAATTTACTCATTTCTTCTAGATTTTTCAATGTATTGGCATACAGTTGCTCATAATAGCCTATATGATCTTTTGTATTTCTTCAGTGTCAGTTATAATGTCTCCTTTTTCATCTCTAATTTTATTACTTTAGGTTTTCTCTCTTTTTGTAGTTAGTTGGGCTAAAGGTTTGTTGATTTTGTTTTGTTTGTCTTTTGATAAAAAACTTTTCATTTTATTGATCTTTTGTATTTTTTTTGTTTTATTTTTATTTATTTATTTATTTATTTTAATTTATTTATTATTATTATACTTTAAGTTGTAGGGTACATGTGCATAACGTGCAGGTTTGTTACATATGTATACTTGTGCCATGTTGGTCTGCTGCACCCATCAACTCGTCATTTACATCAGGTATAACTCCCAGTGCAATCCCTCCCCCCTCCCCCCTCCCCATGATAGGCCCCGGTGTGTGATGTTCCCCTTCCCGAGTCCAAGTGATCTCATTGTTCAGTTCCCACCTATAAGTGAGAACATGCGGTGTTTGGTTTTCTGTTCTTGTGATAGTTTGCTAAGAATGATGGTTTCCAGCTGCATCCATGTCCCTACAAAGGATGCAAACTCATCCTTTTTTATGGCTGCATAGTATTCCATGGTGTATATGTGCCACATTTTCTTAATCCAGACTGTCACTGATGGACATTTGGGTTGATTCCAAGTCTTTGCTATTGTGAATAGTGCTGCAATAAACATACGTGTGCATGTGTCTTTATAGCAGCATAATTTATAATCCTTTGGGTATATCCCCAGTAATGGGATGGCTGGGTCATATGGTACATCTAGTTCTAGATCCTTGAGGAATCGCCATACTGTTTTCCATAATGGTTGAACTAGTTTACAATCCCACCAACAGTGTAAAAGTGTTCCTATTTCTCCACATCCTCTCCAGCACCTGTTGTTTCCTGACTTTTTAATGATCGCCATTCTAACTGGTGTGAGATGGTATCTCATTGTGGTTTTGATTTGCATTTCTCTGATGGCCAGTGATGATGAGCATTTTTTCATATGTCTGTTGGCTGTATCAATGTCTTCTTTTGAGAAATGTCTGTTCATATCCTTTGCCCACTTTTTGATGGGGTTGTCTGTTTTTTTCTTGTAAATTTGTTTGAGTTCTTTGTAGGTTCTGGATATTAGCCCTTTGTCAGATGAGTAGATTGCAAAAATTTTCTCCCATTCTGTAGGTTGCCTGTTCACTCTGATGGTAGTTTCTTTTGCTGTGCAGAAGCTCTTTAGTTTAATTAGATCCCATTTGTCAATTTTAGCTTTTGCTGCCGTTGCTTTTGGTGTTTTAGACATGAAGTCTTTGCCCATGCCTATGTCCTGAATGGTACTACCTAGGTTTTCCTCTAGGATTTTTATGGTATTAGGTCTAACATTTAAGTCTCTAATCCATCTTGAATTAATTTTCGTATAAGGAGTAAGGAAAGGATCCAGTTTCAGCTTTCTACTTATGGCTAGCCAATTTTCCCAGCACCATTTATTAAATAGGGAATCCTTTCCCCATTTCTTGTTTTTCTCAGGTTTGTCAAAGATCAGATGGCTGTAGATGTGTGGTATTATTTCTGAGGACTCTGTTCTGTTCCATTGGTCTATATCTCTGTTTTGGTACCAGTACCATGCTGTTTTGGTTACTGTAGCCTTGTAGTATAGTTTGAAGTCAGGTAGCGTGATGCCTCCAGCTTTGTTCTTTTGACTTAGGATTGTCTTGGAGATGCGGGCTCTTTTTTGGTTCCATATGAACTTTAAAGCAGTTTTTTCCAATTCTGTGAAGAAACTCATTGGTAGCTTGATGGGGATGGCATTGAATCTATAAATTACCTTGGGCAGTATGGCCATTTTCACAATATTGATTCTTCCTATCCATGAGCATGGTATGTTCTTCCATTTGTTTGTGTCCTCTTTTATTTCACTGAGCAGTGGTTTGTAGTTCTCCTTGAAGAGGTCCTTTACATCCCTTGTAAGTTGGATTCCTAGGTATTTTATTCTCTTTGAAGCAATTGTGAATGGAAGTTCATTCATGATTTGGCTCTGTGTTTGTCTGTTATTGGTGTATAAGAATGCTTGTGATTTTTGCACATTAATTTTGTATCCTGAGACTTTGCTGAAGTTGCTTATCAGCTTAAGGAGATTTTGGGCTGAGACAATGGGGTTTTCTAAATATACAATCATGTCATCTGCAAACAGGGACAATTTGACTTCTTCTTTTCCTAACTGAATACCCCTGATTTCTTTCTCTTGCCTAATTGCCCTAGCCAGAACTTCCAACACTATGTTGAATAGGAGTGGTGAGAGAGGGCATCCCTGTCTTGTGCCAGTTTTCAAAGGGAATTTTTCCAGTTTTTGCCCATTCAGTATGATATTGGCTGTGGGTTTGTCATAAATAGCTCTTATTATTTTGAGGTACGTTCCATCAATACCGAATTTATTGAGCGTTTTTAGCATGAAGGGCTGTTGAATTTTGTCAAAAGCCTTTTCTGCATCTATTGAGATAATCACGTGGTTCTTGTCTTTGGTTCTGTTTATATGCTGGATTATGTTTATTGATTTGCAAATGTTGAACCAGCCTTGCATCCCAGGGATGAAGCCCACTTGATCATGGTGGATAAGCTTTTTGATGTGTTGTTGAATCCGGTTTGCCAGTATTTTATTGAGGATTTTTGCATCGATGTTCATCAGGGATATTGGTCTAAAATTCTCTTTTTTTGTTGTGTCTCTGCCAGGCTTTGGTATCAGGATGATGTTGGCCTCATAAAATGAGTTAGGGAGGATTCCCTCTTTTTCTATTGATTGGAATAGTTTCAGAAGGAATGGTACCAACTCCTCCTTATACCTCTGGTAGAATTCAGCTGTGAATCCATCTGGTCCTGGACTTTTTTTGGTTTGTAGGCTATTAATTATTGCCTCAATTTCAGAGCCTACTATTGATCTATTCAGGGATTCAACTTCTTCCTGGTTTAGTCTTGGAAGAGTGTAAGTGTCCAGGAAATTATCCATTTCTTCTAGGTTTTCCAGTTTATTTGCGTAGAGGTGTTTATAGTATTCTCTGATGGTAGTTTGTATTTCTGTGGGGTCGGTGGTGATATCCCCTTTATCATTTTTAATTGCGTCGATTTGATTCTTCTCTCTTTTCTTCTTTATTAGTCTTGCTAGTGGTCTGTCAATTTTGTTGATCTTTTCAAAAAACCAACTCCTGGATTCATTGATTTTTTGGAGGGATTTTTGTGTCTCTATCTCCTTCAGTTCTGCTCTGATCTTAGTTATTTCTTGCCTTCTGCTAGCTTTCGAATGTGTTTGCTCTTGCTTCTCTAGTTCTTTTAATTGCGATGTTAGAGTGTCAATTTTTGATCTTTCCTGCTTTCTCTTGTGGGCATTTAGTGCTATAAATTTCCCTCTACACACTGCTTTAAATGTGTCCCAGAGATTCTGGTATGTTGTATCTTTGTTCTCATTGGTTTCAAAGAACATCTTTATTTCTGCCTTCATTTCGTGATGTACCCAGTAGTCATTCAGGAGCAGGTTGTTCAGTTTCCATGTAGTTGAGCGGTTTTGATTGAGTTTCTTAGTCCTGAGTTCTAGTTTGATTGCACTGTGGTCTGAGAGACAGTTTGTTATAATTTCTGTTCTTGTACATTTGCTGAGGAGTGCTTTACTTCCAATTATATGGTCAATTTTGGAGTAAGTACGATGTGGTGCTGAGAAGAATGTATATTCTGTTGATTTGGGGTGGAGAGTTCTATAGATGTCTATTAGGTCTGCTTGCTGCAGAGATGAGTTCAATTCCTGGATATCCTTGTTAACTTTCTGTCTTGTTGATCTGTCTAATGTTGACAGTGGAGTGTTGAAGTCTCCCATTATTATTGTATGGGAGTCTAAGTCTCTTTGTAAGTCTCTAAGGACTTGCTTTATGAATCTGGGTGCTCCTGTATTGGGTGCATATATATTGAGGATAGTTAGCTCTTCCTGTTGAATTGATCCCTTTACCATTATGTAATGGCCTTCTTTGTCCCTTTTGATCTTTGATGGTTTAAAGTCTGTTTTATCAGAGACTAGTATTGCAACCCCTGCTTTTTTTTGTTCTCCATTTGCTTGGTAAATCTTCCTCCATCAACTAACGAGCAAAATAACCAGTTAATATCATAATGGCAGGATCAAGTTCACACATAACAATCTTAACCTTAAATGTAAATGGACTAAATGGTCCAATTAAAAGACACAGACTGGCAAACTGGATAAAGAGTCAAGACCCATCAGTCTGCTGTATTCAGGAGACCCATCTCACACGCAGAGACATACATAGGATCTTTTGTATTTTTATTTCAAATTTCTACTCTGGCCATTATTATTTCTTTTCTTCTACTAATTTTGAGTTTGCTTTGCTCTTGCATTTCTGGTTCTTTTTTAACTTTTGTGAGTACATAGTAGGTGTATATATTTGTGAGTTACATGAGGTTTTTTGATACAGGCATGCAGTACATATTAATCACATCATGGTAAATGGGGTATCCATTTCCTCAAACATTTATCCTTTATGTTACAAACAATACCATTATGCTATTTTAGTTAGTTTTCAATGTGCAATTAAGTGCAATTCTAGTTCTTTAAGATACACCATTAGGTTGTTCATTTGAAATTTTTCTAGTTTTTTATTGTAGGCACTTATTGTTATAAACTTTCCTCTTAGTACTGCTTTCACTGTATTCCATAGGTTTTTGTATGTTGTATTTCCATTTTCATTTGCTTCAAGAAATTTTTTAATTTCCTTCTTAATTTCTTCATCGGCCCACTGGTCATTCAGGAGTATATTGTTTAATTTCCATGTGTTTGTATAGTTTCCAAAATTCCTCGTTATTGGTTTCTAGTTTTATTCCATCGTGGTCAGGGAAGATACTTGATATTATTTCAAGTTTTTGAATATTTTAAGATTTCTCTTGTGGCCTAACATATGGTCTATCCTTGAGAATGATCCATGTGCTGAGAAGAAGAGTATATACTTTGCAACCATTGGATGAAATGTTCTGTGAATATCTATTAGGTCCATTTGGTCTATAGTGCAGATTAAGTCTGATGTTTCTTTGTTGATTTTCTGTCTGGATGATCTATCCAATGCTGAAAGAGAAGTGTTGAAGTCTCCAGCTATTACTGTCTTGGGGTCCATCTCTCTCTTTAGCTCTAATAATATTTGTTTTATATATCTGGGTCCTCCAGAGTTGGGTGCATATATATATTTAAAATTGTTATATCTTCTTGTTGAATTGACCCCTTTATCATTATATAATGACCTTCTTTGTCTCTTTTTATAGCTTTTGTCTTGAAATATATTTTGTCTGCTATAAGTATAGCTATTCCTGCTAATTTTTTTGTTTCCATTGGCATGGAATATCTTTTTCCATCCCTTTATTTTCAGTCTATGTGTGTCTTTATACATGAAGTGTGTTTCTTGTAGGCAACAGATTATTGGGTCTTGATTTTTTATCTACTCAGCCACTCTATGTTTTTTTATGTTATTATTGATAAGTAAAGACTTACTCCTGCCATTTTATTACTTGTTTTATATTTTTGTGGTCATCTCTTCCTTCTTTCCTTTCTTCCTGTCGTCCTTCTAGTGAAGGTGATTTTCTCTGATGGTATGATTTAATTTCTTGATTTTGATTTTTTGTGTATCTGTTGTATTTTTTTACTTAAGATTACCATTTATGCTTGCAAATAATATCTTATAACCATTTATTTTAAACTGATGACAACAATGATTACATATACAAACAAACTAACAAGCAAAGAGAAAACTAATAGAAACTCTACACTTTAACTTCATCCCCCCACTTTAAAACCTTCTTTTCTATTTATATCTTATTTTATTGTCTATGTCTTGAAAAGTTGCTGTAGTTATTATTTTTTATTGGTTCTTCATTTAGTCTTTATACTTAGGATAAGAGTCATTCGCACACCAGAGTTACAATGTTATAATATTCTGTGTTTTCCTGTGTACTTACTATTACCAGTGAGTTTCGTATGTGCAGGTGGTTATTTATTACTTATTAATGTTCTTTTCTTTCTGATCGAAGTACTCCCTTTAGCATTTTTTGTAGGACAGGCCTTGTGTTGAAATCCCTCACTTTTGTTTGTCTGGGAAAGTCTTTATTTCTCCTTCACGTTTGAAGGAGATCTTCACTGAATATAGTATTCTAGGGTAAAAGGTGTTTTTTTTTCCTTCAGCACTTTAAATATGTCATGCCACTCTCTTCTAGTCTGTAGGGTTTCCACTGAGAAGTCTGTTGCCAGATGTATAGAGCTCCATTGTTATGTTATTCGTTTTTTTTCTCTTGCTGCTTTCAGGATCCTTTCTTTATCCTTCACCTTTGGGAGTTTGATAATTAAATGCTATGAGGTAGTCTTTTTTGGGTTAAATCTGCTTGGTATTCTATAACCTTCTTATACTTGAATATGGATATCTTTCTCCAGGTTTGGGACATTCTCTGTTATCCCTTTGAAGAAAGTTTCTACCCTGATCTCTCTCTATCTCTTCTTTAAGGCAAATAACTCTTGTATTTGCCCTTTTGAGGCTATTTTCTAGATCCTGTAGGCATGCTTCATTTTTTGTATTCTTTTTTCTTTTGTCTCCTCTGACTGTGTATTTTCAAGTAGCCTGTCTTCAGGCTTACTAATTTTTGCTTCTGCTTGATCAATTCTGCTAGTAAGAGACTCTGATGCATTCTTCAGTATGCCAATTGCATTTTTCAGCTCCAGAATTTCTTCTTTATTCTTTTTGTTTCAATCTCTTTGTTAAATTTATCTGATAGGATTCTAAATTTCTTCTCTGTGTTAGCTTGGATTTCATTGAGCTTCCTCAAAACAGCTATGTTGAATTCTCTGAGAAGTCACATATCTCTTTTTCTCCAGGATTGGTCACCAATGCCTTATTTAGTTCATTTGGTAAGGTCTTGATGCTTGTGGATATTCATCAATGTCTGGGCATCGAACAGTTAGGTATTGACTAGTCTCCGCAGTCTAGGTTTATTTGTACCCATCCTTCTTGGGAGAGCTTTCCAGGTATTTGAAGGGACTTGAGTGTTGTGATCTAAGTCTTTGGTCACTGCAGCTTTAGGGCCACCCCAAGCCCAATAATGCTGTGGCTCTTGCAGACTCATAGAGGTACCACCTAGATGGTCATGGGTAAGATCTGGGAGAATTCCCTAAATCACCATACAGAGACTCTTGCTCTCTTCCCTTACTTTCCCCCAAACAGAGTCTCTGTCTCTATGCTGAGCTGTCTGAGGCTAGGAGAGGGGTGACACAAGCACCACTGTGGTCACCACCACCTGGACTGTGCTGGATCAGACCCAAGGCCAGGATAGCACTGAGTCTCACCCCAGGCTGTGGTGACCACTGCCTGGCTACTGCCTATGTTCACTCAAGGCCCAAGGGCTCTACAATCAGCAGGTGGCAAATCTAGCCAAGCTTATGATATTCCCTTCAGGGTGGCAAGTCTCCCTGGCCCCAGACAGGTCCAAGGATGCCATCCAGGAGCCAGGACATGGAGTCAGGAAGCATAGGAACCTACTTGATGCTCTATTCTACTGTGGCTGAGCTGACACCCAAAGTGCAAGACAAAGCCCTTCACACTCTTCCTTCCCCTTTCCTCAAGCAGAAGAGTCTCTCCCTGTGGCTACCACTGCCTCAGGCCCATGGCGAGTACTGCCTGGCTATTGCCAGTGTTCACTCAAGGCCCAAGGGTCTTTAGTCAGCTTGTGGTGAATGCTGCCAGGCCTGGGACTCTTCCTTCAGGGCAGTGGGCTCCCCTCTGGCCCAGGACAGGTCCAGAAATGCCATCCAAGAGCCAAGGCCTAGAATTTGGGACCCCAAGAGCCCACTTGGTGCTCTACCCCACTGTGGCTGAGCTAGGACCTAAGCTGTAAAACAAAGTCCCTTTTACTCTTCCCTCTCCTTTTGTCAAGCAAGAGGATTCTCTCATAGCCACCACAGTTGGGAATGTACTGGGCCACACCTGAAGCCAGCACAGCTGAATCTCACACAAGGCCTGTGGTGAGTACTGCCTGGCTACCACTGCTGGTTTTTCAGGGGCCAAAGGCTCTTCAGTCAGCAGGTGATGGATTCTGTCAGGACTGGATCCTTCCCTTCATTGCAGCAGGTTCCCTTCTGACCCAGGGTGTGTTTAGAAATGTCATCCAGGAGCCAGGGCCTGGAACAGGAGCCTTAGGACTCTGCCTGGTACCCTATTCTACTGTGTCTGAGCTGGCATCCAACTTTCAAGACAAAGTCCTCTTTATTCTCCCCTCGCCTCTCCTCAAGAAAAGGGAAGGAATCTCTCCTGGAGTTCTGAGCTGCACTGCTTTTGGTTGAGGGAGGGGTGATGCAAGCACTCCCTTGGCCACCCCAGCTGATATACCACTAGATTGCATGCATTCCAAGCCACTGTCTCCAAACCCAGCACAGCACTAGGACTTGCCAAGGAATTGTTGTCCTTGCAGCCTAGACTGCCTTTCAAGTTTATTTAGAACCCCAAAGCACTTTAGCCTGCAGTGTTAGGGCTTGCCAGAACTTGGGTTCCAACCACTGGGATGGACAGTTCTCCTCTGGCTAGCACTGGTCTAATGTTCCTTCGGTGGTTGCCAGCTGAGTTCTGCCCCAGGTTGCTTTTCGCTGTGACAGGGCAGCACTGAGTTTCAATGCAAAGTCACAGTCACTGTTCTCTCCCCCCCCAAAGTGCAGATTCTCTCTGTGCTTCATGGCCACTGTCGGGGGATGGGTGAGAGGTAGCATAGGTGGCTTAAGACTGTCTTTCCTACCCTTTTCAGTGCCTCTTTCCTTAATATGATATTAAAACTAGGTACCATGATCACTCATCTGATTTTTGGTTCTTATTTAGATGCTTTTTTGTATGGATATTTGTTCAGTTTGGTGTTCCTGCAAGGGGGGATGATCACTGAAGGCTTTCTTTTTTTTTTTTTTTTTTTTTTTTTTTGAGACGGAGTCTTGCCCTGTTGCCCAGGCTGGAGTGCAGTGGCCGGATCTCAGCTCACTGCAAGCTCCGCCTCCCGAGTTCACGCCATTCTCCTGCCTCAGCCTCCCGAGTAGCTGGGACCACAGGCGCCCACCACCTCGCCCGGCTTGTTTTTTGTAGTTTTAGTAGAGACGGGGTTTCACTGTGTTCACCAGGATGGTCTCGATCTCCTGACCTCGTGATCCGCCCGTCTCGGCCTCCCAAAGTGCTGGGATTACAGGCTTGAGCCACCGCGCCCGGCCTGAAGGCTTTCATTTGGCCATCTTGCTCCACCTCCTCCACCTCTGTTTGTTTAATGTCATTTTAATGGGATCTTGGGAGAGAGAGGGGCTAAAACTGTTTGGTTAGTCAGTTACCTTGATGCAGATGACTATATACTTGTTAAATTTTAAAGTTTATGGAGTTTCTGTGGATTTTTTGGAAAATATTTGTAATTAGGAGCAATCAGGTATGAACTGGACAAACCTACATTGTTTATCCATTTATAGAAATCAGGGGATTCATTAGAGTTAAAGCTCTGTGAAAGAGATTAGTACAAAGCATTGAAATCTAATTCTCCATTGCTCCATGGAAAGATACTGTTAGTCCCTAATACTAACAATCAATGAATATGCATAAAATTGACTCTAATGAATAGGGTATTTTGCTATACTTCATTTCATTTGTTTATATTTTATCCTAATTTCTTTTTGAGTGGGTTGCTCCATTGAGATACTATACAAAATATTCATGAGACAACACTTAACATACTTTCTTCACTCACTTTCATGGTCACAAGCAAGAGTCAGGAATTTTCCTCTAAGAAAATGACATTTCCATAGACACCCTAATGCTGGATTCCAGTCAGTAGCCATATTGAAAAAAATTGTCTCTCAAGACATTTGTCTCTCAGTTTTACAGCCACTGAAATACTATTGGCCTGCCATGATGTCACATAATGAATTATTTTGTATTTATCCGAAGGGAGGCCCTGGAACACACTTGGACACGTGAGGCACTAAAATGCCAAGCTAACAGAGAACAGCATCGCAGCTTTGGATTTGTCTAATCTCACAGTGGTCTTGCTGGTCTCGTAGTTTTCTTACCAGTCCTTTTATGCTCTTGGTGATTCTAGTGTTATAGTCTTTAAAATCCTGAATTTGTGTCCCAGGACCTTTACTGTTTTTCCCAATTCTCAGGTTTGTTTCAGGCATTTATTACAGACTAAATCCTTGCTGATTAACCTGCCTGCCCCTAAGATACCTGTATCTTAAACTCTTCTTTGAATTCAATCTGCTGTGCTTATAGCCTATCCTTCTTGACCTTTTCCTCTGAAGTTACTTACTGATCTCTGAGATTCACTTTCTATACTCACATTCCTGTGAGCCAGTCCTGGATTAATGATCCACTGGCCACATATCTGCGTTCATATCCTTGTTATCTACCCAAGCCCATGAGTCTATTTGGACCATTGTTTCTAGTCTTTCTTTCATTATCTGAGCCCTAGTTATAACAGTTGAACTCTAGTCTACAATGTATTTCAATATCAATGTAAACTGAATATCACTCATCATTCCTTAAAATTTTTCCTACTACTTAATTTTTTTATAATATTTGGAACATTTTTGCCTTCTCAGAATCAATAGTCATCTGTTTCTTAATTTGCTTCTTACTTGTATCCTATTCCCCTCCCCCAAGTTCTGACTGTTGCAACTCTCTTTTCACTAACTACCTCACTTTTATCCTTCCTTCATATTTATCTTGAATGTTGTAGTCAGATGTGGCTTAGGGGTAGTTTATGTGGTTTAAGTCTCCATTGGCAGCAGAATGGATTTTGTAGAGTGCTATTAATAGTGAAATTTTGGACAAGGAGAAAAAAAAATCCTAGTTTAAATGTATTTCTCAGGCAATGTCATTTTAGTCATAAACGCTACTCTAACTTGTGCTAATCCAACTTCATAAAGGTAAACTACAACATCATTATCAAATGTTTAAGAGCCATTTAACAATTCACAATTAAGAGGTTGTGTTTGAGCTAATGTTTTCTGAATCCAGAGCTCATTTAATTTATAAACTCACAACTGATTGCCTTTAGTGATTTCCAGGTACTGCAAGTGGAAGAGTATGTTTTTCTCTTTATATGCCAAAGCACCTTTCACTTTAGAAGTACGAGGAATTACAAAATAAATAAGCACACACTTCCAAGGGAAGGCAGTGTCATCCAGTATATATAGTTGCCCTTCCTTTTATTCAAAGATGTCACTACTGATCTCATCCACTCTCATGTGGAGCAAAGACTAAATCTTCAACCAAAAGTCCTTTCTATATGACATACATACAAACCATTTTTTAATTTGTGTCTGCAGCTGCTACTTGTAGAGCCTGTCACTGTATGTATTTCTGTGTTTGACTTGTGGTCAGCTGAAAGCCTTTGCTCAAAAAGTTCAAAGAATCCATATTGTTGCATTCTAAGCTGGTCTCTGCTGCTGTTTTCCCCAGCAGCCCACAGCTATGTTAACGTTATTTGGAGCTATTCTTGAATTCATCCTTTAGAGTATTTCTTATGCCACGCCTGCTTGTGGTTATGCCATAAAGCTCACCATGCCAAAGATGCTTGGGTTTCCTTCTGCCATTGTATCTCTACACATGTCAGCAAGGAACAGTGATTTAATGCTGATAGACCAGCTGACTTCCAGAATCTCAGTAGTAGTCATCCCCTCTTACCATTTTACATTAAGCATGACTCTGACTCTGACAATAAAACAGTTCACCAAGTAGATGTGATATCTGTGGTGGGTGTACAATTTCAAAGTCATACAAAAGCTGGACCCAACTTATATTTTCCATTGATGAGGATCAATTCAGTAAGCTTTTAGTTTTTCAACTTGTTCTGGATGTTAGAAATCAAGCTAAACCTAGGAAACAAAAAGTCAGGGCAGGGGTACATTTTCCCCCTTTGCATTAATAGTTATATGTTTCTAATAACTCATCTTTCTCCTTGATGTACATCTTAAATAGATTTCACCCTGTCCAGAGGACAAGTACACACTGGTTCTGGGCCCACAAATATACCTGCCATTGAGGAGCTTACTACCTATGGGGGAAGAAAAATTACAATTAAGATATATAAGGCATTATTTGATAAATGTGAGGCGATCTGTTCTGCCCCAAATGGGATCTAAGAAAAGCCAGAGATTGAACTGGTCTGTAGTACAATTTCACAGTGGTGCCATTCCATGGTAATCTTCCCAAGTAAAAATAGTTTTTTATTTTCCTTTCTACTTTGTAGTTACTTGCATTGTTGGGCAGTGATTTTTAAGTCAAACTGCCTAGGAAGCAAAATTCAGTGCCTGCTTTTAGCTCTATGTGATGAAAAAATGTTGGTTGTGTTTTGATTCCACATTTAGCCTTACTCCATAATTTCAGTCATCCTCTGACATATCTACAAGACATGCCAATCCCTGGCACTCACATCAGAGATGTCCAAGATGCCAGTTTCATTTGGCATTTGGCCTGATTGCTGCCACCTCCACCCCCACCCCACTGGTGACAGCTCCCATGGGATGCTGTGATCAATGTTGAATGTCCTTGTTTGCTTACTCCCAGGAGTTGGCACACTCTGTTCAGCAACTAGCACATACTGTGCTTCTGTTGTTGTCACACTGTTTTTGAATCCTTACTACCTCCTATTGTGTAGTGCTATCACTGCTACAAAAAACCAAAAAATTATTTGTATGTTGTTTGTCTATATATATTAAAAATAGTTTCTAGTTCAGTGCCTTCCATATGGTAAGTACTCAATGTTTATTCAGACAACACCACCCTGAATGACCTTCTCTAGACCTTTTGTTGATAATCAAAGCATGTCGAGTTAAGGGTTCTTATGATTAAAAGTGCGTTCAATGCCATCTTTTGTAATCATTTTATATCTATGACATATCCATCATGGATATGTACCAATGAGGCAACCCTATTTCACTCATTGGTGCCAGGATGCTCATATCTTGCAATAGTGAAATCAGAGGTTTTGTTGAATGTTTCAGGGCATAAATCGTTTAATTTATTTGAAGGTCCCAGCTGATTGCTCATGGCTGATGATAGCGATAGCAGTGCTTGCAATAAGAAACATAGATTTTATATTCAACAACATTGAAAGAGAAATCTGATTCACTGATTTTACAGAGCCTGGTATGTACCTGCCTTCTCTTGAGGCACATGAAGTACCAATTTCATAAATACATTAACTCTGGGAATGATAGAAGAAAAGGTGAAAAACACTAGCTGTGCAATACCCCTATTTTACCCAGAAGAAAACAAAGGACTTTGTTTTTTCAGCCTAAAGGTAATGAACTGATAAATGAACAAGACAGCTGTTTCTCCAAGTTTAGTTAAAAGACTGGGTGCATCAGAATCCCCTAGTGAGCAAGTTGAAAAGTCAGATTCTAGGGTTCCACCTCAGACTGACTCTAAATTTGGGAAGGGAAAGGCCTAGGATTCTGCATTTGACACTCATGCCTAGTGATTCTGATGTACACTGAAGTTTGAGAACCACTGACCTATAGGATTCTCAGTCTTAGGATCCCTTTGATTTGATTCCTGCCAGTAGTGTATTGAATCCTTAGTGTACCTCTCCATGATGGATCTCAAAAACTAGGCTCAATTAGAGTAAAAAATATACATATATTGGCTTTAGGGAATGAATTGGTGATAGTCTGCTCTCTGGTTTAAGTATGTCCCCTCCGAAATGTAGGTGTTGCCAATGTGGTGGTATTAAGAGGCGAGGCCTTTAAGAGCCAATTAGGTCATTATGGCTCCTACCTTGAGAATGGGATTAAGGTCGTTTTAAAAGAGGCTTTATGCAGTATTCAGCTCTCTCGCCCTTCTGCCTTCCATCATGTTCCTCCCCTCTGGAGGATGCAGCAACAGGATGCCATCTTGGAAGCAGAGAGTAGCCCCCACTTCATAATCAAACCTGTTGGCACCTTGATCTTGGAATTCCTAGCTCCTAGAACTGTCAGAAAATAAATTTCTCTTCTTTATAAGATACCGAATCTCAGGTATTTTGTTATAACAACATGAACAAAGACAATCTAATTATTCTTTCAACAGAATGAGATTTATTAGGCCCTATTATGTGCCAGGCCCAGGGCTAGGCACTAGCTATACAAAAATGTCTGTGTGATCCCTTCCCTAAAGAGGCTTATGAGTAATTTTCTGTGAATTATCTAGTAAAATCAAGGACATTAGCCATGAAATAGAAAATGAATTAAATTTATTCTATGTCATGGTACCAAAAAAGTACCACATAATTTTGTGGGTTTACATATATATAAAAAATATGTTTGTAGAAGTGTCTGGGAGTCACTAGCAATAATGGATGTATCTCTCATGTCTCACTGTTAATGAATTGTTTCCAGCTGAGATCCCTGTAATCTGCAGGTGCTGTTTACAATGTAATTTTACCATAGGAAACAAGGGTGTAATCACTTAATAAAGTGTAAAGAATTAGATTTTTTTTTCGCCTTGAGCAAAATGCCTGGCTGTGGCCAACATTCCTGATGCTTCCTCCCTTGTGCAATAGGAAAGCAATATTCTAAAAGTGAAGACTGTTTTGTTCATATCCTGCAACTTGCCTCTGGAGGCTATGCTGATGAATGCAAAACTCAAACTAGAATTTCAGACATTTTGTGTGAGCAGCCACTGATTTTCGTCTTTACCATTATACAGAGGATAGTTTTCCCTTCCACCTCTAACTGAGATGCAAAAAAGGGCCCTGCGAATAGGCACTCTCTCATTTTAAGCAATGTTTTTGTGTTGTTTTCTTCTGGTTTTTATTGAAAAAATAGAAACTACGTGTATTAGTCTGTTTCATTCTGCTGATAAAGACATACCTAAGACTGGGCAATTTAAAAAAGCAAGAAGTTTAATTGGACTTACAGTTCCACGTGGCTGGGGAAGCCTCACAATCATGGGGGAACGCAAGGAAGAGCAAGTTACGTCCTACGTGGATGGCAGCAGGCAAAGAGAGAGAGCTTGTGCAGGGGAAGTCCTCTTTTTAAAGCCATCAGATCTCACGAAACTTATTCACTAATTACAAGAACGGCAGGGAAAGACTTGCTACCATGATTCAGTTCCCTCCTACCAGGTCCCTCCCATAACACATGGGAATTAATCATGAGATCTGAGTGGGGACACAGCCAAACCATGTAACTATGTTCAAAGCATTTTCGTATACAGGCAGGCAGTTCTCTTCTATGAACACTTGATTTATGAATGTCCCATATTCATCAACAACCTCTCTTGAGGGACTTTCAACTACTCTTCCTACTCATGGAAGGTGGAGTTGTTTCTGCTGTCTGCAGAAGTTTGTTTCTCCCTCAGCCCTCCTCTTCTGGGGGCTTGAGTTCTCACAAGCTCCTATTAGAACCTTAGAACAGTTAATACAAGAGTATCTTTTCCTACTGCCACCACTAGGACATAGGAAGGTGCTAGGGCCCCTGCCAGAACTCCCACAGGAGCTGAGCCCATGAGGGAGCACAACAAGTATGAGGGAATCTCCGGACTTATAGTTGGTAATGGTGGGGAGGTTCTTCATTTGCATTTCAAAAATCTCTTTTCCTAGAAATAGCATTATGCTTAATAACCTACTCTTATAGAACTTGTGTATGATAGATTCACCTATCTAGACCACAGCCAGAAATCAAGTAGTAAACAAATGGCTTCTAAGCCACTAGAAAATATGCATCTTACTTATTGGAAAAGCCATTGAAAACCACACTCATTGCCTGTTTATTCTGTTTGTACATGAGTCTAATTAGTTTTAACTAAATGTCAAGCCTATAGCAAGTTATAAGTAGCAAATCTGAAGGGACTGGACAAGATGTTACAGGTAGGTAAAGTGAAATCTGATAGTTGAAGGCAAGGTAAAGGATAAAATAACATTAAAAATAAGTTTAAGCACTCAAAAACCAAGCACAATGAAACAGTACTTCACATCCACCAGAAGGGGGGATATACTGACAGTACCAATTGTTGGTGAAGATGCAGAGCACTGGGACCCTTATATGTTGTTGGTGAGCATTTAAAATGGTACAGTCACTCTGGAAAATAGTTTGGCAGTTTCTTACAATACCATGTAACCCAGAGGTTCTACTCCTAGGTGTTTACCCAAGAAACATGAAAACATAGGTCTACACAAAGACTTGTACATCAATGTTCATATGAGCTTTATTTATAATAGCCCCAAACTAGAAACAACCCAAATGTCTATCAATGGGAGAATTCATAGAAAAAAATGTGATAGAGCCATACAGTGAAATACTGGTACTCAGCACTAAAAAGGAATGAACTAGTGATACACGCAACAACATGAATGAATCTCACTAACAGTATGTTGAATGAAAATTCATATTCATACATATGAAAAGTTATAATGGATGATTCTAATCTAGAACAGGAAAGATTAAGCTATTGTGATAGAAATCAGAACAGTAGTTGTCTCAGGGTCGGAGGCACTGGAGAATGACCAAAGGGCACAAGGAAAAATTTTAGGGGGTGATGGAAATCTTGATTTATCTTGATTTGGGTGGTAGTTACAAAAGCGTGTCCATTTGTCAAATCTCTTCAACCTGTATGCTTAAAATTTGTGCATTTTATTGGATGTAAATTATATATCAAATTTTTATAAGGCACGAAAATTTCAGAAGGGAAAAAATCCTTCAGAAGATCCCCCTGCTGCAGGATCTAAGTCTAAATTCCTCAACATGATAATCTGGCTCTTACTTAATACTCCTTGGCTTATTTCTCACCATTCCCTCTCCTTATTCCACTTATTCTAAGCTACTTATAGTTCCAAAAATTGTTATTCTTTCTTTTTCCTCTGAACCTTTAAGCACAGTGCTCCTTTTTCCTGGAATTCCTTTTCCATTTTCCATTTATCACTAAATCCTTGACATCCTTTAGGACTCACAGAGGTAGCAAACCTCCTCCAAGACGACTTGTTCACTTTCAGTTTGTGTTAGATACTTCCCCTCTTGCTCCCATAGAAGTTAAAGCTCCTCTCCATCAAAGCATGTATTGCTCTATCATGTAATTGTAATATTAAAAAACCCTCAAAACCATAGTGGACTGAGGTCATTTAACATACAGGCAAATAGTCCTCCACATATTCAGTCAGCCCTGAATTAAATCACATATTATAAACTTATTTCTTTTTTATTGCATTATACTAGGCCCTATCATATACTTTAATATTCACAAACACTGAAGTAAATATCATTATTACTGGGGTCTTTGGGGGGGTTTATTAGTTTTTATTTTAAGTTCAGGGGTACATGTGCAAGATGTACAAGTTTGTTACATAGGTAAATGTGTATCCTGGGCATTTATTATACAAATTATTTCATCACCCAGGTATTAAGCCTAGTATCCATTTGTTATTTTTCCTGATCCTCTCCATCCTCCCACTTTCCACCCTCCAATAGGCTCCAGTGCGTGTTGTCTCCACCATGTGTCCATGTGTTCCCATCATTTAGCTCCCACTTATAAGTGAAAACATGCCATATTTGGTTTTCTGTTCCTGCATTAGTTTGCTAAAGATAATGGCCTCCAGCACCATCCATGTCCCTGCAAAGGACATGATCTTGTTCTTTTTTAATGGCTGCATAGCTGAAGTAAGTTTCAGCACTCAAAGTTATTAAGAAAACTCTTCTATCCAGGATGACTTGTAGAGTTGCAAATGATTGAGATTTTATTGTAAACAGCAGTAAAATCTGTTGGTTTTATACTATTATTAGTACATTAGCTTATTTATATTGTGAGTTAAGTAACTTTCTGTGGGCTTATCGGGAAAACTAGCCAAACTTTATTATGTTGATTTTATGAGAAAATGCATTTTTACATTCCACTTAAGTGGCTCAAAAATACTACTCAGTTGAACCATGTGAAATTGTTGATTGATGTTCAACCATTTTTTAGAAAAATGGCAGTTTATTTTGAAATGCAATCCTGTTGACAAGATGGAAATTACCTACACCTTGATTTATTAATTTTATATTTAATACATTCATGTATGCTTCAAGATGCTAATCTTACACCTTAAGGATATTGGGTAAATCACAGAATTTTGAAGAAAGTTTGTGTAGAATATTAGGACTTTCTTGGGTCCAACCCATTTTTTTCCACTTAATCAGAGATGGAGCAGACATGAGGACTCTGGAATTGTTTATTTTTTTAACTGATAATAGAATGCAAATGCAGATTCATTTGTTCTTTTTCAGGCCCCAAATTAACCATTCTATTTTGAAGATTAAGTTTAACAATAATAGTGGTAGCAAACATTTATTAAGTGCATACTACATGCTAAGTACTGTTCTAACTCTACAACTGTTTTATCTGCAAAGTACTACTATTATCCCTATTTACCGATGAGGAAACTAAAGGTTATACAGCTAGTAAGTGGCAGAGTTGGCATTAGAATCACTCAGTCCTACTACCGTGTTTACTGTTTACCTGAAGCACATGGTTTTACCACAATAAAGCACCCATGCTAAAAGATTATGATTCAATTCAGCAAGTATATATTTAAGCTATGATCATTAGTGAAGCCAGACTCATTCACATATGAAACATATTATATTATTATAAGAGACCATTATAAGACAGTAGAGGACTAGGTACCAAAATTAGTTTTATAGACCACAAGTGCTGTAGGAATCTCAGAAGAGGAGAAAATAATTGTGTGCTTTGTCATGACTCAACTCCCAGAGCATTGACATGGTACCTCAGTATTGGATGCACAGCATTTTGGGAACAAACCAAAATTACATCATAAATAGGAATGTGGCAAAATCATGAATGTGTAATAATGAAGTCCAATGGGGAGTAGCAAACTCAAGTTTTCTTTCTTTCTTTCTCTTTCTCTTTCTCTTTCTTTCTCTCTTTCTCTCTTTCTCTCTTTCTCTCTCTCTCTCTCTCTCTCTCTCTCTCTCTCTCTCTCTCTCTCTTTCTTTTCTTTCTTTTTTTTGACAGAGTTTTGCTCTTGTTGCCCAGGCTGGAGTGCAGTGGTGCGACCTCAGCTCACTGCAACCTCCGCCTCCCGGGTTCAGGTGATTCTCCTGCCTCAGCCTCCCCAATAACTGGGATTACAGGCACCCCCCACCACACCCAGCTAATTTTGTATTTTTAGTAGAGATGGGGTTTCTCCATGTTGGTCAGGCTGGTTTCAAACTCCTGACCTCAGGTGATCCGACCACCTTGACCTTCAAAAGTGCTGGGATTACAGGCATGAGCCACTGCTCCCAGCCAAATTCAAGGTTTTCTGTTTAATTTTCTGTTCAACTCAAATTCTGAGTGGGCATCCTCAGTATGTGTGGGAAGTTAGAAGTTTGTGGCTGGGCTCTCTGAATCCCAGAAATATATGAAGAAATGGGACCTGATGGATTACTTATTAGATATTCAGGGTGGAAGAAACGGGATTCAGAAATTAACCAAAATTTCATGCCTACATGATTAGAATAATAATGGTATCAAAAATAAAATGGTTTGTACAGTGGAGGGGAAGATGGGCTCAGGCTTTAGACACATCAAACTTAAGGTACAGGTAGACTGTCTATGGAAAGCTGGTTTTTTATGTTGGCTATGACTGAGTGGGGTCAACCTTTGACTAATGTACTTGTAATTTTTACAGATGGCCCTATTGAATTTCTTCTTCCCTGATGAAAGGCCATACTCTGAAGAAGACAGTAGGCGTGTTCGCCGCAATAAAAGAAGTAAAAGCAATGAAGGAGCAGATGGTAAGTCTATTCAGCTGATCCTTTATCATTTCTGAATTATCTGTTAGTAAAAGTATCCTTTTAAGAACTACCTTCTCCGTAGGGCACAGTGACTCTTGCCTGTAATCCTAGCACTTTGGGAGGCCCAGGGGGGCGAATCACTTGAGGTGAGGAATTCAAAACCAGCCTGACCAACATGGTGAACCCTGTATCTACTAAAAATACAAGAAAAAAATTAGCTGGGCCTGGCTCCAGCTACTTGGGAGGCTGAGGAAGGAGAATCGCTTGACACTGGGAGGTAGAGGTTGCAGTGAGCTGAGATTGCGCCACTGCACTCCAACCTGGGTGGCAGAGTGAGACTCCATCTCAAAAAAAAAAAAAAAAAAAAACCTACCTTTTCAAGTGTGCTTTATGATCTTATATACTCTCCATAGACCCAAGATCATAGACTATTTCTGAAGCCTAACCTAACAATCAGTTATTTAACATAGAACTAAGTATACAAGGATCCTCCCTCCTCCAACTCCAGATACCTTCAGTCCTTTCTCAGTATGTCTGAGAGCCAATGGTAGCATTTGTATCTCTCAAGATCACCCTCTAAGGACCTCATCTCTCCCGGAGATGTCCTACACCTATTAAGGTCACCAGGAGGATTTGGTCCTATTCTTGGAATTGACAGTGTTGTACCCTGCTAGCACTTACATGATGTGCTAATTCCAATGATAATTTTATCAATGTTGGTATCCACTACCATGCCCAAATCTGAACTAGACCTTCTAGAACTAGTTTATAAGTTTCTTGTGGGCAGAGATTTCATTTCTCTTTGTATAATCCTAGAATCTAGCCTACTATCTGGAACATTGTTGGTGTTTGTTATGTAAGTTGATGATGTTGACTGCCCCTTCAGCTAGGCAGTGATGTATCAATGGAAACCATCCCTGTTCTGGGTGTAATAGCTTTGAATTAACTAGCAATGCATTCTGTGGGGCATAAGAAAATGTTGAACTAGCTCCTGGGCAGGGTCTTTGAATTGCTCTGATATTTCAGCATCACTCTGTCAGTTGACATAATGCTACCCCTTTGGGCACAGGGGTTTGTAGAATACATAGCTCTGGGCTGCTGCAAAGGCATCTGGATTCAAAGACAGTATGTGTCTGGCTACATCTGCCGATAATATGTGTCTGGAGGGTTACAAAGCAATATGACTTTATACAGATGAAAATGAAATTTTTAAACTGACATTTGTTGATGTGAGTAAGGGCCAATGATGGAATCAGTTTTAGAAGGCAGGAGCTATTAAAGAGATGGAGCCAGGACTTTGTCAGTAGGGGCAAGAAGAAGTATAAACGGCTGAAATCTGAGAAAGAGCTCAGAACAAGGACCCCATAATAATACAAAAAGAAAAAAAGAGTCAGAGCAGTAAGATAGGGTTTTCTAGTCAGTGGAGATGGCAACAGCATTGAGCCTTTGAATGGAGAACTGGACCACTGGGACCATTCTCTAGAGCAGTCATTTTACATACAATTGATGACCAATTCAAGCCTAAGAAATGCAGTCCATGAAGTAAAAGTTACCCATTATTCACCTACTACTTGTAGCCAGTTTCCTAGAAGTCTTCTGGCTATGTGGAAGCAGGGAGCTGAGAAGCATGGTCTCTTTCCTCTCCTAATCATCTCACCCTCTGATACATGTAAGTCTCTCCACCTTTGGCTTTTCCCTTGAGGCTGCTCCCACAGCCATCAAACTTTTCATAATCCCTGGTTGCGAAGGAAGAGAGGAGACAGGTGGTAAGAGCAATATCACCTTCTATAGTGAGCGTGGTCTTCCCTCCCTGTCTGAGTGGAAAGTCTTATGGCTTCTAAGGTTTACCTCTTCATCTAACCTCCCAAGTTTTCTCTTAAAGAAGGTAATTTCCTCCTTTCCCCAAAACTGCTTTATCCAAATCCGGCTACCAACATCTCCGATACTGGTCTTCCTTAGAGTGTTTATTCTTTCCTGATACAAAACAGTTTTCTCTCTGGTCAAGGTCAAAGCCTCTCTTATTAATTTTTAGCACTTCTTATCTACTTCCCTCCTGATCTGATACTCTAGTCAGTCACTAGACTCTAGTCTATTGATGCCAATGCCAAGTTTCTCATGCAATCCAGGCATTTTTCTTTAATCAGTATAGCTTGAAGGAATCTAAGAGTCCCTTAAAGTTAGGAGTAGAAAATGCCTGGGGGTCCTTGAATTTTATTAGATTTCCAACTTTTCACCTAGTGGTCTGGAGAACCATTTCTTTAGATGTGGCAGGTGCGCCAATGAGTTAAAGAGTGATAAGTCAATCCAAATCTCCTTTTCCTTTGAACCATTCTTGTTACTCTGCTGAGTGTATACTATATTTATTCAATACACTCATCAAATATTTACTAAGTAAATACAGCAGCTTATATAATACTTGAATAAACATTCAATAAGGATATGTTTTTAATATCCCCACTGCCTAGAAACAAACTTGGCACCTAGTAGACCCTCAATAAATATTTCCTGTTGCCCTCAAAGTGATTTACTTCCAGCATAAAGAGACAATAAAGTTGGTTAAATTTGACAAGTGGTATGAAGAAAAATATAGCCAAGCAACAGGGAGAGACAGTGATGGGGTATGCTGTAAGGTGATCAAGGAAGGTGTCTCTGATAAGGGAACAGTTGGGAAGAAACCTGAATGAAATGAAGTAAGAGCTATGCAAATGTCTGGGGAAAAAAGAAACAAAATTCAAAGGCTCTGAAGCAGAAGAATGTTTGGTATGTTCCAGAAAGATCAGTGTGGCTGGGAGCAGAGTAAGAAGAGGAAGAGGGAAGGAGATGAGGTCAGAAAGCAAAATCCAATCTAGAGCCTTGTTGGCCAAGGTGAGGACTCTGGCTTTTATTCTGCATGAGATGGAGGACCATTGGAGGATTTTGAGCAGAGGAATGACAGGATCTGATGTATGTTTTAACAGCATTCCTCTGGCTGCTGTATTGAAAATAGGTGCAGGAAGAAAGGATACAAGCAGGAAGAATCTTTAGGAGAGTATTACCATAATCCAGGCAAGAGATGATGGTGGCTTAGACCAGGATAGAAGCAGTGTGGGTAGGGAGAAGTGGTCAGATTCTAGAGAGATTTTGAAGGAATGGCTGAAGGATTTTCAGATTGATTAGATAAGAGATATGACAGACAGAGAAGAGGCATCAGTGACCCCAAGGTTTTGGACTTAAGGAACTAAACAAGTAGAGTTGTCATTTCTGAGATGGGGAAGAAAAGGGGAGACGTGTGTAAAGGAATATGGGGAGAGTTTAGTTAGGCTTGTTAAATTTGAAGTAGCTATTAGACAGCCAAGTGGATATATAAGTCTACACTATACATCACTGTGTATCATGACAATGAGATATCTCTCTTTTGTACAAATAAAGGACTTCTCATTGAAGAAGCAAGTCAGTCTGGAAACTGCTCTGAACAGATAAGAGGTAGGATGGGATAGGTAAGTCATATTGGGGTGAGTTAAGGCCAAAAAAAATCTATGCCAAGAGATTTTTTTAAAAATCTTATCAGGTGTTGATTCTAAATTCACAAATTACTTGATATATTATAATAAAAATTTAGCTATCTAAGCTCAGGTTTGCCTCACAAGTGTCAAAGAACAAGTCATGTACCTTGAAGAGTTAAGAACATGGCAGAAGTTCATGACCAGCCTGGGCAACATGGTGAAACCCCGTCTCTACCAAAAATACATAAAAATAAATAAGTAATGGGTCACTGTGGCACACACCTGTAGTCCCAGCTACTCCAGAGGCTGAGATGGGAGAATTGCTTGAGCCCAAGAGGCAGAGGTTGCAGTGAGCCAAGATCGTGCCACTGCACTTCAGCCTAGGCAACAGAGTGAGACTCCGTCAAAAAGGAAGAAGAAAGTCTAGACCCAACTTCATTTGTTTGGTCATTCATCATTTAACAAATGCTTTTTACAGGTGCTCGCCACGACACCCAGCTAATATTTGTATTTTTAGTAGAGACTGGGTTTCACCATGTTGGCCAGGCTGGTCTCGAATTTCTGACGTTGAGTGATCCGCCTACCTCAGCCTCCCAAAGTGCTGGGATTACAGGCGTAAGCCACTGCACCCAGCCTAGACTTTCTTTCTAGGAACTATAGATATTAAGCTTAATGATCTCCACAAATCGCTGTGGGAGAAAAAAAATTTAATAAATGGTTCATTAACTCTTGGAAAAGGAAGGGATATAGTGATCCTTAGGAGCCTGCATAGGTTTACCAAGAATAAATCAGGCTGCAGAAGCCTATTCTCCTCTTTTCATCAGACTATTAAACTAGTTGATTAGAGGCATAGCATATGCATAGTCTATCTTGCCTTTTAAAAAGAAAGCCAGTGGCAATATCCAGGGTATATACAATCTTTCTGACTCACCATTCAAGAATGACTAGGCTCATCTCAGTTTCTCCATTCAAATTACTTTATAAATGAAGGCATTGGCTAGCTAAGCAGGAGTCCCAAACACACGGTTAGTTTCAACTCTTAGAAAAGAAGTGAATTTCATTTTCTTTACTACATTTCTTCCTTGAATTCACTGACTTGAGTTGGCCGGAAGTATTTCAGATCATTTAAGTTTATTTGTACTAATTATTTGAGGTCTTTGGTGGTGGTTGTTCTTCAAAGAAAGTATGATACTTTCATTGTGGGTATTGAGTCACAACAGTTTAGAAATCTGTGCCAGGATTTCCTGCTGTGTCTTATCTTTGTGATGTGTTTCTGAAGTAATAATAGCTCCAGGTGGCTTATTTGGTCATCTCTTGCACAGCACTCCAGAAATCCACAGAACTTTATTTTCTAGTTAGAATGAAATGTAGAATGTATTTGGGAGGTCATGAGGCCTTAGAATCAGGTAAAATGGATCCAGAATTCCCAAGGAGGTAGTTTCCATATTTCACAAATATTATTGTAAAAACATCTGTTCTCTTCCAAAAGGAGAGTTTTCAGGAGTTAATAAAAATCTTAATATCTCTCCACACCCGCCTGCCTTCCATGTTTCTGTCCTGGTAAGAGAATGAAAGTGCAGCATGGTGTAATAGAAAAGGTACTAGACTGAGCTGCAGTTTCTTGATCCCAATCTTGATGTCACTGCCACCTTACCAACCATGTGATCTTGGAGAAGTCACATACTTCTAAGCTTCAATTTTCTTGTCCTTAAAATGGGGATAATTAGCCCCGCTTAGCTCATAGAGTTGTTATATTTATCAAAAGTGTTAATATCTGCAAAAGTACCTCCTTTTTATTTTATTTTATTTTTGAGAGGGAATCTCGCTCTGTCACCCAGGCTGGAGTGCAGTGGCACGATCTCAGCTCACTGCAGTCTCCGCCTCCTGGGTTCAAGCAATTCTCCTGCCTCAGCCTCCCAAGTAGCTGGGATTACAGGCACCAGCCACCACACCTGGCTAACTTTTATATTTTAGTAGAGACAGGGTTTCACCTTGTTGGCCAGGCTGATCTCGAACTCCTGACTTCAAGTGATCCACACTCCTCAGCCTCCCAAAGTGCTGGGATTACAGGCATGAGCCACTGCACCTGGCCTGCAAAGATACTTCGAAAATTATTAAGTGCTATTACTATGCTCTCTCTGGAAAATGAACATACTAGTATGGTCTGCCAGGCATTTGGGGCATTCACCTTCCCTAATTTATGGACAACAATTATAATTTCTTCAAAAATGCTCTCTATCAGCCAAATTGCCAATTTTTGTTCTCACTCATGCTATCCAGGCCCATAGGAAGAAGACTCCAAGCCTCACACTATGGCCTACCTCATCACAGCAAATGATCACATCTGTACATTGCTCTGTGGCACTATCTCACTCTGGCTGGCTGGCTGTATATATGTAACCCTTTTTGTTAGTATCCCTTAGAAATTTCTCTTCCTTGTAGTTTACTTTTGGACATATCAAAAAACTTAATATTCTTTTCTACTATTATCAAAGAGCAGAGGGAAAAACAAGATTGAAATATATCCTCTGTACTTCAATTTTTAAAAATAATAATGGAATGGGGCATAGCTACTATTAAATTGATACAGATGAACATGAGAGTCTATGATGTCAAAGAAAACAGACTTTCCGCCTGTACAAATGTTAGCTAGAATTAAGAATTGCCCTCATTTTAGTATTGCTCTTGTATTTATTGCTTTCAGAGAGCCATTACTGTGGATTATCAAATGAGAGAGTAAAATCATTTTGAGAGCTGATGGAGTTTCAGGGGCTTGTTCACAAGACAAAAGTAAAGCTTTTGAAGGCTTACCATGTATGTGGACTCAAAGAGGATCGTTGATTTCAGATGTAGAATCCCCAAGGTTGTCTGCTGGTAGTGGATGCCAACAGCTTAAGTGCCCACAGCAGAACACTCTGGAGAGTGGCTTTATATCAAATAAGACATTAAGTAAGCTAAAATATCTTAGCTTGCTCATACTCCAGAATATCCTTTAAAGCTGTATTTTCATTGATGGAACTAGCCCTGCAGTAAATGTTCTCAACAGGCCATCACCACTAACACTTGGTTAACAAGCATTTTTAGAAAACCAACTACTTGTAAGACATTGTACCAGGTTCTGTAATTGGTATAGCTGCCAAACTCCTGTACTTAGTATGTAAGGCCTAAATTGAACTGGGTATAGAGGTTAAAGATTAAGATGCTTAAAATGTTTATGGGATTTTTTAAATTACAAAAATAATACATATATTATAACAAATATGAGCAATACAGAATGAGGAAAGGTATAATGTGAACATGCCCTACCTACTCCCTGCCCTGCTACAATAGTACTTATAAAGTTAAGACATCTTTGAGGAATATCTCACTTGCCTAAAGGAGGTGACAGGCCCACCTGACCTGATGTTCTCTAAAGGTCCTTCCTGTCTACTCAGTCTCTCTAAAGTTCCTTCTAGTTATTTTTTTTCTCAATATTAGGGAAATTGGTGAACTCTAAGCCAGGAGATCTAGATTCTAATTCCAGCTCTGCCATTAGTAGTTATAGTGGCAGGATGACCTTAGGAAAGTCTTACTTCACTTCTCTGATCTTAGTTTATTCTAAACGGTTAAACTAGAATCAGTGATTCCCAACTGGAGTGTAAGAGATCCAAAAGCATATAAGGAGTTTTTTCGAAGCATGCATACTCCTGGGAATTTTGACCACTCTACACCCCATTAAGAAAACTATACTGAGGAAGGTACTATTACTGATGAGAGCATATCATGTCCTTCAGATATATTAGAATAAGAAAAGATGTTGAACTACTAGAATAGATGGTTGAATTGTTTCCTGCCAACTCTAATATAACTTGTTACTAACTATTCCTGACTTCTATAATATAATGATAATAGCTAGGCTAGTTTTAGCCAATCAGATGATGTCTAGATGATTAAATACTAAGGGTTTCAATTTGGATGGTCAATGAGCCTTTTCATTAGCATCGCTGAGAATGCTCAATAAGGATTAAGTGCAAGCAAATGGTTTCATGAAGTGAAGGCTAAGAAGGTTAATCTGTTGGCTGAGTGGTGAACTGCTAGCTCACTTCTGTATGGCTCCTCAAAATATCACAGGCAGATATAGATGTGTGGTCAGAAGGCACCTGTTGGCTCTGTAGTGCATTACTTACACAACCCTGCCTTACTCTAGATTCTACTCCTTGACCTGTAGGGCCTCTTCAGTCTCAAAGATAAGGAACTACTACAGCTTCCTTTTTAAAAAAAAAAAAAAACTCATTCATTCAGTAAATGTTTAAGTACCAAACTAGTTGTTAAATCAATGTTTCTTGATCATCCTTCCAGACACTAGGGGCACAGTAGTGAACAAGATAAGACCCTACCCTAATCAAACTCACAGTGGATGATTTCAGTACAGTGTAGTGAGTCATATAATGGGGTAAGCAGAGGGTGCTATGGGACACATTGGCACCTGATCTAGACTTGGGAGGACAGGGAATGTCTCCTAATAAGTGTAACATCTGAGCTGCAAACTGATAGATGCTATAGTTAGCCAAATGAAGATTTGAGGGAAGTGTGCACCAGGCAGAGAGAATATACATGTTGGAAGGCTTAAAGAGGGAGCATGGCTCATTTAAGGAACTGAAAGAAGTTTGTAAGGTTGTAGTGTAAAGATCTAAAGGGAAAATGATAATAAATGAGCTGGCCAAGAGGGGTCAAATCACGCAGGGCTTTGGAATCCATTTTATGGAATTTAGAAACTATCCTAAAGACAATGGGGAAGTACAGGATCAATGTCAAGAATAGATTATATGGCAAATATCTTCAAATGCTAAACACACATACTGTAATCCAGCAATTCCACTTCTATTTATAGATATACTGACACACTGGAAGTCAGTTATCAATGAAGATATTCTTTGCTGTACTATTTATAATAGCAGAGAATTGGAAATACATATCCATTATTTAGGAACTCATTAAATATGATAAATCTGTAACTGGTCATCATGGTTGCTCTCAGGAAGAAAACTGAGTGTTTGGGGCTGAGGTGGGGAGGGAGTTGACTAGTTGAACATGTGCATGTTTTACAAATTTAAAATAAACAGATAAAATTTAATTTTAAAAATAGTCTGGACACGGTGGCTTACACCTGTAATCCCAGCACTTTGGGAGGCCAAGGTGGGAGGATGGCTTGAGGCCAGGAATTTGAAACCAGTCTGGACAACATAGTGAGACTGCATCTCTACAAAATTTTTTTTTTAATTAGCGAATTGTGGTGGCATGAACCTGTAGTCCCAGCTACATGGGAGGCTACGGTGGGAGGATTGCTTGAGCCCAGGAGTTCAAGGCTGCAGTGAGCTGTGATTGAGCCTCTGCACTCTAGCCTGGGTGACAGTACAAGACTGTGTCTGAAAAAAAAATAACAATTAAAAAATAAAAATAAATAAAAGGGGCATGATATGCCATTTTCTACTCATTACCTAAATACATTAGCAACAATTTTATAATACATTAACATCCTATTATAATTAGGAGGTGGAAAAACTCATATATTGCTGGAAAGAATGTAAATTGTTACAACCATTTTGGATCTTAATCTCTCTAGTAAAGTTGAACATTAGGATACCTGTGATCCAGCATTCTCTGTCTTGGGAATCTATCCTACAAAAATGAGAATTCAGCTGGGTGCAGTGGCTCATGCCTGTAATCCCAACACTTTGGGAGGCCGAGGCAGGTGGATCACCTGAGGTCAGGAGTTCAAGACCAGCCTGGCTAACATGGTGAAACCCCGCCTCTACTAAAATGTAAAAATTAGCCGGGTGTGGTGGCGTGGCCTGTAATCCCAGCTACTAGGGAGGCTGAGGCAGGAGAATTGCTTGTACCCGGGAGGTGGAGGTTGCAGTGAGCCGAGATTGCACCACTGCAGCCTGGGTGAAAGAGCGAGACTCAATCTCAAAAAAAAAAAAATTGAGAATTCTAGTATATAGATCATACATAAAAGGGTATTTATTATATCAGTGTTTTGTTGCCAAAAGGAGGGATAACTCTAATATCTATGAATAAGAAAATGGTCAAATAAACTATGACATAGACATACTATTGAATATTATGTATATTATCATTCAATGTAATAATAATAGTAATATTACTATTAAAGGGAATGAGTTCTATGTAGTTCTATGTAGGGATCTGAAGTAGCCATGTTCTATTGCTAGGGTTAAAAATGCGAGTTTGAGTAATGTGTATCATATGACTGCATTTTCATAGAGAAAGTTTTTAACATATTTTTTATTTTATATGTAAACATATAAAATATTTTATAAATATGTACAGGTGTATATATATGTGTGTGTGTGTGTGTGTGTGTGTGTATATATATATATATATATGTATACACACATAGGAACAGATGTGGGAAGGGGAAGCATCAAACAGTGAATATCGATTACCTTGGGTGGAAGAGGGTTGGATGGGAAGGGAATAATTATTAAGTGGTTCTTTATGTAGTTCTATATGTTTGATTTGTTACAATAACGTGTAACTGTAATTTATAAGAATATAATTTAAAAAGTGGTTAAAGTGGATAGAAAATAATGGACTGGAGAGGGCATAATGAAGACAAAGAAGGGAGGAGATTGCTGTAATGATACACAAAAGGAACGACAGTGGCTGAATTAGAGTAACAGCAATCAAGACAGAAGTAGATAGATTGAGTTCATAGGTAGAAAAAACAAGACTTGGTGTTTTGATTGAAGGGAGAAAAAAAAGAGTCAAGGAAGCCACCCAGGTTTCTGACAAGGTACTATACTAGTCACTGAGATAATGATCAAGGGAAGAAGATGTGTGGTTTTGGACAGGTTGAGTTTCAGGTACCAGTGGGAAATTCAAGGAGGAGAAACCTGCAAGCAGTCTGAGATATGCATCTGAAGCTTAAGAGAGATAGCTGGGCTGAAAATATAGATATGGAGATAATTAGCTACATTAGGACTCTCTCAGTTACAAGTGACAGATAGCTGGCCTAAATTGGCTTAAGATTTTAAAAAAGAAGGAGGGGGAGGATTTATTGGCTCATTTAACTGCAAAGTCCTTGATGAAGCTGGCTTAAAACATGGCTTAACCTTGGGGCTTAAATGATATCATCAGGACTTTCTCAGCTCTGCTTTCCTTTGTATTGGCCTCATTCTTCATGTAGGTTCTCGCTATGAGGTGACAAAAATAGCTATAGAAGCTCTAGACTTACATCTTACCAATTCAACATGCCCAGTGGAAAGAGGATGCCTTATTCAGTATGAAATATGTTGTTGGCAATGCTGGTGAGAGCAGTTTTAGTACAGTAGTTGGGGCAGAAGGGTTCATGATGAAACCAGATGAGGAATTAGAAAATAGCAAATATAAACAAAAGAGAGGAGGAGAATAGAGTAATAACTAGAGATTCATTAAGCATCTATTATGTGGAAGGCACTGTGTTATATTACACATAGGGACACAAAGATGCATAAAATATGGGGGTTTTTAAGCTCTGGAAGCCCACAGCCTTCAGAAAAGAGAAAATCTTATAAGTAATTCACAAAGGTGATAGGTAAGTACTTATATAGAGGTATGATAAGACTGCAATGGGAGCATAGACGAGGGAACCACAGAATGGTCAACCAAATACATTAAATACATCTCTGAGGAGAAGTGCATAATGGCTGGCACATACTAGGCATGCATATATGAGAAATTGGGTGACAATTATGTTTTGGAAGGTGAATGGGACTTTGATGAAGAAAGGTAGACAACCCATTTCTAACAAAGGGAAAAGCAAGTACAAAGCTAACCAATCCCCTAGGTTTGCTGGCTTTCGTCTTGGCATGAGGCTGGGAATAAGGGCTGAGAGAAAGCCAAAACCATTGGGCAGAGAAAATGTGAAAAGAGGTCAAAACAGCCTAAGGGGGCCTTCAAATGCCCATTCAGGTACTTAATAAGTGGCCTTTCAACCCCAAATTATCTTAGCATCTTCCCTACCTCACTATTTCTCTCCGCTAGCCTCCATACACAGAAATAAATGTTAGCAAGGCAAGCACAATTCTTCCTTGTTAATAAATATAAAATGTAAGCCATGTATAATGGTTCTTAACATTGGTAGCCGTTTTAATTTCTCTCATCTTCTACTCTACCAATATCTGGTGCAAGGTAGCAAAATACACTTAGTACCTTGATGTAATTTAGAAGCAATGATTGATCCTACCTTCTTCCTTGTGTAAGACTCTTAGCTGACTTAGAGAACATAGGTCCTATGTAATTAACATGTTTACAAATGCTAATTTGTAATGGTGAAGTACCAAGGATGCTTTGCTGTAGGCTTATGAATCTTGGCTGCATTTTACCACTGCTTCCAGTATGTAGCTCCTTTAATGAACCTAGTACTCTGGTGTATTAAGTCACTTGTTTAGGATCTAGTCATGCTGAATTCTATATACTGCAAACCAGAGGTCTAATCAACCTATGCTCTTTGTCACATGGTATACTGGAAAGAAGAAGTCTTTGTGCAGATCTATTCTCCCTATAGCAAAACAAGTCGTGAGCCTGGCCTGCTGCCAGAAAGTTAGTAGTGTCATCTGTGTAGATGAAATTCAGCACCTCATTATCTTACATTGTGCCAGAAGAGTGGGAAGAAGATTGACTTGGTAATTTGCTATGTTTCGATCCTAATCTGTTTAGAAATATGATTTCTTTAAAAGGAAATGGAAAAAGAATGTGTTTCTCATGATAGCTTCACAGTATCTCCTGAGAGGATGTTCGGTTATTGTAAATACAGCAATTTAATTCTCTTCTTGAATTTCAGATGTATTTCATCTCTTTAAAAAATAAACTGCGTTGAAATGATCAGATTATAAAGTATGAATTGTATACTTCCAAAAGTGGAATTTTATATTTCAGATTACACAAAAAAACATTTTTCATGAGTCACAAAGTTATTGGTTTGTATACTATGTTATTTTTATACATCATCTCCCAAACTCTTTAAAAACGTAAGTTTACGTTGTAACCTATTTAAAGGAGAAAGGCATATTTGTGGTGCACATATTTTGCCTCGGAGGTTACTTTCAAGTTTCATTTCAGCATTTTGAGTCTAATTCATTCTTCCCACCCTGTAGCATAGTATGCAAAATTCAGAAGCTATCAGAAGCAAGGCCCATATTTAAAAGTTCCTAGTACATGGATGAAATACACACATAAGAAAGAAAAAAGCACAAGGCCAGGTGTGGTGGCTCACACCCATATTCCCACTACTTTAGGAGACCAAGGCAGGAGGATCTCTTGAGACCAGGAACTTGAGACCAGCCTGGGAACATAGCAAGACCCCTATCTCAAAAATTTTTTTTAAAAAATTAGCCAGGCTGGGTGGTGCACACGTGTAGTCCCAGCTACTTGAGAGGTTGAGGCAGGAGGATCACTTGAGCCCAGGAGTTTGAGGCTGCAGTGAGCTATGACTGCACCACTGCACTCGAACTTGGGCAACAAAGTGAGGACCTGTCTCAAAATGGAAAAGAAAGAAAGAAAAAATTCAGTTAATACCAAGTTTCTGACTCTTAGTTTCTCTCTGAGACAGCTTGGGGTAAGGAAAGAGCATAGGAATTAAAATCACACAAATCCTAGCTCTACTACTTTTAGCTTTGTGGCCTTGGCCAAGTCATGTAACCTCTCTCAGGCTAACTTTTCTCATTATATGATGATAGTAATGATACTTCCTTTGATAAGATTTTATAAGGACTAGAGATAAAGTAAAATGCCTAAACCATTGCAGGCACATGACATGTGCTCAATAATTGATAATTATTAGTATTTACTATAAAATGAGAATAGTACCAATCCATTTATTTCTCAGGTTATAAGTCGAATGAATGTGAATGCTTTTTTTTTTTTCAAGCACCTCAATCTCTTAGCTATTTCATAGTTGAAAAGAAGTTATCCTGCTTATCTCACAGGATTGTGATGATCAAAAAGGATAATAAATGCTAAAACACCTAGAAAACATAAAGTGCTGCTCAACATTGGAACCATTAACGTAGGTGTTCAAACTTCCCTATATACTGAACATCTCAATATATGGTCCAGAATGGGATCTTCATGGTGATTCTTAGTCCTCAATAGACAGCTGTATCTAGCATGAGAAGACAGGGAAATCTCAAAACACTTTACAAAGATTTCTATCAAGTTTCAAAGTTTGCTGTTAATGAAGTAGACCTTAATTACCCAGAAAACTCATTTCTGTGGAACTCCTTATATGGAGCCAAGGAAACAAGGTGTTAAACTGTGCATAATTCTATTAGGTGAGGACTATATAGCATTGTAATTAGAAAGAAATCTGAGGTATAGTGTTCAAGCCAACTCTATAAATGCCATCTTAAAGATTATGCAATGTATTCTAAAATATTTCATATGGATTTTTAAAGAATTGAATAACAATCAAATATGCTAAACATAAAAATGACTCAGGACACAGTTTAATAATTCCTGATGCCAGATATATATATATCAGAATCTATAGGACCTTAACAATATTATTTATGAATATAAATTATTGATCAAAACTGTACAAGTAAATGTTGAAGATTGGACCAAACCTGATCTGGGTTGAAGTCCTGAGCTCCCTCACTCACTCGTCCTCTAATTTGGAGCTAGTCAGCCTCCATGTCATTTCACTGATTGCTGTAAAGATAAAATGAATCGATGTCTGTGCAAATGCTATGCAAACTGTAAAGTGATGTACAAATGTAAAGTATTATTTATCATAAAAGTTGAATACAGAAAAATGGTTTGTAACGGTTTATTGGTTTGGGAATGTCAAAGAAATAAGAGATTATAAGAAAACCAAAAGCCTGGTTATGTTTAGTATATCATGCAACATTGCCATGGGGTGGCAACCATAGCAACAAAGTAAGTAATCTTTTCCACCAGACATTTCTGGTTACAGCCTCTTGTTTGACTCAAGCCAGTCCCCCTCCTTGACTGCCTTTTTACCTCCTCACTTTTGATCCTTATTCATCCTTCCAAGATCCAGCTGTAGGCTTCATAGCCTTTAAGAGGCCTTGATAAACCTCTATCCAGATAGCTCATCTTCTTAGTTTACATTCTTCCACATGCATGCTTAAGATATTTATATTTTCTAGGCCTTTTTCATGTGCTTCTTGCATCTTCACAGCTATGTAACAAGCCAAAAGAGGTTAGAGATTCCTTCTATCTCAGTGTGGCAACTAGCATAATGCAAACAAACAGTTAAGTAGTTAATGAATATTTGTAGATTGAAAGAAAACATGCTGCAGGCCTAAAGCTAAAGCATACCCTTCTTCCAAAAAAGAAAACTATATTTGAAAGAGCTTAAGAGATGGTAGTAGACAATGCAGTTATCTTTGAAGCCACAAGGAGTTATATATAATGGCAAATAATTGGTAACTTATTGAGAGATCAAGGGAAGAAGTTGTTCAAAATATTTGTTCATGAGGGAGCAGCCTTCGGGCCCTTTCCAGTTCTATCCCTGTACCACAGTAATGATACTGTGCACAAATGACTTCTTCAAAGGACTATACTGTGTAATATACATAATGTTCCATTTTCACATTTAAACATAAGAAACAAAATTACATTGTAATTTATCATCATATATTTCTTATCTCCCCTTCATCTCCCAATTTTTATGATTTTTCTGATTGCTAAGGTATAGTGTGGCACTCTTCGCCATTTATTGGCATAATACAGAGCTTAGATACATTCACATGCAGAACACCCTCCCTGGGGCCCCTAGGGTTCTGTAGATTTTTCTAGCACAATGGCTATAACTAGGCCCCCTTTTCTTCTTGCTCAAGAAAACTTATCAGAATGTGAATAAGAGTGACACTATTATAGAAATAACATTTGTTCCAGTTTTTATTTAAGTAAATTATTAGTGACCTTCAGGGCTTTGTTAGAAACGAAATGTTTGCAATACACTTCAATACCATAGTTGCAGTCACTGGGGCAGTAAAATTGACTTTGGTTTCGCATTTAAGGACCTAGGTTCAAGTTGTAAGTCTGCCATTTATTTTCTGTGAAACTTTGAACATGCTTCTTGATCTCTCAGCCTCAGTTCCTATAAAATGGCAATAACAGTAATACATCACTGGGATGATATGGGGATTAAATGCAATGTTATTTGAAAAAACAATTTTTAAAATGTAAAACCCTGGGCAAATCTGAGTTCCATATCCCCTTATGCACCCATGTAATTCTCCTTTCTCTCATTGCCATGCCCTTGGTTTAGGCCTTCCAACTACCTATTGCTTCGTCTCCTTCCTTACCTTATATGAATTCCTCATCCCCTTTTCCTTCAAAATCATCCTCTTGTAGTTGATCCAACTAACAGTCACAGATTCATGTTCTTTTCCATTAGAATTAGCTATGCTAAGCCCTAACTCCTAGAGGTTGTTCTTAATTATGAACTTGCATGCAGTCTGGGATAGAAAAACAGAAAACTCCTTACTTATTTTAGAGTTTTCAATCTTTTCCCCCACCCCCAGAGAATGTTTTTATATACACCAAAAGTCAAGTTCTTCTCTTGCCTTTCCAATACCTCCAGTATATACCCACACATAGCCCAGTGCTGAAAGACAGCTTAGGGAATACAGAGGAAAGGGATTGACCACCAAAAACAAGACAGGGGTCTTGTGGGAAGATAGGACCCAAGTTCTCTAGATGGCTGAACTACAATCTCAAATGTGTTGGCATTCTCAAAATTTGTATGGGAACCTTCAGCAGTAGGGCCCAGCTATACCTACTGCTACTGTTCCAAGCTCTAACACCACATGGTCCAGTCCAGTCGAGCAAACAAAGATTGTAAAACTAGGACCAACTGCCACTTACAGTGTTTCTTGGGCCTTCACAAGCAACTTCACTCCTTGCCCATTGCTCCTCCTAGTGGTTCTGATCCATATTGGAACTCCCTCTGACTTGCATTGCCTTCTCCCTCATTCACTAATTGTCCCAGTTGGGTGAGAATTGTGAGTTCCTAGGTCTCTCTCAAAAGAAACTCTTCCATATATACAACAGGAAACTTATACAGTGGCAAAATCTAACAACCCAAATGCCCATCAACAGAATAGTGTATGGGTAAACTACGATATATTCATACAATGAAATATTAAACAGCAACCAAACCAATGAACTGTAACAACACTTATGAATATGAGTGAATCTTACCAATATAATGTTAAGCTTATAAAAAGTAAATCCCATATGTTGAATTTGCCAACAAAAGAAAAAACTATGTTTGTATTAAATGTATTTAAGAAGCAAGTCATCTTGGACCTGTAATAAAGACAAACCTAATTTAATACTGAAAAACCTAAGTCCTAAAATATTAAATGTAGCATAATAACCTTTGTAAGTTACAAACAACTAACTTTAAATATATATATATATAAGGAATATGTATAAACATGATATAATTATATGAAAGGGAAATTGAGGAAATGAATGAACATAGGATTCAGGATAAAGATTACTTGAGTGGGTAAATTGTAGGGAGATGAGAGTGAGAAGGAAACATACGGTTGAATGTAAGTTTTTAACAAAGTCCTAGCTTTTGTTTTGGTGACTGTTTTATAAGTGCTTATTACATTATTTTATTAAAGCTAAATAAATACAAAAATAAGCAATGGGGAAAGGAGTCACTATTCAATAATAGTGCTGGGATAACTGACTGTCCAAAAGAATGAAATATGCAGAAGAATTTTGTATGTGGTGATGGACCCCCTACCCATCACCACATACAAAAATTAACTCAAGATTGATTAAAGACTTAAATATAAGACCTCAGACTATAAGAATCCCAAACAAAAAACAAGGAAACACCATTCTGGACATCAGCTTTGGAAAAGAATGTATAACTAAGTTCCAAAAACAATTGTAACAAAAAAATGAGTAAGTGGGACCTAATTAAACTAAAAAGCTTCTGCACAGCAAAATAAATTATCAACAGAGCAAACAGACAACCTACAGAATGGAAGGAAATATTTGCAAACTATACATCTGACAAAGGTCTGATATCCAGAATCTATAAGGAACTTAAGTTTGTCTTTATTACAGGTCCGAGATGACTTGCTTCTTAAATACGTTTAATACAAACATAGAACAAGCAAATTGAACAAGCAAAAAACAAATAACCCCATTTAAAAATGGGCAAAAGATATGAACAGACACTTCTCAAAAGAAGATATACAAGTGGCCAAGAAACATGAAAAAATGTTCAGCATCACTAATCATTAGAGAAATGCAAATCAAAACCACAATGAGAAATCATCTCACACCAGTCAAAATGGCTTTTATTAAAAAGTCAAAAAATAACAAGTGCTAGTGAGGTTGTTGAGAAAATGGAACACTTATACACTGTTGGTGGGAATGTAAACTAGTTCAACCAGTGTGGAAAGCAGTTTGGATACTGCTCAAAGAACAAAAATAGAACTACCATTTGACCCAACAATCCCATTACTGGGTATATACCCAAAAGAAAATAAACCATTCTACCAAGAAGATGTATGCACTCATATGTTCATGGCAGCACTCTTCACAATAGCAAAGACATGGAATCAACCTAGGTGCACATCAATGGCAGATTGGATAAAGAAAATGTGGTTCATATACACCATGGAATATAACGCAGCTATAAAAAAGAATAAAATTATGGCCTTTACAGGTACATGGATATAGCTGGAGGCCATTATCCTAAGCGAATTAACACAGAAACAGAAAACCAAATACCACATGTTCTCACTTATAAGTGGGAGCTAAACATTGGGTACATATGGACATAAAGATGGCAACAGTAGACACTGGGAACTACACGTGGAGGGAGGGAGGGAGGAAAGGAGGGAGGGAGAGGACAAGGGTTGAAAAACTACCTTTTGGGTACTATGCTCACTACCAGGTGATGACATCAATTTTACTACAAACCTCAGCATCACACAACATACCTATATAACAAACCTGCACATGTACTCCCTGAATCTAAAATAAAAGTTGAAATTTTTTAAAAACTAAATAAATGAAAGTGGGCTCCACATAGACCAATGTGAATGTGCTATAAATGTAAAATAGATTTCATAATAGATTTCAAAGACTTAGTACCAAAAAAGCAATGTAAAATATCTCATTAATACATATCTATATTGATTACATGCTGAAATTAAAATATTTTATATTTATTGGGTTACATTAAATATATTAAAAATTAATTTCACCTGATACTTTTTACTTTTTTAATATGGTTAATAGAAATTTTTTAATTACCTATGTGGCTCACATTTGTGACTCACATTATGTTTCTATCAGACATAGAAACATGTCATGGTGGTATACGAATTCTAGAGCACTGCTCTTTATGTGTATAGCCAGCTGTTTTCAGGCTTAAAGCTATCAGTTTAGTTTGTCTTTTTAGGTTTAATAATTCTAATTTATTTTATTTCAGGGCTTCTGAAACCCTAATTGAAAGTTTTAATAAATACAAAAGTAATACATGCTCCTTTTAAAACAAAATTAAGTATCAGAGAAATTTATGATATAACAGAAAGAATGTAACACCACAATCTCAGCTCCCAGATATAGGCACCGTTAAGAATTAATAAGATTTTCTAGGTATATGTGTTTTTAAAGTATTAGAATGTGAACATCAAAGTTATCCCTATTCTTTCTCATTTTTTCTGATACCAGAGAGGCAATGGAAGGTCATGGCTCAATGTTTGTGCCAAGCAGATAACTAAAGTAGTGGTTCCCACCTCTGGAGTTATAGCCCTCTATTGTTGGCTGGAGTTTGGATGTTTTTTCCTGGCCAAATCTCTTCCCCTCACCCCAAAAAAGTGCCATTTGGCATATGTTTATACTGAAAGCTGAAGTGAACTAAAATTAGTGTTTTGAGAATTCCCTAATACCCCTTGGGAAAATATCAGAGACCCAATGGGATATCGTAAGACCAGAACTAACAATCACTATTTCAGTGTATTGATTTCCAACAAAGTACCTGATCATTTCTCTCAGTGGGTATGAATCAGGCTTCTGATGGGAGTGTAATGATTTGGAGAAAACAAGATGGATCTATTTCTCTATAGGTTACTCTCTATAGGTTTCTCTCTGTTCTTAGGAAGAAATTCAATGGAGGTAGCTGTGACAGGGGGAGGAGCGGGGAGGAAAAGGAGTCCAAAGGTCAGATTTTGATTATGTGATAGATCTTGAAACTTTTCTTTTCAAATTGCCTGAGGCCCTATAAAAATAATTAATATAGAAACAGCTATTTTTTCAAGCCTTGGACTAAGTGCCATGGAAATTACAGAAGTTATTTTCTCTGTTCACATTATTGATTGACAAGTTCAAAGATTTTGGATACATTTCTTGGAACAGACATCAAACAGTTTGACATTTTTCCTTCTTTTCCATTCAATGAAATGAATCCTTCGTTCAACATCATATTCTTAGGAAACACACCAGCGAATTTTTAAATCATATTCTATATTATCCCAGTTCCTGCACTGGTTGAGACCTGTGAGAGAAAAACAAATACAAACTACTCTCTTACTGCTATTCTGATTAGAATCTCTTTCCTCTCCTTTTTCAGGGAAATGGCAGACTTGAATTAGGCATTCCAACGAAGGCTTTTCTGAAACTCTTTTTAAGTCATTGTTCTCAGCCATCCTATCTATTCTGAAGTCCATTATCATTTTTCTTATAACCTGAGCCCCTTGACTCCACAATTCTAATGTATTTGTCTGTTGCTTTCTTGGTCATATGTTCGTTTGTCTTGCTTCTGCCTTCTCTTAGATTGGCAGTTCCTTGAGGTGAGAGACCATGTCTAGGTCTAATTCCAAAGTAATATAAATCTACATGGTCAGAAAATACTTATTAACAGAATTATTACCTAGAACCCATTTACCCCAAACCCTGCCTAGGTTTATTTTATGAAATCCATGCTTTCATTTAAAAACCATTAAGTTCACATAATAGCAAACTTCTTCAAAGATCACAAAAAGATAAATTGGAGCTAGAAACACAAATGAACAGCATGGAAGAGTTTTGGATATTAATGGCCCATGTATATATTTTTCACATTTTTAGTTTTCTTTTGCTATATAAAAATGTGTCCTGTTTATGGAGTACTGTGTGATCTTATTTATTAAACAGAACAGTAGATTAGACAGAGCATTCAGTTGGAAATACATCTGGAATTCAGATCTAGTTCAAACACTAACTAGCTATGGGACTTACAAGCTCACGTTTTTGGGCAGAGGAAGGAAATGACCTAACACTGATCCTGATAACCTCACAAGGATATTGACAAGATCAGTGCATCAGAAATATATCAGAAAGTGTTTTGTAAACTAAACACCATATAAATATGTGGGATGTCATTACGTTTGCAGTTTCAACATTCAAGAAGACCATTCATTTCCTGTTAGCATCCCTTGTACTTTGAGGATATGGCCACAAGGTCCTTTGGCCTTTGTCAATATCGTCAACAATGCCAGCTATGAGACACAAATGTGATTTATTTGAAAGAATTATATTAGCTCACTTTTATCTTTTAAAAAATTAAGACAATATTTTATTAAAATAACTAAACAGTCCTGGTCCAGTGAGGGACACCTGTAATTCCAACACTTTGGGAGACCAAGGTGGGAGGATTGCTTGAGTTCAGCAGTTCAAGACTAGCCTGGCCAATATGGTGAAACCCCATCTCTTAAAAAAAAAAAAAAAAAAAAAAAGAAAAAGAAAGAAATTAGCTGGGTGTGGTGGTACACGTCTGTAATCCCAGCTATTTGGGTGGCTGAGGCACAAGAATTGCTTGAACCCGGGAGGTGGAGGTTGCAGTGAGCTGAGGTTGCACCACTGCACTCCATCCTGGGCGACAGAGCGAGACTCTGTCTCAAAAAAATAAATAAATAAATTTTTAAAAAATTTAAAAAGCAGCTTTCTTGAGATATAATTCACATATGATACACCACCCATTTAGTATATACAATGCAGTGGTTTTTAGAATGTTCTCAGACTTGTGCAATCATTACCACAGTTCATTCTAGAACAATTTCATCACCTCAAAAAGAAATCCTTTAGGTATTAGCCCTCAATTCCCCCATTCTCTCTCTCAGTCATAGGCAACCAGCAATCTACTTTCTATCTCAATAAGTTTGCCTATTCGAGACATTTCATATCAATGGACTCATATACTACATGGTATTTTGTGTCTGGCTTCTTTTCCTTAGCATAATTTTTTCAAGGTTTATCCAAGTTGTAACATGTATCAATACTTCATTCCTTTTTAATCATGGTAAAATATACATAACATAAAATTTACTATTTTAACCATTTTTAAGTATACAATTCAGTGGCACTGAGTACATTCATAATGTTGTACAACCATTGCCACTATACATTTCCAGAACTTTTTCATCCTTCCAAAAAGAAACTCTGTGTCCATTAAACAATAACTCCCCATACCCCGGCTCCCTGCAGCCCCTGGTCACCTCTATTGTACTTTCTGATGACTGCCTATTCTAGTTCCCTCAGATAAGTGGAATCATACAATATTTGTCCTTTGTGTCTGGCTTACTTCCCTTAGCATATAAGTCAAGGTTCATCTGCGTTATAGCATATATCAGTACTTCATTCGTTTTTGTGGATGAATGATATTCCATTTATGAATATACTATATTTTATCCACTCATCAGTTGATGAACACAGGTTGTTCCTGCTTTGGAATATTATGAATAATGCTACTGTGAACATTCATGTACAAGATTTTTATGGAAATATGTTTTCATTTATCTTAGGTATGTACCTAGGAGTGGAATTGCTGGGCCAAATGTTAACTTTGTGTTCAGCTTTTTAAGGAAATACCAGACTGTTTTCCAAAGCAGCTATATCATTTTATAATCCCACCAGTAGTGGATAAGGGTTCTAATTTGTTTATATTCTCATCAACACTTGTTATTATTTATCTTTTTGATTATATCATAGTGGGTGTGAAGTGGTATCTCACTGTAGTTTTCATTTACATTTCCCTGATGACTGATGATGTCAAGCATCTTTTCATGTGCTTATTGGTCATTCGAATATTTTCTTTAGAGAAATGTCTATTTAGGTATTTTGCCTAGTCTTCAAGCAGATTATTTGTCTTTTTATTATTAAGTTCTCCATATATTCTGGATCCCATCTCTTTGTTTTTGTTTTTGTTTTTGTTTTTTGTTTTTTGTTTTTTGTTTTTTTGAGACGGAGTCTCACTTTGTCGCCCAGGCCGGAGTGCAGTGGCACCATCTCGGCTCACTGCAAGCTCTGCCTCCTGGGTTCACACCATTCTCCTGCCTCAGCCTCCGAGTAGCTGGGACTACAGGCACGCACCACCACGCCCGGCTAATTTTTTGTATTTTTAGTAGAGACGGGGTTTCACCGTGTTAGCCAGGATGGTCTCGATCTCCTGACCTCATGATCCGCCCACCTCGGCCTCCCAAAGTGCTGGGATTACAGGCGTGAGCCACCGCGCCCGGCCATCTCTTATAAGATATGTACTTTGCCAATATTTTGTCTCATTCTGTGGATAGCCTTTTCACTTTATTGTTGGTTTCATTTGCAACACAGAGTTTTTAATTTTAATAAAGTCCAATTCATCTATTTTTTTCTTTTGTCACTTATATTTCTCATTTTTTAGTGTTTCTACTTTCTATTTTTTAATGTTTCTATTATAACTTAGAAAAGTCCAGGGTCTGTTTTCTTACTGAGAAAACTTAGAAAAGGCCAGGGTATGTTTTTCACTGAGATTTTATATCACTCACAACTCAAGTGGCTCTGTGATTTCACTATGATTTCAGGGCTCCATAGCTTCTTTGACCAAGTAGTCTGCCTAGCTTTGCCATCTTAGTTTGTCTCGTATTTGACTCTCTGCAGAATGGGATGGTCTAATCTGGGTGACAAGAGTCAATATTTCTTCTCCCTCACCCTCCTGTAAAGACCTTCATTCCCATCTTACAGTTGGCAGAAATGGAGTGAGACTATATCATATAGGTATGTCTGTGCCTTAACATCGAACTAACCTGTACATGGTCTTTCCAATAACTGACTGCATTTTGCCTACAGAGATCTACTATAGTAAGTATTCTGTAACACTTAGCTATGATGTTGGCTGTTAGGCCCTAGCAACCTGTGCTTTTTCTGAATAGCTTAGTTACAGAATACTGTAGCAAAAGAATTCACCAGAGCTGATTACTATAACAATGTGCCAGAATAATACTTTTACATTTAAAAAATCTTAGATGACCTCTGAGATTCCTCTCAGCCATTAAATTATATTAATTTTGAGCAGGCAGTTAAAATTATTTTATAAAAACTATTTAACATATCTGATTTACTTATTCTAGACTAAATAAGCCAAGTGCTGTAATAAAGATCTCAAGCTATATTCTAAAAAAATTATCATTGATTACATTCCTACTATGTTCCAGGCACTATGGTAGGCACTCTAATCCTCACATCACCTCTGCACATGAAGTGGAAGTTATTCTCATTTTACATATAGACACGGACAACAACCTCAGATATATTAAATAACTTGAGTAGAGTTACAAGTGATGCGGAAAGATTAGAACAAAAATAAAGTCTTCCTTGTCTTATTTTGCCCCTCTGGGCAGGTGTTCATTTTGTCTTTTTGATGCTTCCAGTATCTGTGTTGACCTTTTCTTGCCTGAGCCTTGGGCAGGCTGGGCTTTCTGTAGAGCTACTTGGCTGGAAGCTTTTTGTAGCCACAAGCATTCCGCTGGTGTTGTGGGGCATCTGCTCACTTTACTGTCTCTTGGTGGAAAAGCTTAAAGTGAATTTTTAAAGTGAAAGTTTAGAATCTTAGTAAAGCTATAAGACGTAGACCCAACCCCAAACTGCTGTCTCAGTGGGGTTCATCTCTCTTTACCACTATATCCTTTTATGTCAGTAGGATAGGACCTTGGACATTATTGCCAGTGGTATACGGTATCACTATGGTATGACTGAAAGTTTGAGTACCATTTCTCCGCTCCTACACCACAAAAGCAATCTCGTACTATAGAAACAAACCTGTACTGTAGAATAGAAGAGAATTGAGCAGGAAATGTTTAGTTTGCATTGCAAACTTTTTTTATTTTTTGTTTTTTTCTCACTTTGAGCATCTTGGGCTTCTATTCTGGGGACTAGAGATAATAAGTAATTATAATATCAAGATGAGATGACGATATCATTCTTTTTTCTATTCCAAGTGAATGATGGCTCTTTGGCCCATAAGCTGTAACATACATAAGTAAAGGGGTTAAATTGAAGGCATGCAAGAAGCAGGAAACAGCCACTACATGGTCACGTGGGAGAAGCATTAGTTGAATACAGATGTAATTGTTAGAAGTCAGTCACATTCTCTAGAAGCTTTTTCAGACTTATTGAATACCAACTTTGTGCCCTCACTTTCTGTGGTTTATGTCGTTGAATTCTCATAACAATCCTGTGAAGTTAGTATTATTATTCTCATTTTATAGACAAGAAAACTATGGCTCAGAAAGATTAGGTAATTTGCCCAAAGCAAATGAGTGGCTTTTGCCACTCATTTGAGTCGCAAATGCAGAGACTGAACCAAAGTCTTTGTGACTCCAAAGTTCTTTCAACTACACTGCCTCCAATGACTTAGCATGGTCAGATACTTGCTTTTCTCCTTATAGTATCCACTGTTATGATCAGCCTGGTGCTAGTAATACAGCAGCATCTGAAGCATAGTGGTTTGAGGAGACGGGAAGGGAGCGTTTAAGGACCAGAAAACCGCATCTAAGATAGGAGTTGTCAAGTGGAGACATGGGGCCTCTCTCCTGAAACCATGAATTTAAAATTGTATTCTTTACACTAAGAAGCCCAATGAGTAAAAGTCACTAATACTTACAGTTGAGAGTGTGCATGTGGGGAAAATTTTGCTGCCGTTACTTTTGAGACTTAGAGCAGCTGCTATTGCAACCTCCAGGGTACCCTACTCCCACCAGTCTTACTTTTACCAGTAACTGTGAATGTCAAATCTTGTTTTAGGCACAAGAAACAAAAGTTTTCCTGCCACTTACATCTTTCCCCCCAAGAAGCACAAAGGGCTTTACAAACCCACAAAAGAGCATTGAATAGAAAGAGAACTTGGACCATACCAAGAGTGATTGGTTTAACATTCCACACATTTCCAGTGAAATTGGGAAAGGCATCTTGCATGCCTTTCCATAAACCTACTAAATCTCCATCTCTTCAAGTTTCCTTAGACTGTCTTTTACTATGGTTTATTCCCTAAATTATTGCTACTGTCAGAAATCCTGTTAGATATCCAGAAATTCACTTTCGAGGATATTGTTTGCTCTGCTGATTTTTGTTTCTTAAAAATAAAACAGAGTGACTTCCATTTCCACTAAGATGGAGAAACCCCATTCCTTGTATGTCCTCCCTCTTACAACTAAAATACCCTGGATATAACACAACAAACAAGACTGAGTGGTGGAAAGAAAAATGAAGACTGCCTTGGAACTTGAAGAACCAGTGGTTTTCAAGTTCTTCTCCCTGGGTTTCCTTTTTGCCTCTCACATATCCCAGACAGGGCACTACAGAAGCTTCCAATTCATAACTGCAACTGAGCACAGACAAAAAAACACTCTAAGAAAAGCCTGTTTCCTGTATCCAAAAAAAAAAAAAAAAGATGGAAAGGGTCACTTTACAGCAGAAAACTTTTTGACCATACTTTTCCTACTCCAGCGTAACAATAACGGAAAAAGTTTTACCCTCCCCACCAGCCTACAGTTTCAGTGGGACCTACCTAGAAGTTAAGATTCTATTCCATTTCTTCCCCCCACAAAAGCAGACAGCTTGCTCTTAATCCACTACTAGAGCATTGTTGGCAGGACTGATCAGACAGCTCATCGTCTCTCCCCCATCTGTCAGAAGCAGATGGTGCTCCTATTCTCCTGCCAGAGTAGTGTCAACCCAGTCCAGTGGCAACCTAAGCCACCACACTTACCAAGCAGTGAGGAGAATTAATGGCTCAGTATAAGGTGGGCTAATTGCCATTAGATTTAACCCCCCACCATTTCATGTCATTGCTGCCCAATGGGGGTAAGAGGTTGAGCTTCCACCCCTACCTAGCATCAAAAAGACTGAACAAGGAACTGCATGTCAAGACTAGTAAGCTCATTATGTTAAGTAAATTAAGCCAGGCACAGAAAGACAAACTTCACATGTTCTTGCTTATTTGTGGGAGCTAAAAATCAAAACAGTTGAATTAATGGAGATAGAGAGTAGAAGGATGGTTACCAGAGGCTGGGAAGGATAATGAAGGGTTAAGAGGGGAGTGGGGAAGGTTAATGGGTACAAAAAATAGTTAGAAGAATAAGACCTAATATTTAATCATACAACAGAGGGACTATAGTCAATAATAATTTAACTGTACATTTTTAAATAACCAAAGGAGTGTAAGTGGATTGTAACACAAAGGATAAATGCCTGAGGGGATGGATACGCCATGTTCCATGACACGATTGTTTCACACTGCATGCCTGTATCAAAGTACCTCATGTACCCCATAAATACATACACCTACTATGTACCCACAAAACTTAAAAATAAAAAATAAATTTTAAAGACTAGTAAGGGCCAGTCGCGGTGGCTCACACCTTTAATCCCAGCATTTTGGGAGGCCGAGGCAGGCAGATCACCTGAAGTCAGCAGTTCAAGACCAGCCTGGTCCACATGGTGAAACCCCATCTCTATTAAAAATACGAAAATTAGCCGAGCGTAGTGGCAGGCACCTGTAATCCCAGCTGCTCAGGAGGCTGAGGCAGGAGAATAGCTTAAACCCGGGAGGTGGAGGTTGCAATGAGCCAAGATCGCGCCACTGCACTGCAGCCTGGGCGGGAGAGCGAGACTCCATCTCAAAAAGAAAAGAAAAAATTTAAAATAAAATAAAAAAAATAAGGGCTCTGTTTTTCCCTCAGCCCCTGGTGCTAGGAGGCCCGGTGGAAAGCTGAAACCCCACACCCACCTGACAGTAATGAGACTGAAAGAGGCAGCGTGAAGCAAGGCTAGTCAGCACTCCTATTCCCACTGCCCTGATGTCAGCAAGGCCCACTGAGGAACTGAACCACCACCTCCAATCAGCATCAGTGAGGCTTAACAAGATGGTGAAAGGTAAAGCTAATTGGCAATCTGCTTCTCCCCCTCCCATCCCCTGATGCCAGCAAGGCCTGTCAGGGAGCTGAGCTTACACCTCCATTCAGAAGCAACAAAAGCCAGAAGCCTTGTCAGTCATTGCCCCACTTTCACTGGGATAGTGTCAGTGAGGCCAAGGGGGTAGCCAAACTTTCACTCCACCCATTTGCAACGCGAAAGTGTGAGTCAATGCCCCACTTTGTTGCCAGGGTCATGTCAGCAGGACATAGCAGGAAGCTGAACATACTTGGCCCTCACATTATAACTCACATTGGGATTTCCTGCTTTAAAAAGAAGATTAAATAGAATCCAGAGTTTCATAATATATAATAATATCCAAAATTTCAAGATTAAAGTTGAAACTCACTAATCAGAAAAGACAATCCAATGGACACCAACACCAAGCAGATTTTATCTGACAATTATAAAACATCGGTAGTAAAATCCATAATGAAAATTATCTAACAAGCAATTTCAAATCCTCCTGAAGCATAGAAATATATATATAATCTCAGCAAAGAAATAGAAGTTATAAAAATAAGCAAATAGAAATTATAGAACTGAAAATTATAGTAACTGCAATTTTAAAAGTTGGCAAATGAGCTCAATAGTAGAGTGGAGATAACAGAAAACAGAATCCATAAACTTGAGGACAAATGAGTACAATTACTTTATCTGAACAACAGGAAAAAAAAATGATCAGAGCCTCAGAGAACCCGTGGGACAATAACAAAAGATCCAGTATTCGTATCATCAGTGTCTAAAAGGAGGGGAGAGAGAAAGAGATTAGGCTTTCTATTTTTTTTTTTTTTTTCATTTTTTATGTGTTCAAAGTTATTCATTGAAACATTCTTATGACGGCTACTTTAAAAATATTTGTCATATAATTCTATCATTTCTGTCATCTCACTGTTGGCTGTTGGCTTCTACTGGTTATCTTTTTCTCATTCAGTTTGACATATTCTTGGTTCTTAGTATGATGGGTAACTTTTTATTGAAACCTTAACATTTTTCTATTTTGTTTTAATGTTCTTGATCTTATTTAAACCCGCTTTAGTTAAAGCTTTTTGTGACACTGCCTGGTAGGCGTAGAAGGGTTGCCACCTCATTACTGCCTGGTAGAAGTAGAAGTGTAGGTCCCACACTTGGTCTCCTCTGACACCTGAAGGATAAAGAGCTTCTCGTTACTGCTAGGTTGGGGTGGGAGTTCCAGCTACCTGTAACTAGCTATCAGTAACTAGACCAGTTCCAGCTGCCAGAGTCTAGTTATCTGCCAGGGGGGATGAAAGTGCCAGCTCTCTTCTTGGCCTTCTCTGATACCACATCAGCAGGGTACCCTGTTACAGCCTTACGAAGGTGGAGTTCTAGGCTCCTCACTTGGCTTTTGTTGGTTGTTTGTGTGAATGGGGTGGGGCCACAGGTTTCTTTTTCTGTAGTGTTTGACTAAAGAGGATATTATCTAAATGTTTTCTCTCATGCTGGGTTGCTCCTTTTTTGGTCCTTTGGCTCCTTGGGCTTTTTTTTTTTTTTTTTTTTTTTTTTTTTTTCTGTCTGTTCTTGTTGGCGTTTCTAGGTTGCTGGCTTCTTCATTTCCAAGTCTGGGATTTATGAGGCAAAAAGAAAACCAGGAGAACTTATTACCCTGTTGCTCCTTGGGTCCCAGTGGTCAGTCCATTTTCTCTGTTCTTCAGATTGAGTAAACTGTATTCATCTGTCTTCGAGTTTGTTGTTTCTATATTTTGTCATCTCTACTCTATATTTGAGCCCATTTAGCAAGTTGGTTTATTTTGGTCATTTTAAATTTTAGTTATGTAATTTCCATTTTTTTAACTTCTATTTTTTTGTTTTGTATTTGTTCATTAGTTTCAAGGGAATTCATAATTATTGAAGCAGTTTTTGATGTCTATTTTAAAACTTCTGTCAAATAGCTCAAAAATCTGATTTATCCCTGTATTATATCAGTTGATTTTTTGATTCACATTATTATTCCTGCTTCTCATTATGATGCGTGATTTTTTTATTATATTCTGGACATTTTTAATATTATGTTAGGAGATTTTTGACCCTACTTACATCTTCTATTTTAGCATTTTTTAAGTACAGTGTGTCAGTTCTGGCCTACTTCTGCGGGCTATAATTCCAATGACAATTTCGCTTTCTAAGCCCTTGCAATGCCGCTATTCTGGCCTGCTTCATGATCTGGCTCTACTTGAGCTTCTGCTTGACTCCTACTGGTGCTACCTAAGGGAACAGAAGGTGCTTCCGTGGGCCATCCAGTTTCACTACTAGAAGGTCAGGAATACTAGACCTGCAGGACAGAGAAGGTTTTCTCTTGACTATCCTCCAGCCACCCAGAGCTTGTGGGCTTTCCACTCCATCTCTGCTAGTGCCTGCAGAAGAAGAAATTACCTAATTGGGCTCCCTTCTTCTGCTGGGATAGCAGCTACAGATTCTGTATGAGTCTTTGCCACTAGGTGGAGGTTCAGAAATCTCCTAGCCAGAGATCATTTTCTGTCATTTTTTACCACTCATTGGAGGGCCAGGAGGCACTAAGGCCTGTGTTGCCTTCTGCCATTGGGTAAAGGTCTGGTGGCAGATGCCTGGCCTGGATTATCTTCTGTTGCTAGGTAAAGGGTTAGGAGCCACTGGATCTGGGGAGAGACGTTTGGGAAGCACCTGGCCAGCTGGCACTGCTGGTGCAAGAGAAGTGCCTGCCACCCACTGGTGTGGGGCAGAGGATGGGTTAGCCTGCTCAGGTTCCACTGTTGTATTAATAGTTACTTTAAGAAGATTGGGTCCTCTGTCACTGGATAAGAATTTCCCTGCTAAGTCCTTGTTGGGCTTTCCTTTTTCCAATCCTTTGGCCAGAGACAGCAGGCTTTTTTTTTCATTTTTGTCTATGCATGTTGGTGATACCAGGTGGCAGACCTCTGTAGCACCTAATCTGGGATATATGAGAGATAGACGGAAAACCCAGGGAACTCACCCCCCATGTAGTTCCTCAAGTTGTGATGGCCCTAGCCAGTCCACTTTCTCTTTTCCACTTTTCAAAGCTTTTGTGATTGTCTGTTGAATTGTTTCCAGGGTATTTAGTTGTAGTTAGAAGGAAAAAGGTATCTTGTCCCAGAACCAGAACCCTGACTTACATATATTTTCAATTGTAATAACTGGCATCCTATTGTCTTTAGGTTTCTTCAATGTGCTTTTTTCACAGAATATCATGTTTTTGAGATCCACTCATTTTGGTAAAGTTTATTTATGTATAGTTTATTCATTTTAAATGCTATAAAATTTGCTGTTATATGAATATGCCACAAGTTATTTATTCATTCTCCTGTTGGTGGACAATGAGGTTTCCATTTCTCTCTATTACAAACAATGCTGTAGTAAATGTTCTCATACATATCTCCTTGTGCACATGTGGGGGAGTTTATTTGGGTCTATACCCAGAATGAAATTACTAGGTCCCAGGATATATACAGCATGAACTTTATCAAATATTGCCAAATTGCTCTTCAAAATCATACCAGTCTATACTCTTGCCAAAAATGCGTGAGATGTTTCATTTTGCCACATTTTCACCAAAACTTGTATTAATGTAGTCAACTTTATTCAGCTCTTTTCCTATGAGTCTGCTTTTGTGTCTTCTTTATGAAATCTTTCCCCACACTTTTATGACTTTATGAAAGTCATAAAAATATTCTTCAGTTTTTTTCTTCAACATTTTTTCAAATACTTTAAAAATGTTTTTTCTCCAATTTAGGCCTTTAGTCTGTATCTGTAACTTATTTTTGTGTATGGTCTGATAAAAGAATCTTGTTCTACTTTTTCTACTATGGATAGCCAATTGCCCCAACACCATTCATTGAAGAGTCCTTTCTTTCCCCATTTATAATGCCACTTCAGTCATGTTTCACAATCCCATAAAGTCTAGGTTGACTCTGAAGTTTAAGACAACCCTTAAAAAACCCTTAAAAAACAAAAATAAAAGGAATATAAAATTAAAAAGTAAAAAATAAAATAAAATAAAAATAACTCCCAAAAATGAGGGTTAAGCACAATATTGAGTTTAAAATGAGAAACTTTTTATTACAGGTACCCCAAATAAAACCTTAACCTTAAACCAACTTTCTACTGTAAAGGAACTTAGAGGATCAGGGGTGGAGATTAACACTGATTAAGTACCTGTTAACATTGATAAAGCACCTATGATGCATCAGATACTGCTGCTCAATTTACTGCCATGGTCATTTTATTTATCATTTGCAATAACTTTGAGAAAGAAATGATGTTATTACCATTTTACAGGTAAGAATACTAAAACTTTGAAAGGTTAAGTTGCCTAGGCCACACAGCCGGATAGACAGAGCTTAAATTCAGGTCTGTCTGATTCAAAAGAGCTTGATTTTGTCAGTTTACTACACTACTTCCAAGGAAAGCTCGTAGCCCTGAACTGAGGAAGACACAACTTGCCCATTAGGAGTAGAATATGTGTTACAATGCACTGTTGTGCGTTGAATGACCAAGTATTCTCAGAATGACTGCTTTACTTGTTTGCACTCCTGACTAGTGCATAACATTAGTTATGAGCTCCTGCTTCCTCTCTCATCCTCTAGTTTATTTATATCTCTGTCTCATATTTCCTCAACTTGAGGTACATAATTTGGTTGTCAGAGACTTTCCTGCTAAGCTCTAGGTAGCATGGGGGAGGAAAAAGTAAACAAGGGGTGGTTAAGGGAGGGCTAAATCACTTATTCTTGTTAACATTTTTGGATTGGATTTCATATATTAAAGGAACCAAATGTAACGCTGATGTGATATCAGCCCTTGCATTATTTTATCGTATTACCACAATTGGATATTGACTTCTTATTAAACTATCATTTTTTTCCTCCTTTGAACTCAGTGCTCATTGCTCCCCAAGAATGTTATGAAGAAGTTGTAATAAGTGGCAAAAGCAAGAGATTTGGTATCAGATAACATAAGTTTGAGTCCTAACTCTGCTTTTGGCTCTGGGATCCTAGACAAGTGATCTTTCCTTCCTTGAGCTTCAGGTTTCTTCTCTGTAAAATGGACATTAACATTAGTTAATGTGAGGATTAAATAAAATAACAATTGCAAATTTACCTTGTAAATTAATGTGCAAAGGGAGGTGGCACTGTTCTTACTCATCTGCCATTCTCTATAATCATTTCTGTTCTTTTCACATCTATACCAACAACACCCTGCTAGATGACCCTGATGCAGCAACCCTAATGCCATTGTTTTCAAATTCATAAGAATCACCTAGGACTTGCTTTGTAAATACAGATTTCCTGACTCTACCCTCAGATTTTATTAATAGATCTGAGATGAGGCCCAGAAATCTGTACTTTTAAAATTCTTTCCAGACAGTTCTTTAAACACAGCCAGATAGAAGACATACTTTGCCTAAAACACTTAGCACCATACATACAAAGAAGAATTTCTTGGCCCTGAGTGGGATTCAAGGTTAAAGCAGCTTACAGTGAGAGGTTATAAGTCACTCTTCCCTAATGTTCCAAACTCCTGTCCCTCCTAGGTCAAAGAGGACCCAATCACATGATATCTTAACATTCCCTTCCACTTCTGTGATTGCAGCTGCATCGTGAGTCCTTAGAAGCAAAGCCTAGTAAATTAAACCAGCAATTATTGCTGTTTAAAATGGTAGTGATTTTAAGAGTTTTCTTTGAAAAGTCTGTCAATAGGAGCAGAAGACTATGAATAACACCAAAATATTTAACTGTCTATCGAAATTTCTTTACAGTATCGAATAAAATGGGAACAGATGCAACTAGACCAGAACTTGGTTAGTAGGTAACAGATTTATTGGACTTGCTCATTTTAAAAATTAAGGTTATAAACAACATATGTCAAAAATCCTATAAAACTGCTGTGGAAATCATCTTCCTGGAAAGCCAGAATCCCTGCTAATATTCCGAATTTGTTTTTCAGAACTGAAAATGACATTGTATACATCTGCAGCACTATTTGAAACAATGTTTCCTTGAGACAGAGCTTACTCTGCCCTGGGTGTGCATTCAGTAGCTACCCCAAAGTTTCAAATACCTGGTCTCTTCCTAGAATGTAATCCACCCAGTCCCTTGAGAGAAGACAAATTCTTTATTTACAAATACAGGTGGAGTTGCTATTAGTTACAGTTTTCTGGAAGTTTTCAAATATAGCTCATGATTTGAAAGTAAAAGGAAGTCATATGACAGTGAAGTCACCAGGTCTTCCATCTATCCTGAAGGATAGAGAGAGACCTGATGAGAGAATCTCAATTGGCTGTTTTTCTTTTTACTGTCACATATGCAGGTTTCCTGTTGAATCTCTCTGGTCCACTGTTCCCTCTAATGAAGTCGTGTTCTGTGCCCAGGGCAGTAATATCCTCAGAAGCAGATGTCTCCCATAAAGCATGACCTCATTCCTTGGAATGGGAAGAGCCAGCAGTTGACTGTTGTGCTAATGGGTGGGGAGGGCTTTGTTTAAAAATAGTTTTCTAAAATAATGTGTTTAACTTTTTAATAAACCTCTATAAAAAGGCAAATTAGTTTGTTGCGGTTTTTTTGTTTTTGTTTTTGTTTTTGTTAACCTCACTCCTTACTTCCAGAAGGGGCAACCACTAGGCCAGAAGGAACGGAGTCCTCGCAGAGCCAGGCACTTCCATCTAGTTGTTTGTACAGATGGGTGAAACTTAGGATTTTCCAGATGCTGAATCTAGGCTCTGTATCAGACCCCACTGAATCACAACCTAGATTTCAACAAGCCTTTTTATAACAGCCCTGGAGCTTAGAGGAAATAAACTGAAGTACCCAAGGAAAGTTACTGACCCAGATGCTCCAGCAAATTAAGCAAGTGGGAATATTGCTAGAGAAGGGAAGAGTAGAGGAAAAGGGTGAACCATTTAGAAGGATGCAGTTTGAAGCCAATCCACACTTGCTAAAGAGAATGGGCTTTCCAGGCTATTCCTATTCCTTTAGAAAAGTATATGTAGGGTAGTTCCTGAACACTGACTTCTCAAATTATTAGGAATAACCAAGATGAATGGCCTCCTGTACTGTCTGACATCCTATCATCAGGGCTTACAGGCACAGCCCATGTGTTCTACTGTGTTCCTCACTTCTGTTTCTGTCTATGCAGAAGGTGATCACTAAACAAGGTCCAAAGAGCTAATTTCCTAAACATGGATGACAAAGACCTTTTCCATAAACAAGATCCATAAACAAGGAAACGTGATAAGGTACTTACCATCTGAGCTTGGTACCTGCAATTTGTAAATTTAATCACTACATCCCCATAAGAGGTCATTTCAGTTACAGCTATGCATTAAAAATGAAGATATGCCAATAATTCTGTAAATATTAATTGATGGCAGTAAATACTGAAATTACATTTCCTTTCCCAACTCCCACATTAGTCACCTTGGCCAGCAACCAGTCCTCCTCCAGATAACTCTTTAAGCTTCATGCCCACCATAAAGCCTGATATGGTTTGGCTCTGTGTCCCCACCCAAATCTCATCTTGAATTATACTCCCATAATTCCCACATGTTGTGAGTGGGAGATAATTGAATCATGGGAGCAGTTTCCCCCATACTGTTCTCATGATAGTGAATAAGTCTCACGAGATCTAATGGTTTGATAAGGGGAAACATGTTTCGCTTGTCTGTCATTCTTTCTCTTGTCTACTGCCATGTGAGACATGCCTTTTACCTTCCACCATGATTGTGAGGCCTCCCAGGCCACATGAACCTGTAAGTCCATTAAACCTCTTTTTCTTCCTAGTCTTTGGTATGTCTTTATCAGCACCATGAAAAGGGACTAATACAGAAAACTGGTACCAGCAGAGTGGGGTGTTGCAGAAAAGATACCCAAAAAAGTGGAAGCAACTTTGGAACTAGGTAACAGGCAGAGGTTGGAACAGTTTGGAGGGCTCAGAAGAAGACAGGAAAATGTGGGAAAGTTTGGAACTTCCTAGAGACTTGTTGACTGGCTTTGACAAAAATGCTGATAGTGATAGAAACAATAAGATCCAGGCTGAGGTGGTCTCAGATAGAGATGAGGAACTTGTTGGGAACTGGAGCAAAGGTGATTCTTGTTATGTTTTAGCAAAGAGACTGGCAGCATTTTGCCCCTGCCCTAGAGATTTGTGGAACTTTGAACTTGTGAGAGATGATTTAGGGTATCTGGCAGAAGAAATTTCTAAGCAGCAAAGCATTCAAGAGGTGACTTGGGTGCTGTTAAAAGCATTCAGTTTTAAAAGGGAAACAGAGCATAAAAGTTTGGAAAATTTGTAGCCTGACAATGGGCTAGAAAAGAAAATTCCATTTTCTGAGGAGAAATTCAAGCCAGCTGCAGAAATTTGCATAAGTAACAAGAAGCCGAATGTTAATCCCCAAGACAATGGGGAAAATGTCTCCAAGGCATCTCAGAGGTCTTCACAGCAGCCCCTCCCATCACAGGCCTGGAGGCCCAGGAGGAAAAAGTGCTTTCGTGTGCTAGGCCCAGGGTCCCTGTGCTGTGTGCAGGCTAGGGACTTGGTGCCCTCCGTCCCAGCCGCTCTAGCAGTGGCTAAAAGGAGCCAACATAGAGCTTGGGCCATAGCTTCAGAGGGTGCAAGCCCCAAGCCATGGCAACTTCCACTTGGTTTTGAGCCTGCGAGTGCACAGAAGTCAAGAATTAGGGTTTAGGAACCTCTGCCTAGATTTCAGAAGATGTATGGAAATGCCTGGATGCCCAGGCAGAAGTTTGCTGCAGGGGCAGGGTCCTCATGGAGAACCTCTGCTAGGGCAGTGCAGAAGGGAAAAGAGGGGTCAGAGTCCCCACACAGAGTCCCTACTGGGGCACTGCCTAGTGGAGCTGTGAAAAGAGGGCCACCATCCTCCAGACCCCAGAATGGTAGATCCACTGACAGCTTGCACTGTGCACCTGGAAAAGTCACAGACACTCAACACCAGCCCATGAAGGCAGCTGGGAGGGAGGCTGTACCCTGCAAAGCCACAGGGGCAGAGCTACCCAAGACCATGGGAACCCACCTCTTGCATCAGCTGGATATGAGACATGGAATCAAAGGAGAACATTTTGGTGCTTTAAGATTTGACTGCCCTGCTGGATTTCAGACTTGCATGTGGCCTGTAGCCCCTTTGTTTCAGCCAATTCCTCCCATTTGGAATGACTGTATTTACCCTATGCCTGTACCATACCCTTACTGTATCTAGGAAGTAACTAACTTGCTTTTGGTTTTACAGGCTCATAGGCAGAAGGGACTTGCCTTGTCTCAGATGAGACTTTGGACTGTGGACTTTTGAGTTAATGCTGAAATGAGCTAAGACTTTGGGGGACTGTTGGGAAGGCATGATTGGTTTTGAAATGTGAGGACATGCAATATGGGAGGGATCGGGGCAGAACAATATGGTTTGGCTTTGTGTCCTCACCCAAATCTCATCTTGAATTGTACTCCCATAATTCCCACGTTGTGGGAGGGATGTGGTGGGAGATAACTGAATCATGGGGGCAGTTTCTCCCATACTGTTCTCGTGGTAGTAAATAAGAATAAGTCTCACAAGATCTGATGGTTTCATAAGGGGAAACATGTTTCACTTGGCTCTCATTCTCTCTCTTGTCTGCCACCATGTGAGACGTGCCTTTCACCTTCCACTATGATTGTGAGGCCTCCCCAGCCACGTGGAACTGTCAGTCCATTAAACCCCTTTTTCTTCCCAGTCTCGGCTATGTCTTTATCAACAGCATGAAAACAGACTAATACAAAGCCTTCCTAGGGCAAACCTCCCAGACTTTGTTTCTTATCTCCTTGAGCCCATCCTTCCTGTCTCCTCCTTCTGTACCTTTGTCCTTCATCCTTCCCACCTCTGATGCCTCTAGAGACAGTAACATTGGTACCTGAAATGAAAGCACATGGAAAACAGATAAGAAGAGATTATGAACTTTACAAAAATCAGCGTAGCTGGGTGGACTGAGAAAAATAAACTGAGGTCATGTATGAGTTGTTTTCTCTCAAGAAAGTGTTACACACTAGGAATAACCATATTATTTTTAATGAAGGTTACTGGACTTTTTTTCTACCAGGGAGGAAAAAATCACCCAATGATATCTTAGAAAAAGAGAGTTAGGACTGAGTATGGTGGCTCACGCCTATAATCCCAGCACTTTGGGAGGCCAAGGTGGGCAGATCACTTGAGGTCAAGAGTTCAAAACCAGCCTGGCCAATATGGTGAAACCCCATCTGTACTAAAAATACAAAAAAAAAAAAAATAGCCGGGCACAGTGGCAGTTGCCTGTAATCCCACCTACTTGGTAGGCTGAGGCAGGAGAATTGCTTCAACCCGGGAGGTGGAAGTTGCAGTGAGCTGAGATGGCGCCATTGCACTCCAGCCTGGGCTACAAGAGTGAGACTCCATCTCAAAAAAAGGAAAAAAAGAAAAAGAGAAAACCGGAGTTAGGCCCAAATTGAGATATTACAGAATAAAACAGTTCCCATGTTCCTTAAACTGGTGCAAAGCATAGAAAGAGAAATAATTCCTCTCAGTTCATTTTATAAAATTGGTATAACCTTGATAACAAACTCTTCCAAAACAGTACCAGAAAGGCAACTAAAGACATCTCACATTAAAAATCTTAGTTAACTACTAGCAAATCAAACCATGCAATATATTTAAAGTATAGTGTGTCATGACCAAGTAGGGTTTGTCCTAGGAATGCAAAGATTATTCAGTAATAGGAAACCTCTTAATATTATATTATGTCATCAACTCAAAGGATATAAATCATTTGATTACCTCAGATGCCACAAAGGCATTTAGTAAAAATTTATCACTCTTTCCTGATTGTTCTTAGTAAACAAGGAATAAAAGGACATTCTCTAATATGATAAAGAATATCTTGGCCTAATAAACAGCATAGTACTTAATGGTAAATATATTCGAGGCATTTCTGCTAGAATTGGGAATAAGACAAAGATGCTCATTATAACTACTGATGTTCAACATTATTCTTGAAGCTCTTACCAATGTAATGCGGCAAGGAACTGAAATAAGAGATATAACTGTTGGAGAATTATACAAAGTACCGTTATTTACAGATATTGTTCTATAACTAGAAAACCCAAAAGAATGGATTAAAAAGATATTATAAATAGCAATTACTGAGGTGGCCAGGTCTTATATTATCTGTTTGTAGTACAAATATGGTACTAGCATATCTTGTGTTCAAACAGCATTTATAAGTTGAATATAATTGAAAGAATTAACTGAAAAAGAACTCTCTCCAGGCAGTTAAATCCTTCAAGGCCATTTCAGAATCTTGCTGTGTCTTGTGATAATTATTGTGAACACCAATTTATATTGGATGAAGAGGTTCAATTAATTGAGATTTCTGTTTGCTTGAGTTTGGGACAAAGGAAGTTTATATGGTTATAGAATTTTGCAGAAAGATGAATTTGTCTTTATTGAGTACCTAGAGAATATCTTATACTTGCTTTTCATGTTATCTTGTATAAACCTCATAACAACTCTGTAAGGTCGGTAATAGTATCCCCATTTCATAAATGAGAATGTACTCAGAGAGATGAAGCAATTTGCTCAGTGTCATGCAGCACTTACTAAGTAGTGGAGCTGGGCTTGAATGCAGTTCTGTGACTTCAAAGACCATGCCTTTTCCACTAGTGACTTTCAATTATATGTTCAATTTCCCTGGAAGGGAAAGGTATTTCCTGGGATAAAGTTCTGCTGAGTATAATGTATAGAGGATAGCCAACACACAGCTACCAAAACAGACACTGACTTTATCGAGAAGGGAGTGGCAATAATGAAAATATTAAAGGCAAGATAAATATTTACCATGTTGAAGGATAATCCCAGAAGAATCCAGGTAGTATACCCTTCTTGGGGAAAAAGATTGGATTGTCTCTTTCTAAATCAAAGTATTAGCAGCACCTCCATCCTAGGGCAGGCACTAATGTAAATGACTGGAGTACACACAAACTGAACATCAGAAATCCTTAGTTTGTCCCATCAGAAGAAGAATCCAGTGTGACTCAGGATAAGCTCCATTCCTGATTAAAGGGACACAACATGCATAATAGCACAATAGCTAGCCATCGTGAACTGTTCTGGGACCCAGTCTAGAGCCATGTTGCATATGTGTGGTTCTCGATGTAATCGCTGTTTGTGGTTTGGCTGGCCAGCTGCTGTGGCAGCACTCCTCCTCAGTGAAGAGGAGCCAGCCAAATGGCTGTCATCATGTGCTTCTGGGAATAGCACATCGATGCCAGCCATTTGGACTCCTTCAGCCCATTGATGGGGTTAACCTGCCCACAGTGAGACAGGGTAGCTCTGATGATTTGTGTCACATCCCAAAAGTAGATTCCCTTCTGACTCCTATGTTCTGCTGAACAGAAAGGCTGGATGATAAATTGCCAGTGTAACCTTTACTATGTTTAGTGAGTTAACACATCTCAACTACTGAAGCAATCCATTTGATTCATGTGCATACTGCTTAAAATAATTCCTTGCATTTGCTTAGCACTTCATACTTTCCAAAGCTGTTTTTGCTTCTATTATCTCATTAATCCCAGGAGCTGGAGATGGAATACTCTGGAATATTCTTACCCTCAGACTTCTGTTGAGCCCAAGTGAAGGAGAAATGGTGCTCAGGGCTTGTCCTAGAGTAGTGGTTCTCAACCTTGGTCACACATTAGACTCACCTGGGAAGGTTTGAAAAATCCTTATGCCCAGGCCTGACCCCACACCAATTGCATCAGAATTCCTAGGTCTGGGGTCCAAGCATTGAGAGTTTTTGAAACTCCCCAGGTGATTATAATATATAGACAGATTTGAGAACCACTAAGAAGATAAATTCAATCTGAGGCATGTGAGTTCCCGGTAACAGGGAATGCATTCAAGTGGCAATGTCACAGTGGTCTTAGAGACATGGGCTATGTCATTCTCCTTGAGGGTTAAAGTCCTGGAACAAAATGTGCTCATGAAAGAGTGTGTAGATAAAGAAAAGCAGGGGCCTGAAGACTAACTTTTGATATTCAATGTGTTAAGGTTTCTATCTATGTTAACCTAGTTTTTTTTCCAAAGGCAACATGATTTCATAATGAAAAAATAAAACATCACTAATCAGAGGCCTTTGTGGAAGGAACTGTGCATATATCTAAAGGGATCAATGGGTGTAATTTATTTAGACTTTCAAAAAATCTCTAACTGACGTTCCACAGCAAAGGTTATTATGCTTTAAGTTATGTCACCATGAACCATGGAATTATAGGGGCCATCCTATGAAGAGGGCTTGAATGCAGGGATAAAGGGGAGTGATAAATGCTGTTTCTGGTTTTATTAAACATTTTTATATATAGTCTGGGTGAAAGAGTTTGCAGTGAAATCTCTAAGTTTGCAGATGATGAATCATTTAGTCCAAACACCCATTCAAAGCTCTGCCACTTACTAGCTGTGTGAGCCTTGAAAAGTTATTTAACCTCTCTTGTCCTGTTTCCTCGACTGTAAGATAATGGAATTGGACATGAACATCTCAGCTAGAAATTCTGTAGATTAGCTTAACTCAGCTCCCCTCTCTGTGTTGATAATGAAAACAACACATAATCAAGTTCTTTGGTTGATTAGGACAATGTTAGAGAGTGACAATTACGGGGTCAAGACCAGAGAAAGCAATTGTTATACAGAATTATTCACTATATGGAGTTCATTGTAACCAGATTGGCAAAGCACTATTTCTGCCAGCCATCTGCTGGAACGCAAAAATAGCTTTGTTATACAGGACTGTCCTTTATAATTGGATTTAACCTGTATGACAGATTTCTTCAACAATAAATTTATAAATCTCTTATATAGCATTTTAGACCTGAGGTTCATAAAATTTTGGAGTAAGAGGTTACCTAGTCCATACCTATATTTGGCAGGAGGACAGAGAAATGCAAACAGGTGAAGTGATTCGCCCAAGGTCAGACAGCAAATAAGTCATAGAGCTATATCTCTGGACAACTACTCTGGTTTTCTTCTCCCTACACTCAGTTCTCAAAGCAGTCAGATATAGCCATTTGAGTCCCAGGTCAGACCGATTTTGAAGCTGTTTTGTTAGCCCTGTCAGGTAGGTATGTGGCTTGATAATGATGGTGATAGAAAATGAATGTGATGATTATAGCTGCTATTTATTGAGTGTCTATATGTGCTAGGCCTTGTGTTAAGTACTGTAAATTATCTAATTCAATCCTCCTGACATCCCTTTTGAGGTAGATATTATTGTCCCAATTTTCATAAATGAAAAACTGATTGAGAGGTGAAATAACTTGCCCAAGGTTACATAGCTATTGAATATTATTATAGAACTAGAATTCAAACCCAGTTCTGAAAAGTTAACAAAGCTCATCCTCTTTCCACAACCCCAGCATTTCCCAAACAGTACAATCCAGAGCATTAAGTCAGCAAGAGATAGGTATTTATTTAAAAAGCTTCTATAACTGAATAAGTTTGGGAAATGCTGTACTTCCTATCCCCTTTTTGAAGAGTCACATTTCCAAATAGTATATTAAAGGATATGAGAAATCTTCAAAGAAGAAATCTGTTTTTCCTTAACCATGTGTTTCCCAAACTCTTTTTGACCAAGGAGCCCCATTTCCAATAACATCCATTGATGTCACACAGGACACTGGTGCTCTCTAGAACATAGTGTGAAAAACACTGCATGATCTCCCATTCATCTTTCTGATTATCTTCAGAGACTGTTACCCTTAGGCCTGGCTTTCTCCATCCTAACCACTAAAGTGACCAAAGACTAAGTGTTGCAGAATACTTGTTTAGCAAAGACACATGCTTATGACTTTGGGAACATCTTTGGTAACATGAAGAAACCTACACCTCATGAAACTTTGAGGGACCATTATGCTTCTGAAATGTCAGTAGTTGGTAGGACTCTTTTAGTACTGTCTTAACCACAGTAATATTTGTTAGTCTTTCCCAAACTAAGCCAGAACTGAGCCAGAGAAGTTTCACAGCTGATCATAACTTAAGTTTTTGGAGCCTGAAGCCCCAGAGATGGGCCCCTGCTGCAAGGGCTAGAGAGGAAATCCTTGAATGACGAATGTAAGCCATCTCGCATAAGAAATACTTGGGATTGGGATGAGATGGGGCGGGACGAGAATCAACTTGCAAACCCCTACCTTTTCTTGCCTTTTTGTCATGCTTAGAGCAGATGTTGAAACTGTAATCTGGGTTCTGAACATGGGCATTCCATGTGGTTTGCATTCAAAATTCTCACTCTTCTTTGAAGCTAATGGCTTCTATCTTCTTCATATATATTGAGCTTGCCACACGTATTTGCACATTTCCTCTGTTTACAATTCTAATAGTGTAAGATAGAAAATAAAATAAACTGTTAAGATGCCAAGATTTGAAGATACAAACTGTATTGAAGAATGGTTTTCTTTTTCTTGAATAAAATGTCCATTCCTGTACCTCCCCGTTTGCTAGCCATTGCCTTCTCTTTATTCCTTTACTAACTGGTACTGAAGAAATGTTGACAATGTCCAGTTCTCTGGTATTGTTCTCAACATAAAGGGAGAAAAGCATGAAAGCTAGAAGCCTGGGCCAGGAGCAGTGACTCACACCTGTAATCCCAGAGAGGCCAACGAGGGAGGATAGATTGAGGCCAGGATTTTGAGACCAGCCTGGGCAACATAGTGAGACCCCATTGCTACAAAAAATAATTTTAAAAAACTAGCTGGGTGTGGTGGCACATGTCTGTAGTCCTAGCTACTTGGGAGGCTGAGGCAGGAGGATTACATGAGTCCAGGAGGTTGAGGCTGCAATGGGCCATGATTGTGCCACTGCACTCCAGCCTGAGCCACAGAGCAAGACCATGTCTCAGGAAAAAAAGGTGGGGGAAAGCTGCTACTACCTGTATAATCAGATAACAAATAAAATTAAAATTTATGAATACCTACTCTATACACATGACTTTCATTTATTTAGGCCATAAAATAACTATACATTGATAGAATTATGCCCATTTTACAAATGGACAGTTTTTTGAAACTATTATTGTTAATACTTTAAGCTTAGCATGACTGTGATTCAATGGAAGGTACCATGAGCTTGGAGTCAGAAGAATCTTGGTTTACTTCCCAGGCTTACCGCTTTCTTTGTCATTCATTTGTTCATTTAACAAACATTTTTATTGAACAGCTGCTATAAAAGAAATGCTTTAGGAGCTGGAGATACAGAGATGAGTAATTCACAGCCCTTGCCCTCAAGGAGTTAACAGTATATTAAGTAGAACAATCACATATCAGAAAATTATAATTTGATAAATGCAACAGTGTGTTAACGGAACACAGAGGAATTAGTGTCTGAGTTTTAAAGTTTTAAAGGATGTGCAGGTATTGAGAGAAAGTGGGACTGGAGAAGGGCACTTCAAGCAGAGTGAATGGCATGAAGAGAGGTATAGAGGCAAGAGGTATGTGAAAAGTGTGGTGGATGTAGAGCCAGGGCTTGGAGATTCATGTTGAACTACATGCCATGCAGTGTTGCTTTTAAACTAGTGGATGTTTTATAAATTTATTTTTATAATTACAGACTATTTTTAGAACAGTTTTTGTATACAGTAATATTGAACAGAAACGGAGAGTTCCTGTATACTCCCTCTCTTCCCACCCTTGGCAACCACTGATATTTTCACTATCTCTGTAGTTTTTCCTTTTCCAGACTGCCATATGGTTGGAATTATACAGTATGTAGCATTTTCAGACTGACTTCTTTCACTTAGCAATATGCATTTAAGGTTCCTCTGTGTCTTTTTCTGGCTTGATAGCTTATTTATTTTTATTGCTGAATAATAATCCATTATATGGATGTCCACAGTTTAACCATTTACCTATTAAATGACATCTTAGTTGCTTCCAATTTGGGGCAATGATGAATAAAGCTGCTATAAACATTGGTATAAAGGTTTTTGTGTGGACATAAATGTTCAGCACGTTTGGGTAAATAAACACCTAGGAGCACAATTTATGGGTCATGTGGTAAGACTATGTTTAGCTTTATAAGAAACTGCCAACCTGACTTCCAAAGTGGCTGTATCATTTGAATTCCCACCAGCAATAAGTGAGAGTTCTTTTTGTTCCATATTCTCTCAAGCATTTAGTGTTGTCAGTATTTTGAATTTTAGCCCTTCTAAGAGATGTTTGGTGCTATCTCATTGTCTTAAATTGCAAGTCCCTAATGACAAATGGTGTTGAGCATATTTTTCTATGCTTATTTGCCATCTGTATATCTTCTTTGTTGAGGTGTCTATGCAGATCTTTTGCCCATTTCTTAATTGGATCTTTTTTTTTCTGATTTTTGAGTTTGCTGTTCAGATCTTTGCCCATTTCTTAATTGGATTAACTGTTTTCTTATTGTTGTTATAAGAGTTCTTTATATATTTTGGATAAAAGCCCTTTATCAGATATATGTTTTACAAATATTTTCTCCCAGTCTGTGGCTTGTCTCTTGGTTCACTTAACAGTATCTTTCTCAGAAATTTTTAATTTTAATGAAGTCCAATGTATCAATTTTTTTTTCTATTACAGATTGTGCTTTTGGTGTTCTATCTAAAAATTCATTACCAAGCCCAAGGTCATCTAGATTTCTCCTATATTATCTTATAAGAGTTTTATGGTTTTGTGTTTTGCATTTGGATCTGTGATCCATTTTGAGTTAATTTTTGTCAAAGTTGTCCAGATTTTTTTTGTATAAATGTCCAGTTATCCCAGCACCATTTGTTGAAAAAAAAAAACACTATCCCTTCTCCATTAGATTGCCTTTGCTCCTTTGTCAAAAATTTATTGACTATATTTGTGTGGGTCTATTTCTGTTCCATTAATTTGTGGTATTTCACAAATACCACTGTCTTGATTACTGTAGCTTTATAGTAAGAATTGAATCAAGTAGTGTCATTCTTCAACTTTGTTATTCTTCAATATCGTGTTGGCTGTTCTGAGTCTTTTGCCTTTCCATATAAACTTTAGAATCAGTTTGTTGATACCCACAAAGCAACTTGCTGAGATCTCGATTTTGTTTGGCTGTGTCCCCACCTAAATCTCACCTTGAATTGTGGTTCCCATAATCCGCACATGTCGTGGAGGGACCTGGTGGGAGGTAATTGAATCATGGAGGCAGTTACTCCCATGCTGTTCTGGTGATGACGAGTGAGTTCTAGTGAGATCTGATGGTTTTATGAGGAGCCTTTCACCCTTTGCTCGGCACTCCTTTCGCCTGCCTCCATGTAAGACGTGCCTGTTTTGCCATCTCCCATGATGGTAAGTTTCCTGAGGCCTCCCCAACCATGTGGAACTGTGAGTCAATTAAACATCTTTTCTTTATAAATTACCCAGTCTTGAGTATGTCTTCATAGCAGCATGAAAATGGACTAATACAGATCTTAATTGGGATTGCTATAGACAAAGTTGGAAAAAAGTGACATCTTAACAATATTGAGTCTTCCTATCCACAAACATTGATCATGGATAGGAAGACTCAATATTATTAAGATGTCCATTGATTTATATCTTTATTTTCTTTCATCAAAGTTTTGTAGTCTTCCTCATATATTCGTGTTTTGTTAGATTTATACCTAAGTATTTCTCTATATATTGTGTTAATATAAATAGTGTTTGTTTTTAATTTCTAAATTCCAGTTGGTCACTGCTAGTATGTAGGAAAGCAATTGATTTTTATATATTAGGTGTGTATCCTGCAACCTTATTATAATGCTACTTAGTTCTGGAAGATTTTTGTTGATTCCTTGGAATTTTCACATCAACAATCATGTAATCTGTGAACAAAGACAGTTTTATCTCTTATTTCTCAGTCTTTATGCCTCTTGTTTCTTGTTCTTGCGTACAGCATTAGGTAGCATTTCCAGTATTATGTTCAGTAGGAGTGATGAATGGGAACATCCTTGCCTTGTTCCCAATCTTAAAGGGAAATCATCTAGTTCCTCACCATTAAATTAGCTGTATGGTATATGGATGTCCAGTTATTCCAGGATCATAAATATTCTGAATGTTATAGATGTTCTCTATCAAATTGTAGAAGTGCTCTTTGATTCATAATTTGCTGAGAGTTTTTATCATGAAGTGATGTTGCATTTTGTCAAAAATCCTTTTTTGGATCTATTGACATGATCATATGATTCTTCTTTAACCTTTTGATGAGTAATGGGATTCAATTAATTGATTTTTGAATGGTTAACCCTAGCCTTGCATACCAGGAATAAATCCCATTTGGTTGTGGTACATAATTATTTTAATACATTGTTGGCTTTGATTGGCTAATATTTTACTGAGGATTTTTGCATCTATATTCAAGAAAGATAGCAGTGGTAGTTTTCCTTTCTTGTAGTGCTTCTGTCTGTTGGGGATATTAGGGTGATGCTGAACTCATAGAATGAGGTAGGAAGTGTTCCCCCTGCTTCTATTTCCTTTTTTATGTAATTTCAACTTTTATTTTAGATTTGGGGGTACATGTGCAGGTTTGCTATATAGGTATATTGCACAGTGCTGAGGTTTGGGGTACAGATGATCTCATCACCCAGGTAGTGCCTCTGATTTTATTTTTTGAAACAGACTGTAGAGAATTAGTATGATTTCATCTTTCAGTATTTGATTAAATTCACCAGTGAAACCATTGGGACCTGGTGCTTTCTCTTTTGGAAGGTTGCAAATTGTCAATTCAGTTTCTTTAATATATATAGGCCTACACGGATTACCTATTTCTCCTTCTGTGAGTTATGGTAGATTGTGTCTTTTAAGGAATTAGCCCATTTTACCTAAGTGATCAAATTAGTGGGCATAGAGTTATTCATAATATTCTTTTATTATTCTTTTAATGTCCGTGGGATCCATAACGATGGCAGCCTCTCTTTCATTTCTGATGTTAGTAAAATGTGTGTCTTCTCACTCTTTCTTGGTAGGAGTTTATCAATTTTTTTTAATCTCCCTAAAGAACCAGCTTTCAATTTCATTGATTTTCTCTATTGCTTTCCTGTTTTTATAAACTTTCTTTTTTTTTTTTTTTTTTTTTTTTTTTTTCAGACGGAGTCTTACTCTGTCGCCCAGGCTAGAGTGCAGTGGCAAGATCTCGGCTCACTGCAAGCTCTGCTTCACGGGTTCATGCCATTCTCCTGCCTCAGCCTCCCAAGTTGCTGGGACTACAGGTGCTCGCCACCATGCCAGGCTAATTTTTTGTATTTTTTTAGTAGAGATGGGGTTTTACCCTATTAGCCAGGATGGTCTCAATCTCCTGACCTCATGATCCGCCCGCCTCAGCCTCCCAAAGTGCTGGGATTATGGGCGTGAGCCACCATGCCCGACCCACTGTTTTTACTTTCATTTATTTTTGCTCTCATTTTTATTACTTCCTTTCTTCTGCTTACTTTAAATTCAATTTGTTCTTTACTTCTAGTTTCTTAAGGTAGAAGCTTAGATATTGATTTTTTATCTTTCTCCTATTCTAATATATATATTCAACACTATAAATATCCCTCTCAGCACTGCTTTTGCTCCATCCCACAAATTTTGATAGGTTTCCTTTTAATTGTCATCTTGTTCAAAATATTTTTTTTTAATTTTCCTTGAGACTTTTCCTTTGACCCATGTCTTATTTAGAAGGGTGGATTTGTTTGTTTGGTTTGGTTTGGTTTGGTTTTGATACAGAGTCTCACTCTATCTCCCAGGCTGGAATGTAGTGGCTCCGTCTTGGTTCACTGCAACGTCCACCTCCCAGGTTCAAGTGATTCTTCTGCCTTAGCCTCCAGAGTAGCTGGGATTACAGGCATGCACCACCATGCCCAGCTAATTTTTGTATTTTTAGTGGAGACAGGGTTTCACCACGTTGGCCAGGCTGGTCTCAAACTCCTGACCTCAGGTAATCTGCCCACCTCAGCTTCCCAAAGTGCTGTGATTACAGGTATGAGCCACCGCACCTGGCCTAGAAGGGTGTTTTTAAATCACCAAGTAGTTTGGGATTTTTCCAACTATCTTGTTATTAATTTTTAGTTTAATTCCATTGTGATATAAAAGCATACTTTGTATGATATCTCTTTTGAATTTTTAAGGTGTGTTTTATGGCGCAGAATATGGTCTGTCTTGTTCAGTGTTCCATGTGAATCTGAGAAGAATGTGTTTCCTGCTATTGTTAGATGAAGTATTCTATAAATGTCAATTAGATCTAGTTGATTGATGGTACTATTCAGCTCAACTATATTGTCACTGATTTTCTGCCTGCTGGATCTGGCAATTGCTGAGGACATATTGAAGTCTCCAACTAATGGTAGATTCATCTATTTCTTCTTGTAGTTATATCAGTTTTTGACTTATGTATTTTGATGTTCTGTTATCAGGCACACATACATTAAGGATTGTTATGTTTTCCTGGAGTACTGACTCTTTTTTATCATAATGTAATACCCGTCTTTATCCCTGATCATTTTCCTTGCTCTGAAGTTGGCTTTGTCTGAAATTAATACAGCTATACCAGCCTTCTTTTTTGATTAGAGTTAGCATGATATATCTTTCTCCATCCCTATACTTTAATTTACCTGTGTCTTTATATTTAAAGTGGATTTTTTATAGACAACATATAGTTGGGTCTTATTTCTTCATTCACTCTGACAGTCTTTGTCTTTTAACTGGTGTGTTCAGAGCATTCACATTTAAATTGATTATTGATATAGGTGGATTAATACCTATCATTGTATTAGTCTGTTTTCACATGGCTGATAAAGACGTACCTGAGACTGGGTAATTTATAAAGAAAAAAAGGTTTAGAGAGGCACGCCCAAGATGGCCGAATAGGAACAGCTCCAGTCTCCAGCTCCCAGCATGAGCAACACAGAAGACAGGTGATTTCTGCATTTTCAACTGAGGTACCGAGTTCATCTCACTGGCTCGTGTCGGACAGTTGGCGCTGGTCCGCAGGTGCAGCCCAACTAGCAAGAGCTGAAGCACGGCGAGGCATCGCCTCACCTGGGAAGTGGAAGGGGGAAGGGAATTCCTTTTCCTAGCCAAAGGAAATTGAGACACACAACACCTGGAAAATCGGGTACTCCCACCCTAATACTGCGATTTACCAAGGGTCTTAGCAAACGGCACACCAGGAGATTATATCCCACACCTGACCCAGAGGGTCCCACACCCACAGAGCCTCCCTCATTGCTAGCAGAGCAGTCTGAGATCTAACTGCAAGGCGGCAGCGAGGCTGGGGGAGGGGGGCCCGCAATTGCTGAGGCTTAAGTAGGTAAACAAAGCCACCTGGAAGCTCGAATGCGGTGGAGCCCGCTGCAGCTCAAGGAGGCCGGCCTGCCTCTGTAGAGTCCTCCTCTGGGGACAGGTCATAGCTAAACAAAAAGCAGCAGAAACCTCGGCAGAGGTAAATGCCCCCGTCTGACAGCTTTGAAGAGAGCAGTGGTTCTCCCAGCACAGAGGTTGAGATCTGAGAATGGACAGACTGCCTGCTCAAGTGGGTTCCTGACCCCCGAGTAGCCTGATGGGGAGACATCCCCCACTAGGTGCAAACCGACACCTCACACCTCACACCTCACATGGCGGGGTACACCTCTGAGACGAAGCGTCCAGAGCAAGAATCAGACAGCAACACTCGCTGTTCAGCAATATTCTATCTTCTGCAGCCTCTGCTGCTGATACCCAGGCAAACAGCATCTGGAATGCACCTCAAGCAAACTCCAACAGACCTACAGCTGAGGGTCCTGATTGTTAGAAGGAAAACTAACAAACAGAAAGGACACCCACACCAAAACCCCATCAGTACATCACCATCGTCAAAGACCAAAGGCAGATAAAACCACAAAGATGGGGAAAAAGCAGTGCAGAAAAGCTGGAAATTCAAAAAATCAGAGTGCATCTCCCCCTCCAAAGGAATGCAGCTCATCGCTAGCCATGGAACAAAGCTGGACGGAGAATGACTTTGACGAGTTGAGAGAAGAAGACTTCAGTTGATCAAACTTCTCAGAGCTAAAGGAGGAATTACGTAACCAGCGCAAAGAAACTAAAAACCTTGAAAAAAAATATTTGACAAATGGCTAACTAGAATAACCAATGTAGAGGAGTCCTTAAAAGAACTGATAGAGATGAAAACCATAACACGAGAACTACGTGACAAATGCACAAGCTTCAGTAACCGACTCGATCATCTGGAAGAAAGAGTGTCAGCGATTGAAGATCAAATGAATGAAACGAAGCAAGAAGAGAGGTGTAGAGAAAAAAGAGTAAAAAGAAATGAACAAAGCCTCCAAGAAATATGGGATTATGTGAAAAGACCAAATCTACGTCTGATTGGTGTGCCTGAAAGTGACAGGGAAAATGCAACCAAGTTGGAAAACACTTTGCAGGATATCATACAGGAGAACTTCCCCAGCCTAGTAAGGCAGGCCAACATTCAAATTCAGGAAATACAGAGAACACCACAAAGATACTCCTTGAGAAGAACAACTCCAAGACACATAATTGTCAGATTCACCAAAGTTGAAATGAAGGAAAAAATGTTAAGGGCAGCCAGAGAGAAAGGTCGGGTTACATACAAAGGGAAGCCCATCAGACTAACAGCAGATCTCTCAGCAGAAACTCTCCAAGCCAGAAGAGAGTGGGGGCCAATATTCAACATTCTTAAAGAAAAGAAATTTCAAGCCAGAATTTCATATCCAGTCAAACTAATTTTCATAAGTGAAGGAGAAATAAAATGCTTTACAGACAAGCAAATGCTTAGAGATTGTGTTACCACCAGGCCTGCCCTACAAGAGATCCTGAAGGAAGCACTAAACATTGAAAGGAACAACCGGTACCAGCCATTGCAAAAACATGTCAAAATGTAAAGTCCATCGATCCTAGGAAGAAACTGCATCAACTAGCGAGCAAAACAATCAGCTAATATCATAATGACAGGATCAAGTTCACACATAACAATATTAACCTTAAACGTAAATGGACTAAATGGTCCAATTAAAAGACACAGACTGGCAAATTGGATAAAGAGTCAAGACCCATCAGTTTGCAGTATTCAGGAGACCCATCTCACATGCAGAGACACACATAGGCTCAAAATAAAGGGATGGAGGACGATCTACCAAGTAAATGGAAAACAAAAAAAAGCAGGGGTTGCAATCCTAGTCTGTAATAAAACAGACTTTAAACCATCAAAAATCAAAAGAGACAAATAAGGCCATTAAATAATGGTAAAGGGATCAATTCATCAGGAAGAGCTAACTATCCTAAATATATATGCACCCAATACAGGAGCACCCAGATTCATAAAGCAAGTCCTTAGAGACTTACAAAGAGACTTAGACTCCCATACAATAATAATGGGAGACTTCAATACTCCACTGTCAACATTAGACAGATCAATGAGACAGAAAGTCAACAAGGATATCCAGAAATTGAACTCAACTCTGCACCAAGTGGAGCTAATAGACATCTACAGAACTCTCCACCCCAAATCAACAGAATATACATTCTTCTCAGCACCACATCACACTTATTCCAAAATTGACCACATAGTTGGAAGGAAAGCACTCCTCAACAAATGTAAAAGAACAGAAATTATAACAAACTGTCTCTCAGACCACAGTGCAATCAAACTAGAACTCAGGACTAAGAAACTCAATCAAAACCGCTCAACTACATGGAAACTGAACAACCTGCTCCTGAATGACTACTGGGTACGTAATGAAATGAAGGCAGAAATAAAGATGTTCTTTGAAACCAATGAGAAAAAAGACACAATATACCAGAATCTCTGGGACACATTTAAAGCAGTGTGTAGAGGCAAATTTATAGCACTAAATTCCCACAAGAGAAAGCAGGAAAGATCTAAAATTGACACCCTAGCATCACAATTAAAAGAACTAGAGAAGCAAGAGCAAACACATTCAAAACCTAGCAGAAGGCAAGAAATAACTAAGATCAGAGCAGAACTGAAGGAGATAGAGACACAAAAAAACCCTCCAAAAAATCAATGAATCCAAGAGCTGGTTTTTTGAAAAGATCAACAAAATTGATAGACCACTAGCAAGACTAATAAAGAAGAAAAGAGAGAAGAATCAAATAGGTACAATAAAAAATGATAAAGGAGATTTCACCACCAACCCCACAGAAATACAAACTACCATCAGAGAATACTATAAACACCTCTACGCAAATAAACTAGAAAACCTAGAAGAAATGCATAATTTCCTGGACACTTACACTCTCCCAAGACTAAACCAGGAAGAAGTTGAATCCCTGAATAGATCAATAGCAGGCTCTGAAATTGAGGCAACAATTAATAGCCTACCAACCAAAAAAAGTCCAGGACCAGATGGATTCACAGCCGAATTCTACCAGAGGTACAAGGAGGAGTTGGTACCATTCCTTCTGAAACTATTCCAATCAATAGAAAAAGAGGGAATCCTCCCTAACTCATTTTACGAGGCCAACATCATCCTGACACCAAAGCCTGAGAGAGATACAACAAAAAAAGAGAATTTTAGACCAATATCCCTGATGAACATCAATGCAAAAATCCTCAATAAAATACTGGCAAACCAAATCCAGCAGCACATCAAAAAGCTTATCCACCATGATCAAGTGAGCTTCATCCCTCGGATGCAAGGCTGGTTCAACATATGCAAATCAATAAATGTAATCCAGCATATAAACAGAACCAAAGATAAAAACCACATGATTATCTCAATAGATGCAGAAAAGACCTTTGACAAAATTCAACAGCCCTTCATGCTAAAAACTCTCAATAAATTTGGTATTGATGGAACGTACCTCAAAATAATAAGAGCTATTTATGACAAACCCACAGCCAATATCATACTGAATGAGCAAAAACTGGAAGCATTCCCTTTGAAAACTGGCACAAGACAGGGATGCCCTCTCTCACCACTCCTATTCAACATAGTGTTGGAAGTTCTGGCTAGGGCAATCAGGCAAGAGAAAGAAATAAAGTTCATTCCATTAGGAAAAGAAGTCAAATTGTCCCTGTTTGCAGATGACATGATTGTATATTTAGAAAACCCCATTGTCTCAGCCCAAAATCTCCTTAAGCTGATAAGCAACTTCAGCAAAGTCTCAGGATACAAAATCAATGTGCAAAAATTACAAGCATTCTTATACACCAGTAACAGACAGAGAGCCAAATCATGAATGAACTCCCATTCACAATAGCTTCAAAGAGAATAAAATACCTAGGAATCCAACTTACAAGGGATGTAAAGGACCTCTTCAAGGAGAACTACAAACCACTGCTCAGTGAAAAAAAGAGGACACAAACAAATGGAAGAACATACCATGCTCATGGATACGAAGAATCAATATCGTGAAAATGGCCATACTGCCCAAGGTAATTTATAGATTCAATGCCATCCCCATTAAGCCACCAACGACTTTCTTCACAGAGTTGGAAAAAAACTGCTTTAAAGTTCATATGGAATGCATTATCAAGACAATCCTAAGCCAAAAGAACAAAGCTGGAGGCATCACGCTACCTGACTTCAAACTATACTACAAGGCTACAGTAACCAAAACAGCATGGTACTGGTACCAAAACAGAGATATAGACCAATGGAACAGAACAGAGCCCTCAGAAATAATACCACACATCTACAACGATCTGATCTTTGACAAACCTGAGAAAAACAAGAAATGGGGAAAGGATTCCCTATTTAATAAATGGTGCTGGGAAAATGGGCTAGCCATAAGTAGAAAGCTGAAACTGGATCCTTTCCTTACTCCTTATACAAAAATTAATTCAAGATGGATTAGAGACTTAAATGTTAGACCTAATACCATAAAAACCCTAGAAGAAAACCTAGGTAATACCATTCAGGACATAGGCATGGGCAAGGACTTCATGTCTAAAACACCAAAAGCAATGGCAACAAAAGCCAAAATTGACAAATGGGATCTAATTAAACTAAAGAGCTTCCGCACAGCAAAAGAAACTACCATCAGAGTGAACAGGCAACACAGAATGGGAGAAAATTGTTGCAATCTACTCATCTGACAAAGGGCTAATATCCAGAACCTATAGAGAACTCAATCAAATTTACAAGAAAAAAACAACCCCATCAAAAAGTGGGCAAAGGATATGAACAGACACTTCTCAAAAGAAGACATTCATACAGCCACCAGACACATGAAAAAATGCTCATCATCACTGGCCATCAGAGAAATGCAAATCAAAACCACAATGAGATACCATCTCACACCAGTTAGAATGGCAATCATTAAAAAGTCAGGAAACAACAGGTGCTGGAGAGGATGTGGAGAAATAGGAACACTTTTACACTGTTGGTGGGACTGTAAACTGGTTCAACCATTGTGGAAAACAGTGTGGCAATTCCTCAAGGATCTAGAACTAGAAATTCCATTTGACCCAGCCATCCCATTACTGGGGATATACCCAAAGGATTATAAGCCATGCTGCTATAAAGACACATGCACACGTATGTTTATTGCAGCACTATTTACAATAGCAAATACTTGGAATCAACCCAAATGTCTATCAGTGACAGACTGGATTAAGAAAATGTGGCACATATACACCATGGAATACTATACAGCCATAAAAAAGGATGAGTTCATGTCCTTTGTAGGGACATGGATGCAGCTGGAAACCATCATTCTCAGCAAACTATCACAAGAACAGAAAACCAAATACTGCATGTTCTCACTCATAGGTGAGAATTGAACAATGAGATCACTTGGACACAGGAAGGGGAACATCACACACCGGGTCCTATTGTGGGGAGGGGGAAGGAGAGATAGCATTAGGAGATATACCTAATGTAAATGACGAGTTAATGGGTGCAGCACACCAACATGGCACATGTATGCATATGTAACAAACCTGCACGTTGTGTGCATGTACCCTAGAACTTAAAGTATAATAAAAAAAAAAAAAAAAAAAAAAAGGTTTAATGGACTCACAGTTCCACGTGGCTGAAGAGGTCTCATGATCATGGTGGAAGGCGAATGGCACTTGGTACATGGTGGCAGACAAAAGAGAATGAGAGCCAAGCAAAAGGGTTTTCCCCTTTAAAACCATCAGATCTCATGAGACTTATTCACTACCACGAGAACAGTGTGGAGGAAACTTCCTCCATGACTCAATTATCTCTACCAGGTCCCTCCCACAACACGTGGGAATTATGGGAGCTACAATTCAAGATGAGATTTGGATTTTGGACGCAGTCAAACTGTATCAACCATATTTGTAATTATTTTATATTTGTTGCCATTCTTCTTTGTTTCTTTTTTGGCTTCCACTTTTTCTGCCTTCCCTGATTTTAACTAAGCATTTTATATGATTCCATTTTCTCTCCTCTCAGCATATCAATTACACTTTGTTTAAAGAAAAGTTTAGTGGTTACCCTACAGTTTGATATATACATATATACATATGCAACTAATCCAAGTCCATTTTGAAATAACACTATACTACTTCTCCCAATCCTTCACTTTCATCCCTTAAAAGGGAATCAAATGCTGTGATTTGTTTCACATATCCACATACTACAATCACAGAAAGCATTTTTGCTTTTTTTTTTTTTTTTTTTTTTAGAGGCAGGGTCTCACTCTGTTGCCCAAGCTGGAGTGTAGTGGCATGATCTCGGTTCACTGCAACCTCTGTCTCCTGGGTTCAAGCGATTCTCGTGCCTCAGCCTCCCGAGTAGCTGGGACTACAGGCATGAGCCACTGTTCCTGACTAATTTTTGTATTTTTGTTAGAGACGAATTTTCACCATGTTGGCCAGGCTGGTTAATTATTTTGGAGTTATCTAGTAAATCTATTAAGAACAAATAAAATGTTTTATTTTACCGTCATTTATTTGTTATCTAATGTGCTTTCTTTCTTTATGTAGATCTAAGTTTCTGACCTATGTCATTTGCCCTCACTGAAGAACTTCTGTTAACATTTCTTGCAAGACAGATCTATTAGCAACAAGTTCCTTCTTTTTTGTTTGTCTGTGGAAGTCTTTATTTCTCCTTCATTTTTGAAGGACGGTTTCACTGGATACAACATTCTAGCTTGCTATTTTATATTATTGATCCTCATCAGAACCCTGGGCTTTGAGTAGAGACAAAGTATGTAGTGTCCCCTAATTTAGCCGTTGAAGAACCAGAAGAAAAGTCACTTGCCCTATGGTCATTTTGTGGTTGAGTAAGCACTAGAATCTGGCTAGACCTGCTGCTGCTGGCCTCCATGGCCCTGATTCCATCACAAAATTCCCTTTTCTTAGTGTCAGATAGGCAAACTACCTGCCCATATTGATCAAAATTTGTCCAATCCCAATTTTACTCCTATCAAAGCAGTCCCCCGTACTGCATAGCTATATGTCCCCCTCTGATGCAGGTGGGTTTTGTCTAAAGAAAACATATGGTTACAAATAGGGAGAATTAGAATGATATAGAAATGTTGCTTATTACACTAGAAATAGATATGTAATAGTGCTAGTGCTCTGAATAGGTGTGAATAAGGTTCTGAAGCATATAGAGAAAACAAATAGATATATCTAAAAGATTATAGAACTCATCAGGGATTACTGCTTTTGCTCTGAGTCAAGATGCTCACGTCTAGTATGGGACAGCTCTAGCTCCCTGACATTTTCTCTCTGGAAGCTACAACTACAATGGCCTCAAGCAAAAGCAATGGGCATGGTAGAGACAGAGCCAAATCTTAGAGGTCCATGTTGAAAATAATAATAAGTATTTACTGGTCATGGTGAGCTATCTTAGAACAAGAAGAAACTCCTATACTGCTGAGATGATGTACTTATTAGCACTTATGGGAAATGTGATACTATCTAATGACAATCTTGTGTATACTTTTACATCCTTGTTTTTTCCCAAGGGATATGCCAAATGTCCACTAAGCAGGAGCTCTCTGAGAGCCCTTCTATGACCCAAGCTGTAGTGGAAGAAGACTTTGTGAGCCCCCAGCCCAGCGCAGCTGCCTTACAGAAAAGCAGCGAGACTGTTTTCCACGTGGGTCTGTGTCCCTGCTATTCCTCACTGAGCAAGGCCTCCCGACCTGAGACCCCAGCCACCCCACCACTACCTAGGCTCTTGGGCCAGTAGCAGCTCTGCACTTCCCTGGGACAGAGCTCCCAGTGGAAGCAGACAGGCCCGCCACTTTTGCTGCTCTACAGCTCCCTCCTCTAATGCCCTCAGGCTCAGGACGGATCATGGTGATTAAGGACTATCATGGACCTCCAGCACAGTGCGGATGCCTTACAGAAAAGCAGCCAGACTGTTTTCCATGCAGGTCTCTGACCTTGTTACTCCTCACTGGACAGAGCCTCTCCACCTGGGCCCCCAGCACAACCACCCTGCCCCTGCCTGAACACTTGTCAGTGGTGGCTCTGCATTTCTCTAGGGAAAGAAATCCCATAGACAACCTACAGCCCCTCTCCCATTGCAGCTGCAGTGGTATCACCCTTACTGCCCATGGGCTGGGGAAGGAACAAAGGGCCTGGTTGTGTCACTGGCACCTCCAGCACACTGCAGCAACCATAGGGAGAGGAGCCCAGTAGCTCTTCCCTGTGAGCCCTTCCCCCTACACTTCACCAGATAGGGCCCCCAACTTGGGATCTCCGAGTAGCTGCCCCAACCCTGACTGAGCATTCCCAGTGGCAGTGGCTCTGTGTTCCCCTGGGGTGGAACTTCAGAGGAAACCGACAGCCCCTCTGCCACTGCCACTGCAGTGGTTCTGCCCTTGCTGCCCTCAGACTGAGGAAGAAACAAAGAGCCTAAGGGCTTTACTTATACTTCCAGCACACCACAGTTGCCATATGGAAAGGAGCCCAGTCTCTCTTCCCGGTGAGCCTCTGACCCCCTGCTCTTCACCAAGCAGGGTCCAGCTCAGGCCCATAGTGCAGCTGCCCCACCCTCTGGCTGAACATTCCCATTGGCAGCAGCTCTGCATTTCTGTGGGTTGGAGCTCCCAGAGATGACTGAAAGCCCTTCTGCCACTGCCACTGCCACTGCCACTGCACTGATACTGCCCTTGCTGCTCTCTGAGTGGGAAAAGAGCAAAGATCCTGAGTGCTTTACTCACAACTCCAACATACCCACACAGCTGCCCTAAGGAGAAGAGGCCAGTCTGTCTTCTCCCACAATACCCCTGCCTCCCTGCTCATCACCAGGCAGGGTGCCCTGGCTTGGGCCCATGGCACAGCTGCCCTACCCCAGGCTGATTGCTCCAATTGGTAGTGGCTCTATATTTATCTGGGGTGGAGCCCCAAGATACAAGTGACAGGCCCTCTGCCATTGCCACTGCCAAGGTCCTGGCCCTTGCAGTCCCCAAGCTGGGGAGGGAACATAATGCCTGAGCACAGCCCAGGACTGCCAAGTAGAGAGCTGACAGCTGAGATCTACAGCCAGCACTCATGTAGGAAATGAGCCCACACCCTCAGAGCATTGAGAGGGAGCACAGCTGAAGACACAAGAAAATACAGAGGAACCACATGGCTGAGCAAGAGCCTACCTACTGGCCATTATGCATCAAATTTCAACAACAAAAATACTTTGCTAGTGTATCCCCCGATAAAATCAAGGACAAGAGTTCAGCTACAAATGAAGACCTAGCGCAAAGTCTCAGCCCTCTGATAACATCCAGAAACAAAGTCAACTGACCATAACTGAAATTATGCCACAGTTAAAGGAACATCAGCCCACACAGATGAAAAAGAACCAGCATGAGAACTCTGGCAATTCAAAAACCCAGAGTTCTCCTTACCTCCAAATGAATGTACCAGTACCCCAGCAAGAGTTCTTAGCCAGGCTGAAATGGCTGTAATGATAGTCATAAAATTCAGAATAAGATTCAGGAGAAAGTCAAAACCCAATCCAAGGAATCTAAGGACTACAATAAAATGATACAGGAGCTGAAAAATGAAATGGACATTTTAAGAACCAAACTGATGTGATAGAACTGCAAAATACACTATAAAAATCTCATAATGCAATTGCAAGTATTACCAGCAGAATGGACTAAGCTAAGGAAGAACCTCAGGTCTCACAGATTGGTTCTCCAAACTAAATCAGTCAGACAAAAATAAAGAAAAAAAAAAGAATTTTAAAAGAATGAGCAAAACCTCTGAGAAATAGGAGATTATGTAAAGACACCAAATCTAACACTCATTGGCATCTCTTGAAAGAGAGGGAGGGAAAACAAGCAAATTGGAAAACCTACTTGAGGATATTATCCATGAAAATTTCCCCAACCTCGCTAGAGAGGCCAACATTCAAAGCCAGGAAATGCAGAAAACCCCTATGAGATACTGTATAAGACAACCATCCCCAAGCCACATAGTCATCAGATTCTCCAAGGTCAACATGAAAGAACAAGTATTAAAGGCATCTAGAGAGAAAGGGTAGGCTACCTACAAAGGGAACCCCATCAGGCTAACAGTGGACCTTTCAGCAGAAACCCTACAAGCCAAAAGAGATTGGGAGCCTATATTGAGCATTCTTAAAGAAAAGAAACTCCGGCCAGGCTCAGTGGCTCACGCCTGTAATCCCAGCGCTTTGGGATGCCAAGGCAGGTGGATCACCTGAGGTCAGGAGTTCAAGACCACCCTGGCCAACATGGCAAAACTCCGTCTCTACTAAAAATACGAAAATTAGGCATGGTGGTGCATGCCTGTAATCCCAGCTACTCGGGAGGCTGAGGCAGGAGAATTGCTTGAACCCGGGAGGCGGAGGTTACAGTGAGCCTAGATCACACCTTTGCACTCCAGCCTGAGCAACAGAGTGAGATTCCATCTAAACAAAAAAGAAGAAGAAGAAGAAGAAGAAGAAGAAGAAGAAGAGGAGGAGGAGGAGGAGGAGGAGGAGGAGGAGGAGGAGGAGGAGGAGGAGGAGGAGGAG
>NC_037689.1:83814200-84063012 GCF_003255815.1 Theropithecus gelada | reverse complement strand
AGAAGAAGAAGAAGAAGAAGAAGAAGAAGAAGAAGAAGAAGAAGAAGAAGGAAGAAGGAAGAAGAAGAAGAAGAAGAAGGAAGAAGGAAGAAGAAGAAGAAGAAGAAGAAGAAGAAGAAGAAGAAGAAGAAGAAAGAAGAAAGAAGAAGAAGAAGAAGAAGAAGAAGAAGAAGAAGAAGAAGAAGAGGAAGAAGAAAGAAGAAAGAAGAAGAAGAAGAAGAAAGAAGAAAGAAACTCCAACCAAGAATTTCATGTCCAGCCAAACTAAGCTTCACAAGCAGAGGAGAAATAAGATCCTTTTCAGGCAAGCAAATGCTAAGGAAATTCATTACCACCAGACCTTACAAGAGGTCCTTAAGGGAGTGGTAAATATGGAAATGAAAGACCGTTACTGGCTACCACAAAAGCACAATTAGTTACGTAGACCATTGACACTGTAAAGCAACTACACAATCAAGTCTACATAATAACCAGCTAACAACACAATGACAAGATCAAATTTGCATGTATCAACATTACCCTTGAATGTAAATGCCCCAATTAAAAGTCACATAGTGGCAAGTTGGATAAAGAAGCAAGACTCAGCTGATTTCTTCAAGAGACCCATCTCACGTTTCAGACAAAGCAGTCTTTAAACCAACAACAATTTAAAAAGACAAAGAAGGACATTACATAATGGTAAATGGCTCAATTCAACAAGAAAACCTGGCTATCCTAAATATATATGTACCCACCACAGGAGCACCCATATTTATAAAACAAGCTCTGAGAGACTTAGATAACCATACAGTAATAGCGGGAGACTTCAACACCCCACTGGCAGTATCAGAAAGATCATTGAGGCAGAAAACTAACATAGATATTTGGGACCTGAACTTGATACTTGACCAAATTGGCCTAACAGGCATCTACAGAACTTTCTACCAATTAAAAAAAAAATATATATATATATATATACACACACACACACACACACACACACACACACACACACACACATTCTTCTTATCTGCACATAGAATATACTCTAAAATTGACCACACAATTGGCCATAAAACAATTCTCAGCAAATTAAAAAAAAAAAAAACAGAAATCATACCAACTACACTCTCAAACCACAGCACAATAAAAATAGAAATCAATACCAAGAAGATCACTCAAAACCATACAATTACATGGAAATAACCTGCTTCTGAATGACTTCTGGGAAAATAATTAAATTAAGCAGAAATCAAGAAATTCTTTGAAACTAATGAAAACAAAGATACAACTTACCAGAATCTCTTGGGCACTGCTAAAGCAGTGCTAAGTACTAGATGCCCACATCAAAAAGTTAGAAAGATCTCAGGTTAACAACCTAACATCACACTTTGAGGAACTAGAAAAACAAGAGCAAACCAACCTCATACTAGTGGAAGACAAGAAGTAACCAAAATCAAAGCTGAACTGAATGTATTTGAGATGTGAAAAAACATACAAAAGATCAATGAAGTCATAGTTGGTGTTTTGAAAGAATAAATAAGATAGACCACTAGCCAGAGTAATAAAGAAAAAAAGAGAAGATCAAAATAAACACAATCAGAAATGACAAAAGGGACATTACCATCAATACAACAGAAATGCAAAAAAAAAAAAAAATTGACTATCACAAACACCTCTATGCACACAAACTAGAAAACCTAGAAGAAACTGATAAATTCCTGGAAACATACAACCTCCCAAGACTGAGCCAGGAAGAAATTGAATCCCTGAACAGACCAATAATGAGCTCCAAAACTGAATCAGTAATAAATAGCCTGCTAAGGGGAAAAAAAAAAAAAAAAAAAAAGCACAGGACCAGGTGGATTCACAGCCAAATTCTACCAGATGTACATAGAAGAGTTGGTACCATTCCTACTGAACCTATTCCAAAAAGTTGAGGAGGAGGGACTTCCCCCTAACTCACTCTGAGGCCAGCATCATCCTGCTACCAAAACCTGGCAGAGACACAACAAAGAAACTTCAGGCCAATATCCTTGATGAACGTAAAAGCAAAAATCCTCAACACAATACTAGCAAACTGAATCTAGCAGTACCTCAAAAAAGCTAAGCCACCACAATCAAGTAGGCTTTATCCCTGGAATGCAAGGTTTGTTCAACATATGTAAATCAATAAAAATTATTCACCACATAAACAAAACTAAAAACAACAACCACATAATCATCTCAATAGATGTAGAAAAGGCTTTTAAGAAAATACAGCACCACTTTATGTTAAAAATCCTCAACAAACTAGGCATTGAAGGAACATACTTTAAAATAACAAGAGCCATTTATGACAAACCCACAGCCAACATCATACTGAATGGGCAAAAGCTGGAAGCATTCTCATTGAGAACGAGAACAAGACAAGGATGCCCTCTCTCACCACTCCCATTCAACACTGTACTGGAACTCCTAGCCAGAGCAATTGAGCAAGAGAAAGAAATAAAAGGCATTCAAATAGAAAGAGAAGAAGTCAAACTATCCCTGTTTGCAGACAATATGATTCTATGCCTAGAAAACCCCCATAGTCTCTGCCCAAAAGCCCCTTGATCTGATAAAACAACTCCAGCAAAGTTTCAGGATATAAAATCAATGTACAAAAATTAGTAGTATTCCTATACACCAACAACATCCAAGCTGAGAGCCAAAGCAAGAATGCAGTCCCATTCACAATAGCCCAAAAAGAATAAAATACCTAGGAATACAGCTAAACAAGGGGTAAAAGACCTCTACAATGAGAATTACAAAGCACTGCTCAAAGAAATCAGAGATGACACAAACAAATGGAAAAATATTCCATGTTTATGCATCAGAAGAATCAATATTGTCAAAATGGCGTTACTACCCAAAGAAATTTACAGATTCAATGCTATTCTTATCAAACTATCAATGACATTCTTCACAGAACTAGAAAAAACTATTTTAAAATTCATATGGAACCAAAAAAGAGCCTGAATAGCCAAGGCAATCCAAAGGAAGTAGAACAAAGCTGGAGGCATCATGTTACCTGACTTCAAACTATACTATAAGGCTGCAATACCCAAAACAGTATGGTATAGGTAGAACAATGGAACAGAATAGGGAGCCCAGAAATAATGTCACACACCTATGACCATCAGATCTTTGACAAAATTAACAAAAACAAACAATCTACAAAGGACTTCCTATTCAATAAATGGTGCTTGAATAGCTGGCTAGCCATAAGCAGAGATAATTGAAACTGGGCCCCTTCCTTACACCATATACAAAAATTAACTCAAGATGGATTAAATACTTAAATTTAAAACCCAAAACTATAAAAATCCTTGAAGAAAATCTAGGAAATACCATTCTAGACATAGACCCTGGAAAAGATTTTATGACAGAGACACAAAAGCAATTGCAACAACAACAAAAATTGATCAATGGGACCTAATTAAACTAAAGAGCTCCTGCATAGCAAAACAGCAAAAGAAACTATCAACAGAGTAAACAGACAACCCAAAAACTGGAGAAAATGTTTGCAAACAATGTATCTGACAAAGATGCAATATCCAGTATCTATAAGAAACTTGCTGAGACCAGCTTAGTGGGGGAGACCCTAACCTAGCGGCGCTAGGAATTAAGGACGCACACGCAGAGATATAGAGGTGTGAAGTGGGAGATCAGGGGTCTCACAGCCTTCAGAGCTGAGAGCCCTGAACAGAGATTTACCCACGTATTTATTAACAGCAAACCAGTCATTAGCATTGTTTCTATAGATACTAAATTAACTAAAAGTACCCCTTATGGGAAACAAAGAGATGGGCCAAAATAAAGGAATAGATTGGGCTAGTTAACTGCAGCAGGAGCATGTCCTTAAGGCACAGATCGCTCATGCTATTGTTTGTGACTTAAGAATGCCTTTAAGCGGTTTTCTGCCCTGGGTGGGCCAGGTGTTCCTTGCCCTCATTCCCGTAAACCCACTACCTTCCAGCGTGGCGTTAGGGCCATTATGAACATGTTACAGTGCTGCACAGGTTTTGTTTATGGCCAGTTTTGGGGCCAGTTTATGGCCAGATTTTGGGAGGCTTGCTCCCAACATGTCTCCCTTCTTTGATTTGCAGAGATAAAAGCAAGGGCAGCTTTGTCACAGTGAGCTACTTCTCACAGGAGTCGAGATCCGCATCTGCAGACTATACAAAGACAAACAACATAGATTAAAAACACAGTCATCATTGAAATCACAGAGCTTCCCAGTGTTTTTTAATCCATTTTAATGGGTTACTAGCTGCTAATTTATCTGCAGCTCCTTTAAGTACTTCAGTTCCTGGCATTAAGGTCAGGTGTGCCTGGGATGCTTTAAATATTTGTTTTTTAATTTTGCTATATCCAAAAACAAGTTTGTCAAGTGTCCTTCTAGATGCTTTTTTATTCTTTCCTAAATTTTGATCTTATTAAGAACATTTAATAGTTTCCACAAATCCTTGTTTAGCGCTTAGAGTGGGCCATATCATTTGAGGTTGAGGTGTTACTATACTGCCATGGTTCCAGATAATAGGAACTTTTGCCATACTTCTTATCATTTCTACCATCTGACCATTTTGTCCAGATCATCTGAACATAGTGTGACTGTGGCACGCAGACTGAGAGGTGCAATTCAAGCTAAATATCCCCTTAGGGGACCAATTAATAATGACTCCATAGGAATCGTTGTGCAGCACCTCTGCCTGTTCAGCAAAGCAATCTTCCTAAACAAGTGCGTTCATTTTTTCTAAATGGGTCCAATCCTGTTTACAAATAGGTTTTTGAAGGCGGTATGCCTCAATTATAGAAGCAGATTTATTATGGTAACTGTGTCATAGAGTGATTGCATCCAGGCATTATTACCAGCCCTTATTGAAGGAATGCTCACGGCAGTGGTAATAACTGCTATCATAGCTACCATTAAATTATTCATTCTGACTGGTTGTCCTGCTTTCCTCAGGTTTTCTTCTGCCATTTGTGACAGCTTCTTGATCTGTCCCCAGGTGGGTGGCTGTGTTCGATGGGTGTTGCTCGTGACAGTTTGGGTCCTCCTCAGCGTCAGTCTCAACACGGCTGCAACCGGGGGGTCCTCAGGATCCTCCCGGAGTCTCTTCCTCAGCATCTGGCTCATGATAAGGTTTCAGGTGTCTTGATGGTATCCAAATCAGCTATTGATTTTGGCCTGGAGAAATACAAGCATAACCTTTACCCCAAGTTATTATTTTACCTATTTCCCAACTTTTTGTTATTGGATCTCTCCACCAAATCAGTTGTTCTGTTTCTGTCTTTGCAGCTGGTTTCTGTAGATGCTGTTCAGCTGCTGATAACATCTGGCCTTTGGGCAGGCTCAAAAAATTTCAAGTTAATGCTAGGTTCAGTTGCATCAATGGGGTTCCATATTCTCTGTCTCTCCCTTTCTGCTTTTGCAACTGCTGTTTTAGGGAGAGATTCATTCTTTCCACTATGGCTTGTTCTTGAGAATTGGATGGGATACCAGTGAGGTGTTTAATATTCCACATAGAGAAAAATGTAAGACTTCTGGAAAACTTTACTTTTTGAGTCAGAATAAGAAGCTTTACCATTACTAGGCCCATCTGTAAAAACATTCTCAACACCTTCAATTGGTTTAAATTTAGTTATTTTAAGGAGAATCCAATTAGTTAATTTCAAAAACTGAAACAGCTTCGTTTTAGGAAATGATTATCGAGAATACCCACCAAGTCAGCTAAATGGGTTTGCCAAGTAAGACTATTTATAAAAGCTTGCTGTATTTGTGCCTTCGTGAGAGGGACAATAATTTTTCCAGGATCATATCCATGTAATTTAACAATGTGAGTTCTCCCAATCCCTATCATAGTAGAGATTTGATATAAATAAGGAGTTAGAGTCCATGGATTAGTATGTGGAAGAAAAAAATACTCTACTAAGTCCCGTTCTTGGACAATAACACCAGTAGGTGAATGCTGAGTTGAAAAAATTAGCAAATTGAGAGTCTTCTCTGGATCTATTCTATTTATCTGAGCTTTATGGACTTGCTTCTCAATCAGTTGTAACTCTGCCTCTACCTCCTTTGTTAATTGCCAAGGGCTAGTGAGACTAGGATTTCCTCTAAGGATAGAAAACAGATTACTCATGGCATAAGTAGGAATGCCTAGAGCAGGTCATATCCAATTAATATCCCCTAGTAATTTTTGAAAGTCATTTAATATTTTTAGTTGATCCCAACATATGGTTACTTTCTGTGGCACAATGGTAGTGCCATTTACTAAGGTCCCCAAGTAGGAGTAAGGAGTAGTAGTATGAATTTTGTCAGGAGCTAATTAAACCAGTGCGAGAAATGGAATTTTGAATTTCCCCATTGTAATCTGAATCAATAACTCCTGTATGTATTTGTAACCCTTTTAAACTTACACTAGATCTTCCTGAAAGTAATCCTATAGTCCCTGCTGGCAAGGGTCCACAGACTCCTGTTGGGACCTTTTGCAGGGGTTCCCCAGGCAGAAGGCTCACAGCTTTTGTGCAGCATAAATCTACTGCGGCACTACTGCCTGTGGCGGGGGACGGACATCGTACAGGGGTGAGGGAATGGCCTCAGCTGGAAATGCTCCGGTTTAGAATGGAGCCCAGGACGGGCCCTTCATGGCATTTCCTGAAATCGGGTTCCCATCTTTATCAAATTTAGAGTGACACTGATTAGTCCAATGTTTTCATTTTTTACATTTTGGACATATTTCAGGCTCAACAGTTTTCTTTTTTCCCGTATCTGGCGGCCTGACTTGCTGATTTTTCTACGTTTTTTTTTTAGTATGACCATGCTTCCCACAGATAAAACAAGCTCCAGGAAATGGAGTATTTCCTTTATCGACTCTCAGTCCTGCCATTGCCTGTGCTAACAAAGTAGCTTTATGCAGATTATCTCTGATACCATCACAGGCCTTGATATAATCAACTAAATGTGCTTTCCCTCTGATAGGTCACAGAGCAGCCTGGCAATCGGGATTAGCATTGTCGAAAGCTAATAACTGCAACACTATATCCTGAGCAGCTGAATCTGCAATCATCTTTTTAAGAGACTCCTGTAACCGAGCTATAAAATCAACCTATGGTTCTCTAGGTCCCTGTTTTATGGCACTAAAGGAAGGGTATTGTTCCCCACCTGAAGTGATTTTTTCCCAAGCTCTAATGCACACTCCTCTAAGCTGTTCTATGGCATCATCCTGCATGACCAGTTGTGCATCTAAACCAGCCCAGCCACCAACCCCCAAAGTTGGTCTGCAGTTATATTAATTTGAGGTTGGGCCTGGGCATTGCAAGCAGCCTGAATGGAAGCTTCATCTGCCCACCAAGTTTTAAATTGTAAGAACTGAGCAGGACTTAGACAAGCTTGAGTAAGAGTGTCCCAGTCAGTAGGAATCATTCGACTGGAAACAGTAACATTCTTTAACTGTCCCATTACAAAAGGAGAACCTGGTCCATACTCATTTATAGCTTGTTTTAATTATTTGAGTAATTTAAAAGGAAAAGGCTCAAATGTAGCTGTAATATTTCCCTGTTGATCTGGGGGGTGTATTCTAACAGGGAGCTGCCAAGCCTCTAAATCTCCCTCTTGTCTAACTTGCTGAATTCCTGCCTGAATAGAACTAAGAGCGGTCGCTCGAGGCGCTGCTCAAACAGTCACTGGGGCAACTACTTTTTGCCCAGTGTCCTCCAGAATAGAAAGATCTGGAGGGTCTTTTATCTTCAAAATAATAATGAGAGAGTGCAGAAGGGTAGGGATGAACCTCTCCCTCCTTTGCCACTTTAGCTTTAGCTAGTAAATAAACATGCTCTGTAACCTCTTCTGTTACTTTGCTATACCCTCCTTCCTCCTCATCATCAGTGTGAAAAAGTTCCAAGGTGAAACGAACCAGACCCCACACCTGTCCCATTGTTACCCTGACACTTCTGAGCTCCCCTTCTTACTCACCACAGGGATTGCTTTAAGAGTACTCAGGTGTCCTCCAGCCAGTTTTCCATTCCAACTGTCGTTCTGGCAACCCTTCGACCTGGATTCGAGCCCCCATGAATGGACACCACTTGCCCAGACCAGCTCAATGGGGGAGACCCTAACCCAGTGGTGCTAGAGGAATTAAGGACACACACACACAGAAATATAGAGGTGTGAAGTGGGAGATCAGGGGTCTCATAGCCTTCAGAGCTGAGAGCCCTGAACAGAGATTTACCCACGTATTTATTAACAGCAAGCCAGTCATTAGCGTTGTTTCTATAGATACTAAATTAACTAAAAGTATCCCTTATGGGAAACAAAGGGATGGGCCAAAATAAAGGAATAGGTTGGGCTAGTTAACTGCAGCAGGAGCATGTCCTTAAGGCACAGATCGCTCATGCTATTGTTTGTGGTTTAAGAATGCCTTTAAGCGGTTTTCTGCCCTGGGTGGGCCAGGTGTTCCTTGCCCTCATTCCCGTAAACCCACTACCTTCCAGCGTGGCGTTAGGGCCATTATGAACATGTTACAGTGCTGCACAGGTTTTGTTTATGGCCAGTTTTGGGGCCAGTTTATGGCTAGATTTTGGGGGGCTTGCTCCCAACAAAACTTAAATATACAAGCAAAAAACAAGCAACCCCATGAAAGAATGGGCAAAGGACATGAACAGACACTTTTCAAAAGAAGACATATACATGAGCAATAAGCATATGAAAAAATGCTCAGCATCACTGATCATTAGAGAAATATAAATCCAAACTAAATGAGATACCATCTCACACCAGTCAGAATGGCTATTACTAAAAAATCAAAAAACAAGAGATGCCAGTGAGGTTGTGGAGAAAAAGGAACACTTATATACTTCTGGTGGGAGTGTAAATTAGTCCAGCCATTATGGAAAGCAGTGTGGTGATTCCTCAAAGAACTTAAAGCAGAATTACCATGCAATCCAGGACTCTCATTATTGGGTATATACACAAAATAATATAACTTGTTCTACCATAAAGACACATGCACATGTGTGTTCGTGGCAGCACTATTCACAATAGCAAAGATGTGGAATCAACCTAAAAGTCCATCAACAGTTGACTGGATAAAGAAAATGTACATACATGTCATGGAATACTATGCAGCCATAAAAAAGAATGAGATCATGTTCTTTGCAGCAACATGAATGGAGCTGGAGGCTATAATCACAAGCAGGGACAGAAAACCAAATGCTGCATCTTCTCACTTGTAAGTGGGAGCTACACATTGAATACATCTGGACACAAAGAGGGGAACAATAGACACCAGGACCTACTTGCAAGTGGAGAGTGGGAGGAGGGTGAAGATCAAAAAACTACTTATTGGGTACTATGTTTATTACCTGGGTGATGAAATAATATATACACCAAACCCCTGTGACACACAATTTATCTATAGGACCAACCTGCACATGTACCCCTGAAACTAAAATAAAAGTTTAAGAAATGACTTTGAGCCCTGTTTCTCTTGGTACTCTTCATGTCATGGGCATTTTAGGGAAAAAATATAAAAATTTTACTTAACTCTTTGTCTTACACTGTTTGCCAAAATCTATACCAGATTAATTGTAGATTTAAAAATAAAAATGAAACCATAAAAGAACTAGAAAATATATAAAGAGTTACCTATAATGTCACATTAGGGAAGGCCTAAGTAAGCATGACACTGAAGGCAGTAACCATATAGGAAAAGATTATTAGGTTTAATTACATGTAAGGAAAGCTTTTCACACCCTTTGACCCAACAGTGTCATTTCTAATGACACATCCTAAAAAACCTTTGGACAAGTGTATAAAAATTTACATATGTAAAAACATTACATCATTGTTTATAATAGTGAAAAACTGGACCCAGTCTAAATACCTATCAAAGATGATTAAACGCTGATGCATCCATATTAAAAATTACAATGTAAAAATGTAGTTATTGACATAAAAAAGGTTATCAAATGACACTTTTCATCTGATCCGATTTTGTAAAAATACCTATTTATACACATAGAAGACTTCTAGATGTGCATGAAATGTTAGTAGAGGTTATTTGGGGGTACTTTAATAAGCTCTTTTTCCTTTTGCTCCTCTTTTTTATGCATATATGTATGTATGCATGCATTTATGTATATGTAAGGAGTAGGTATATCTTGTATAAAAATAATTGAAGCTTAAAAAGATTTTGAAATTTCCATTTCTCTCTTTTCACTTGTGGATTTAGGTCAGACCTTCTCCAGGAAGCTATTTGTTCCCCTTAAATGGCCAGTATAATTCCTGAAGCCACCCCTCATCTTTTGTATTTCCCTATTCAACTGTCAGTTCTTGAAGATAGAGTTGTAAGTTGTGTTTCCTTATTTACTGCCTTCCATACACATGCTCAGTAAGGACTGGTTGGCTGGTGATGGCCCGATTTCCTCAAAGCATGCTTTTGAAGTCTGATATAACAGTGCTTACCCTTAACCAGCTGAAATGGTCAAAATCTTGGTCCGGGCTAGCACACTTTTGCCAAGAGGGCAGGGTGGCTATAATGGCTGTCTTTCTACTACTCTCCTAGGCTGTGGTGGCTGGCTGGCTGATAGAGCTGAGCCCTTTCTGTGTAAATCTTTCCCCAGACAGCTTTCTTGTTCAAGAAAAAGGCATTTCTCAGGTTGAGTCGCTGCCTCTTATCATTAATGTCTATGTAGTTGTAGTTTCCTCTCAGAACTTGCAAGCACATTCTCAAGAACTCACAATGCTGTTAAAAAAATTCATAAAGGATGGGTAACAAAGAAAGAAGACAAAGAACTAGGAGGAGAGGAAAGGAGAAGAGAGAAGGAAAAGAGAATTGAGATTCATGACCTTAAGTACAGCAGGTTGCTCCAATCTAAAACATCCCCTGGACATAACAATAGCTACTGTTGCTCATGAAATTACTTTGCCAGAAAAGTCTACACAGACGTTGGTTTTTCAAGAGACCTGTGAAAGCTCTGATGGCCACTCTGGCAGCCCTCCAGGTTAGAGACTTTACTGATCTCTAATAGGGCCTGCTCTTACAGTTAGAGATCATTCCAGGTTTGTTGCAAATATCAAATGAGATGATAAATGGAAATATGTTTTATAAACTATAATATTAAAATGCTTGGTGTTCCTTTTGTAAGCTCTTGAGGGCACTGACAGTGGTTTAATGTATAATTGTGTCTTCATGGCAGTTTGGAACAGATTTTAAATACCTGTATTTAAAGAAAGTCAAATCCAAATATAGAATGAAGAGAACTGATTTCCTAGAAGGGAAAAAAAAAGTGACTGTCTGGGAGTGACCTAAACTGTTTGGTGAGTTGTGGTCACCTAACTATATTAGAAACACCTTGGGTTTTCCAAGTGCCTTCAACTGATTAGAATTATTTTCCTTAGAAGTAATTCCCAAGAAAATGCTTGTGATTTCACTGCCAATGAAATGGTTGACATTTCTCATTTTATTTTATTTTATTTTATTTTATTTTATTTTATTTTATTTTGAGATGGAGTCTCGCTCTGTCGCCCAGGCTGGAGTGCAGTGGTGTGATCTCGGTTCACTGCAAGCTCCACCTCCCAGGTTCACGCCATTTTCCTGGCTCAGCCTCCCCAGTAACTGAGACTACAGGCACCCGGCTAATTTTTTGTGTTTTTAGTAGAGACGAGGTTTCACTGTGTTAGCCAGGATGGTCTTGATCTCCTGACTTCGTGATCCACCCGCCTCAGCCTCCCAACGTGCTGGGATTACAGGCATAAGCCACTGCGCCCGGCCGACATTTCTGTTAAAGTGTCCATTAACTTATGGTAAATTACAATGGAAATGCATGTGGCCCTCACGAGTGTATTATGGTCAAACTTTTAATAAGGAACAAATTAAATCATGATAAGGAAGTGACTAAAAGTTAATCAAACACTGCTGCTCTGCTCTTTCCATGAAAATAACCCTTTGCTCCTTCCAAGTTCAACACATGAGACTTCATATCAGATTCTCACCTGAATGCATGACTCTTCAACCTCAGGACTTGCAGAATTAATGGAATGCCGTCCTAAGGTTGTTGAGTTGTGCGTTTCTGGGCATTTCATCTCTATGGAGAAGTACCCATTCCCTCACCCCAAAGACTGAGGTAGAAAGATTTTTCTCCCCAGGGAAAAATCTTCCTTGAAAGTTTTGTGGCCTCAAGAGCCAGAAGACAGAATGGGGAGGTTTGATAGTTGGATCCTTGCCAAAAGCCTGACCCTTGACTGTGAGACTCCCTCAAATTTGCAGTGTCTTGGGGATCCCTCCTAGTGACTATCTTAGAAAATAAACATTTTCTGTTCATTTCTAATGACTTAATTATCTATTTTCTTTTTCATATAGGTCCAGTTAAAAACAAGAAAAAGGGTAAGTTCCTTACTTTATAAAATTGCTGTCTTGTCATATCTTTTCTAAAATTAGAAGAAAAAAAAATCAAGAGTACGATTTTTGTATTACATTCTTTCAGCATTGTCTGTCCGTTATTTTATTCAATATGTTATCTTCTTGAGTATTGTAGTTTCTGAAGAACAAGAAATCATTCTTTTTTTTTTTTTTTTTTTTTTTTTTTTTTTTTGAGACGGAGTCTCGCTCTGTAGCCCAGGCTGGAGTGCAGTGGCCGGATCTCTGCTCACTGCAAGCTCCGCCTCCCGGGTTCACGCCATTCTCCGGCCTCAGCCTCCCGAGTAGCTGGGACTACAGGCGCCCGCCATCTCGCCCACTATTTTTTGTATTTCTTAGTAGAGACGGGGTTTCACTGTGTTCGCCAGGATGGTCTCAATCTCCTGACCTCGTGATCCGCCCATCTCGGCCTCCCAAAGTGCTGGGATTACAGGCTTGAGCCACCGCGCCCGGCCAAGAAATCATTCTTTAGTGATGATTCACCTCTTTCTTTCATTCTTCCTTACTCTTCTCCCTGCTCTTCTTTTATCTTTTTTTTTTTTTTTTTTTTTTTTTTTTTTTTTTTTTTTTTTTTTTTGAGACGGAGTTTCACTCTTGTTGCCCAGGCTGGAGTGCAGTGACGCAATCTTAGCTCACTGAAACCTCCGCCTTTGGGGTTCAAGCAATTCTCCTGCCTCAGCCTCCTGAGTAGCTGGGATTACAGGCACTCGCTTTTATCCTTTTTTTTTCCTCCTTTATCAAATCAGTGATTGGGTATGAATGAAATCCTGAGTCACCATGTAGGAACTAGATACACTACCTATCAAAAGATGTCAGCACCCTGTTTCTTGGACTTAAAGCTTCCCTGATTTGATTTCCCAAAGAGTCAGGGAAGGTATTTCTTGCTTTGAGGATTCAATATCATTTTCTCTGTAATGAAAATGCTATTCTGGGGTAGTACCCTGACCGTTTAGTCTTTTCAAAGCAGCTTCCATTGTGCCGTTGTTGAGTCAGTAAGTCCCCAGTGTACTTGCAATGAAACTGGCCCTAGGGCACGTACAAGTGCTCACTTAACTAAAAGAGGAGAATCAATCCAAAGACAGAACAGTCTCCAAAGACAGGGCCAGGCAATATGGTCTACTACTTAGGACTGAAAAACCCAATTATGAAACTAGCTAAAGCACCTGTTTGTTTCTGGGTTCTGACCTGGGAGGAAGACAGAGTAAAACTAATGATTTTTCATGAAAATGCTTTAAGTGAAATGATGCTGTGTGATAAGATTTATGGAGCTTTATAGAATAGATTGCCAACCCCAGACTAGGCCAAAAGACTGGCTTCACCTGCAGTCTGCCACTTCTTCGAACACTAGGGTACTCTGGTGCCTTGAAGTATCATAGTCCACATGGAAAAGTTGTGTGTCTGTTGTAAAGAAGCTGAGGAATGACCTGACCTCCTGAGTGCCTGAACTGAGCAAGGTTGGAAAACAGCCAGGGAGCTGGAGTCAGTGAGGAAACCTTTCCCTGTGGGGCCTGGGCATTTACCACCAAGATGTTCTGTCTTTTAAGAAAGTAGATTTGATTTTCAAACATGTAGTTCTTAAATCTTGTCACATCCCTTTAAAACAGAAATTATAACTCAGATCATTGCCTGGCACTGCTACCTTGGACATTATTGAGAAGAGAGTGCACATAGGCCTTAAACATTTACTTTGGCTGAAAGTTATTTAGAAGCCATTTAATATGGATTTCCTTGGATATGGTGAATAGGCACATGCTTGAAGAGGTAAATTGAATTGTTCACTTAATTTTCACCCTTTAATGGAATTTTCCTCCTTCCACAACTCTCTCTCTCTCACTCACTCATTCACTCACTTTTGGTTGTTCTTTCATTTGGGGCTTAGCTAAAAGGTTAAGGAAATACTCCTTTGATGAAGTTTAGCTTTGAAAGAAATGTGTATATTCTTTCATCTAACACTACATAGGGTATGTTTCTAAGTACAGACGTCTCTGGGCTTTTATATCATAAGGTGTTCTGTTAAAGTAAGGAAATCCAGAGAAGGGAGTCAATCCTCTGAAGTTATCCTCTTGCTCCAGGGGTCATTTTGTACATTCTCTTCTCTGAGCGCAGCTTTGTGTAAGTATACAAGTGTGAGAAGCACACTTGCCTAACCCTTGTTGCAGAGGAACAGAGGACCAGCTGCAGAACTGGAACAAAGCAGGAGTTTTTCTCAAATGCCTTCTAACATTTTCATAAGTGAACATTCTGTTTTCACTGCAACCATTAGTCTCTTGGACTGGAGGAGTTTCTGGCTGTAAGTCTTCCAAAATTACATTAGCAATTACAGGAGACTCACATTCTTGAAGCTGAAGTTTGTGCTACCCACAGAACACCCTGTAGCTTGAAAATCACTGTTAGGCTTGGAAATCTTGGGACACAGGACAGCCTAATATGCACCAACCTCTGTGTCTATGCCACCTAGAAAATAAGGAGGGAGAAGCAAACCTTACAACCAGGCTAAGGAAGCTTCCTGACTGCAAGTGGTAAGTCACCCCTCCTTATGGAAGCTCAGTCAGTCTCATAAGGAAACAGAGAAATCATTGAGGCCAAGCTCCTTGTTTCACAGATGTAGAAACTGAGGCTCAAGGAGAGGAAGGGATTTGCCCAAAGTGTGTCTGTGGCAGAGCTGGGGCTTACATCCTTATCTCTTGAGTACAGATTCTGTGTTCTTTCCACTACACTAGCTGGAATTGAAACTTGGGCTCTGAATAAGCCTGATTTGGAAGGTGCCCAAATCTGAAGGGAGATGGTTTTCCTGTTCAGCATCTTGAAATTGGCTAGATCTAGAAATGGGGCAGATCCAATCTTTTGCTGCTAAGTGCAGAGAAACCTCTAAAGCTCATGCCTCTAGGTCTTTAAGGCTACAGGGACTCTTCTGGGAGAGATGTTCTCTGGACCTTCCTTTCCTTCCTCTCTGAGGAAGAGGCCCCACGATAACCCCATGGTTTTATTCCAAATGCAGATGTGGTTAGACATAGACAACTGGCCTCTTGAGTGGCATTGCCATGAGGATTTGGTTTCTTGGCCATGAGGCATTCTTCTTAAAGGAGGACCTGATAAATCAGGACAGGATTTTCCTGCCTAAGGGTCTGGGGAGCAGGAAGTCAGAGTCAGTAAGAAGGTCTTTAGTGAGACTAGAAAGGTTGTATTTAAAACTAAGAAACTACCTCAGGTGAAGACATTGTGATGAAGTCTGGAAACAGGCTTCCATTCCTGAAACTTTCCATAAAATTGTGAGAAGGTGGTGAAGGAAGGAAGAAGACCTGTGCCCACCTGTAGTCTTTGAGTGTAGCAGCACAGAGCAGAGGAAGTCAACAGGAGGAGCTGGAGGTTTTGGTTCAAGACCACAGTTATGACTCATTTAAGATAACTACATCCTGGTAGGAATGTTGAAAGGACTGGAATATGAAATAGGAGGGTCGAGATTGTTCTAGAAGGATAGCAAGGAGGAAATGGGGGAAGAGTTGGTGGGCATGATTAGTAATACATTTGAGAATAGGACTTCTGAGGAAAGACTTTGGGAAGCTGGATTATTTAGCCTATAGAAATAGGGGTTGGTGGGTGACTTAACTTCTTTTCATATATAAGGATTATGTATATGTATATTCTTCTCTGTCTATGCAAATAGAATAAGAGCTTAAACTGCCACAAGAGGGACATCAGTTAATATACCAGAGAACTTCCTAACAGTGAGCAGTGAGGGGCAATAAACATTGGAACATGTTACTATGGAGTTTACAGAATTTCCTTTCCCAGAGATCTTTTAAAACAGAGTTTACAGAGGTCAGCTAAGAAAGTGAAACCTGCTGCCTCCTCCTCAGCTCTCTCTACTCTCTGTCACTGCTTCTTTCCTGTTTCTCGATATCTCTCTCTCCCTCCCCCTCTTCCCGTGCCCCTCTTCCTCCTTCTCCATTCCCCCATCTCCAAAACTCCTTCCCATTTCTCATTCCCAACTAGCACTGTCCCCATCCCAACCCCCATTTCCTGTACATCCTGACTCCTAGAGGAACCTTCCCGGAGCTGATACTGTTCCTAAGGCCAGGCTGTACAGCTTCCTCTTGTTATCGACATCAAGTCCACCAAACTGGGCAGCAAACATAAAAGCTCTGCATTCTTCAACAATAGCCCAATTCTAAAAAGAACCACAAAGTGACCCATAGGTCTAATCACTTGGTAGTTCTCATCCTTTGGACTCAGCTGAAATGTAACCTCCTTTTTGAAACCTTCCCTGACCTCTTCAGCATTTGGTCCCTACCCACTAAGGTAGCACTTCTACTATCCCATTACTGTGTCTGTTTCCCCACAGACACAGACTGATCTCCTGGAGGGCCACTTATTTCTATATGCTCAAACCTAGCTTTGTAAATGCGTATTCACAAAAGGGAGTGGGGGGAAGGGAGAGAAAGCACAAGACAGACAGAGACAGGGAGACAGAGCTGTGTGATAAAGGTATCCAACTCTTTAGCAGGGACTCCCAGAGAGCTGACTTTGTGTCCTCAGAAGTCTGTAGAACTCCTGACAGTCCAGTCATCCAGGAAATAACTACAAATGCAACACTGAGGCCAGGCATGGTGGCTTGCGCCTGTAATCCCAGCAGCACTTTGGGAGGCCAAGGCAGGCAGATCACCCGAAGTCAGGAGTTCGAGACCAGCCTGGCCAACATGGTGAAACCCCATCTCTACTAAAAATACAAAAATTAGCCGGACACGGTGGCACGTGCCTGTAACCCAGTTACTCCAGAGGCTGAGGCAGGAGAATCGCTTGAACCCGGGAGGTGGAGGTTGCAGTGAGCCGACATCGCACCACTGAACTCCAGCCTGGGTAACAGAGCAGAACTCCATCTCAAAAAAAAAAAAAAAAAAAAAAAAGTAACACTGAACCCTATTTTTCAGGAAAGAAAGCAGGACCTCCTGGACCCAATGGCCCTCCAGGACCCCCAGGACCTCCAGGACCCCAGGGACCGCCAGGAATTCCAGGGATTCCTGGAATTCCAGGAACAACGGTTATGGGACCACCTGGTCCTCCAGGCCCTCCTGGTCCTCAAGGACCCCCTGGCCTCCAGGGACCTTCTGGTGAGTTCCCCTGTCTTTCCACCCTACCAGGTGCCTTACAAGTACTTTAGGAGAGCAAGAGTGGGTGATCCTGAGAGCAGTTTCAAACGGTGGAGATGGGGTTGGTGTGCAATGAGGGATGCAGCTCTCCAAGACCAGTGTAAAACTAGGAATTGAACAAGCCAGTAGGGCCTGACCTGCTCTAGCTTCTTATATCTACCAACCTGTCAAGGACAGGCCACCTGTTCTTACCCCATCTCAACCCTTCTATCACAAGCCCTCCCTGACTCTTAGCCTCCCTGTAGTGGACCAGTAAAATTCATATGAGCCAGAGACAGAGGCCCTGGTGGTTCATTGGAGTTCCAGTGGAGAATAGATTTAATCTTCTCTGATTCCCTGCATCTAGCTCCACATGCTGATGTTTGCATAGAAACAGGCTATGGAGTGGAAAGTTGAGGACTGAACAAAATGACAAGCCCTAGGACAGTTTCATCTTATGAAGTCTGAAGTGCTTTTCCCATAGCAAGTAGTCACTAATGGTCAAGAAGTTGGAAACTTAAGAGTCACTCAGTCTGTGAATAAAGCAAACCCAGGCACCAAGGCTGTCCCATCCAGGAACCAAGTGCTTCTTGCACTAGATCCTTACCCTACCACACTTGCCATTCAAATGTCATTTCATCCCTTTGCATCTTTCTCCTTAAGCCCTGAAGGGCATCTGAAAGGTATGAATGCAGATCCAAACCTGCCTAATTGGCATTGACAAGAGTCAGACTGCCTGGGCTTATGTCAGTTGTTATTTCTTCCCCCTGCTCCCCACTCCCCCGCCCTGTATCTTGGGGCTTTAAAGAAATGGACCCTTACAGCTGATTTCTCCAGGGGCAAGAATTCTGCAGCAGGATTCAGATTCTTTAACTTGTACTTCACACAGGGCTAAGCAGTGTTACCATGGCCACAAGAGATGGAGTTGGGGATTTTTTTTCATCCAATCATTCCTTAAATATTGAGCACTTTCTGTATACAAAGAGACATATTGATACATGGTCCTTTTTCTCATAGAGGTTATCTCCTAGAGGAAAAGAGAACAAAGAAACAAGATATTTACAAACAGCAAGTGGGCTCTATGAAGAAAATTGATAGAAAGGGAGCAAAAGGCTAGAGAAGCCAATGCCATTGTCTCAGGGTCACACAGTGACAGGAATGCCCTCTCATTGTTCTCCATGGGTGCCTGGTGGGGCTTGCCTTGGGCTAATATTGGCCAGAGGCAATACTCAGAAGTTTCCCTGCTGGGTGCTGGGCCCACTGAAGATGAAGGTCGGGGCAGGAAACAGAAGAGGTGCACTCTGACTCTTCCTCCAGCTCTAAGCCCTGGAGAATAAAGCTCAGACAGGGCTGGCTGCAGGGAGCACGGCTCACCACCACTAGCTGCTCAGGTGAGGGGAAAAGGAAGTCAAAAGATTATGCCCTCTGATAGTCCTGTCCTATTTTGCAGGTGCTGCTGATAAAGCTGGAACTCGAGAAAACCAGGTTGGCTGGGGATTGCTCTCTTCTTGGGTAGGAAGGAAAGCCACAGGCTAGAGCCACCTTTAAATTAGCTTCTTATTAGATTTCCTGAGGCTTTATTTCATGAGAACACCCTGGAGATTCTGAGGGTTTTCACTCACAGCCCCCTCCCATCTCTATGAATAGAAAAGCTTTGCCCCAGGGCATGTTTTTAGCTAAGGAAAGGGTGTCTTGCCAGGATCATTTTTCCTCATTCCACAGGAGACCCCAGGGTCACCATAGCCAGGCCCAGTAGTCAGCTGAAATAAGCTGCCAGTCAGACCTATTCACCTGAGCCTCCAACTCCCCAGCCACCCCAGACACCTTGTCGGCTCTCAGACCACCTGGGATCCGGACCTGAAGAGTTGAAGAGTATGTCCTTGAAAAACAGCCAGCCAGCTCCAGGCCCAGCCTAGCCTGGGCGTCTGCCTTAATGGCCTGAAGAGCTCCTCCCAGTCTTTGAGCTTCCTAATCTGTCTCTATTGGCAGGTTCTGCTGCCTTGCCTTGTCTCATCTCAGCCTCCCTCGCCACAGCTGTGTGGCCACAGTGATAAATCTACACAGCTGCACAGTGCTTGACGGCTTGCAGGGCAATTTTATATCCATCACCTCATTTGATCTTTAGACATCCCTGTGAGAGAGGCCAGACATTCTTATAATCCCCATTTTACAGTTAGGGAAATGAGGCTCAGAGGCATTACATTTGGTTGAGGTCACATAGCTAGCAAGCGGTAGAGCTACAAAATCATATTACCCTCTAGTAGAAACGTAGTCAGTAACATCCCAAGAGAGGGGAGAGGGATCAGAATTGGATTACAATAGAAGACTAGAAACCAGGATGGAAACATGGGACCGGTGACTGAGCAAGCAGCCATTACTCATAGTGACTACTCTCTATCCTTCTCATCCTGCCAGCCAGCTGTGGTGCATCTACAGGGCCAAGGGTCAGCAATTCAAGTCAAGAATGGTAAGAATCAAAATAGGCTCTCTCCCAAAGAGGAGCTTCTCCCCTTCCTCCTCCCCAACCTCCAAATAATCACCCAGCCTAGTTCCTCCCAGGGCCCTGAGGTACCCTTGGCATACGAAGTCATTCTTTGCTCCATCATGCCCTCTACTGGCTGTCCTGAGCAATTGCTGGCATCAAGACCAGTTGCTACACCCAAATTGCATTTAGAATCACTGATTACGGAGCTGAAAGGGACTTGAGACATCATCTAGCCCAGGCATTCTCAGGCGATGGAGTTTATATCAGAGCCACCATGGAGATATGTGTAGTTAGATTAATATTTTCACAATACAAATTATAGAAAGTAAAACAATGTAAAATTAAATTCTTCTTGTCTGATGGATCTACGCAGGTGGGCAGACGGGCTGCTTCTCTCAGGGCAAGTGGGGCATGTTAGAATCTCCAGGGAGTTGAAGATGCTAGTGTCTATCAAAAGGGAGAATGTGTTTAATGGGTTTAAGAAACACTGATTTATCGTAATCCCCGCATTTAACAGATGGGGAAACAGAGTCCCAGAGAGATTGGATAATACATTAATAAATCATGCTGCCTCATATTGTATGATACTTTAGAGTTTTCAGCATGCTTTCTTTGTCTTTAATTTCATCCAGTCCTCACAACCACCCTGTGAGGTAGGTATGAGCTCCTTTTTACAAAGACAGAAAGTGAAGTTCAGAGAGGTTAATTAATTTTCCCAATATTTCTTAGTCAAGTTAGTTTAGGAGCCAGGATTCAAAACTACATCTTTCTGACTCTCTCCTCTCCCCTATGCTACTTCAGTGATATGTATGTACACTCCACTGAATGATAAGGTTCATTTTCTTCCCCCAAAGAGACATGAACATTCATGAAAGAACAGCACTTTGGAATAATGTCCAGTCCCCAGAGTGCACAAAGCCTAAAATGCGTGAACCCCCAGGAGCCTTGGGAAGCAGCAAGCTAACCAAGATGCTAGATGCTTACAGAGCTTGGAGTGGAAGGGAGGGGTTTTGAGTACAGAAACGGTAAAGGAAGGTTAAAAAAAAAAAAAAAAAAACAGCTACCTGGGGACAGTTTCTAAGAACTCAGTCAGTCCTGAACTGGCTGTCCTGAGTTTCCTTAATGACTGTATTTAGTTACTTCCCTGACTGCCACCTCCATGTCTGACTTAGTAGCCTCAGAAGTGTAAATAGGAAGAGAATGGCACCAAAACCCAATTGGTCCTGCTGGGGACCACAAGGCCCTGAGTGGGCCATGATCCCCACCTGTCCAGGGAGGCCAGAGACAGGCCAAAATAGATTTGTTTGGGTATCTAGACAGATAGTGTTTCTTCTGTGCCAGCAGCCACTGATTTTGCTCCCACTGCCACACAGTAGGATTGTTTCCAGCCCCTCTGGGCCAATCCTCAGAAGCGGTCTGTGCTGACCCTTAGTATGACCAGAAGAAGTGATGGGGGTGGGGTGCAGTGGCTCACACCTGTAATCCCAGCACTTTGGGAGGCCGAGGGGAGCGGATCACTTGAGGCCAAAATTTGAGACCAGCCTGGCCAACGTGGTGAAACTCCGTCTCCACAAAAAATACAAAAATTAGCTGAGCATAGTGGCACGTACCTGTAATTCCAGCTGCTCGGGAGGCTGAGACAGGAGAATCACTTGAACCCGGGAAGTGGAGGTCGCAGTGAGCCAAGATCACACCACTGCACTCCAGCCTTGGTGACAGAGTGAGTGACAGTCCCTCTCAAAAAAAAAAAAAAAGAAGAAGAAGAAGTGATGGGGTCAGGGATTGGAGGACGTCATGCAGAGTGGTCCACTGATGGGACAGAGCCAGGGCAGTTCCTCCTAACTCCTAGCCCATCTACTTACCACCTCAAGGAAAGATGGTCACCTTTTCCAGAAAACCTGTTTCCTCATCCCTCAGAGAGACAGGCCTACTGAAACTGACCAAAGATGGACTTATAAAATATAATTTCTTGGGTGCAGGATGGATGACTTAGAAGGGAAAAGGCTCCCTGGGCTTGGATGTCCTCCTCTCATGGTGGGAAGGAACATTCCTCTTTCTGCAGGATGGAAAGAGAAGATTTTCCTCCACCCTCACACGCTGGCTTCCACTGTCCAAAGGAATGCGACTGCCCCTCCACCCCTGCCTGGGGTGGAGCTGAGACAGATGTTTTGCCAAGGGTGCCTCGGCTCCTATCCTCCCGGCTGGCTCTGTTGCAGCCTGCCAGTCTATCTTTCACTCTCATAAGGATCCCTCTCACCTATGGGGCCCTGGTACTGGTGGTCAGTAGCCCCAGCTGCCGTGGAGTCTGAATCATCTCTAATCCCTAAGGTTCTCCAGATAGACAGTGGGCTGAGTGGTTTCCTCCCAGGGAGGCTTTCCAGAAAGCTGTGGGTGTGGAAGAACCATAAAAAAAGAATCTCTTAAGGAGAAAGAGAAAACCCATGAACCTATGAGACAAGAGGAATTCAGGAGCTCTGACTGGGAAAGTAAAATTGAATAATAAGACCTAGCCTGCCACTCAGTGTCTGAATTTTGCCTGTGCAGGCCCCATAACAACAAAGAAAATAGGGCAGCATGCCCACTCTCATCCTCCTCTGGCAAATTCCAGCTAGAAGGTAATGGTTAAAGACCCTTCCAGATGCAAGGGTCAAGAAAGGAAGTATAAAGACAGACAGGAGCCCAGGAGCCCTGAAGCAGGCCTGGCAGCTGCTTTACAAACAGAACAGCTTCTCTGCTTTCAAATGCTCTTCTTAAAGTTTGGCCTTCTAGGCTACCCTGGTTGCACTGGGATAGGGTTGGGGGTCGTGAACTCCTTGGTATTTATTTTCTGTTGCCTCGATTATTCTGACATGTACTGAGTGACTGCCCTTCTCTCATACTGAGATCTTTCAGGTGGAGTGCTCAATGACTGGTCTCGCATCACTATGAACCCCAAGGTGTTTAAGCTACATCCCCGCAGCGGGGAGCTGGAGGTACTGGTGGACGGCACCTACTTCATCTATAGTCAGGTAGAAGTGAGTACGGTCTTAGGCCTAACTCTTCTTATATCCAGAATGCAGATCCGGTGCAGACCACATAGGGGCACTGTGGAGCCAGCCAAGACCATCCAATGGCTAACTTCCTGCTTTGGGTGAGGGGGTGGGAGGGCGGCACTGAGAGGGAGTTGAAAGAAGGAAAGAGAGAGGAGGCCAGCTTGTTTCGTTTTGTTTTGTTTTGTTTTGTTTTGTTTTGTTTTGTTTTGTTTTGTTTTGTTTTTCCCTAGCCAAATATTATTGAAAAACTGTGAAAAAGGCCCCTCCTACATTCTGCCATCTGATTCCCTCCTGCAGGGCCTCAGGCCCCTGTTTACCCTCCGAGCTGTTTGGCTCCACTGCCAAACTTGAACTTGGTCTCAGTATATTCTTTGAAAGTCAGTTCCAGGGTTACTGAGAACCCCTCCCCTCAACACTGCTGGCTCGGGCGTTATAATGAATAGTGCTCCTGCAGACTTTCTTTCCACCTCAAAAAGATTTCTGACTGTCTTTCCTTCCTCTTTCTCCCATTTGTTTCCCTATCTTTCTATTCCTCTATTCTTGCCTCCTTCCTGCTGTTATTCTCCCAGCCCTTTCTCCCTCTGCTTTTGTCCTCTTCCTGCCCTGGGCCCGCTCCCCAAGTCCGCCAGTGTCCATCTACTTCCATTCCCCGATTGTTTGCCTCCACGGGGATGGCTCCTTGGAGATAGAGGAAGATGAGCCATGAGGTTGGGACTTTTGTGGGGTGGGCAGCAAGCAGGCAGGTGGGCAGAAGGACTATGGAACCAACACATGGGTGTCACAGGAGAGCGGCCAGCAAAGGTGGGCTAACAAGCATTTGCTAGGCACACTGAGCACCCCGGTGTAGCTTCGGTCCTGATCCATATGTGGCACCCAAATATGCTGTTCCCAGCTGAAGAGCTGATGGAGGGAGTGACCTTTCATAAAAAGATTTACAGTGATATCTGAGAGTCCCAACACCCATGGGGCACATGGGCATAACCCTGATGTCCTATGAGCCAAGCTCCATGTGGTGGGGGCAGTGGGGGCGGTGGTGGGGGAGGGCAGATCACAACTTGGTGTGAGGTATGATGGATAAGGGTAGTGAAGGATGGAAAAATTAATTTTCTGAGCCTAGGAGAGAATTGAGAGTGGCCCATGCAGGCTGGGAAAATCCCCATGACATTAGGCCACTGAGCATAAGTTAGTGCTTCCTTCTGGCCACAAAGTCAGGGGCCTGGGCTTTTCCAAATTCTTTGTCTTGTTTGCGGTAGCTAGCTCTCCATCTCTCTGGACCTGTTTCCTTAATCATCAAATGGGAGGCTCAAGGGGTACTGTGAATCAGTGAGGGGAGTCCAGGCACAGGGGAGGGGTGGTGCAAGCTGAATGAGCTTCTGTTAAGGAGCTGAAGAAATCGCAAGTTGTTATATGACCTCTGGGGAATCAGTGACTTCTAAGTTTCTCCACAAATAGTCCGCGGGGCTCAAGAGTGGAAGTCGGTTTGTGTCTACGGCACTGTGTGCACACCTGCTATGTGCAGGGCACTCTGCTTCGTGTCAGAGCTGGGGCAGGGGTGGGTGGGGGTACAGGGGCATGGTGAAGCTGCAAATAGGGCATGGTTCTTAGCCTTACAGAGTTTACGACAGGTGTGCTGTTGTAAGAAAGGTTTGCTCAACCAGCTGAGCCCCATGGACTAGGGGAAGGGCAGTGCATCCGCCTGTCACCCTGCCTTTCCTGTTGGCCAGCTAGCACGCCTTCACATGGCACTGCCCCATCCATGGGGTATGCTGGCAGCTCATCTGAGAAGATTCTGTCAATTCACCACAGGGAGGGCCCCCCACCCTCTCTTTCCTCTCTTCCCCAATCCCTTCTTGTTGCCTCTCACTCAGGTATACTACATCAACTTCACTGACTTTGCCAGCTATGAGGTGGTGGTGGATGAGAAGCCCTTCCTGCAGTGCACACGCAGCATCGAGACGGGCAAGACCAACTACAACACTTGCTATACCGCAGGCGTCTGCCTCCTCAAAGCCCGGCAGAAGATCGCCGTCAAGATGGTGCACGCTGACATCTCCATCAACATGAGCAAGCACACCACCTTCTTTGGGGCCATCAGGCTGGGTGAAGCCCCTGCATCCTAGATTCCCCCCATTTTGCCTCTGTCCGTGCCCCTTCCCTGGGTTTGGGAGCCAGGACTCCCAGAACCTCTAAGTGCTGCTGTGGAGTGAGGTATATTGGTGTTGCAGCCACAGAGAGAAATGCCTCAGTGCTATTTATTCCCCAGTGACTCCAGGGTGACAAGGCCTGCTTGACTTTCCAAAATGACCTTGAGTTAACAGGACAGTTGATGGAGCCCCAGGGTTTACATGAAGCAGGACCTTCTTTGCTTCCATGTTGACTGGCTTATGGCGTGACTCTTCAACCCCGAGGTCCCTGTTGTCAGATCTATTGTTTGTTGCACTAAAATGAGGATCCAGGGCAGCAGGCCAGAGAGAGCAGAGGTGCACTCCAGACTCTGGGGGTGGACATCTGATCCCAAGGGGCTGCTGCTCCTCTCTTGGGTAGGGTGGTGGTGGGGGTGGAGTGGGAAGGTAGCATTGCAGCCTGAGAAGGCCAGAGAGGGAAAAGGCAGGTGCTTTTGGCAAGAGACCATGAGAGAAACCTGCCAAGAGAGCATCCTTGGCAGTGGGGATGTTCTTTCTGCTCTATACTGTGGCCTGCAGGAGGGTCGGAGTGCTCTTCCCACTCCGGCTGACAGCTACATTGTGGCAGCTTGCTGGGCTTTGGGAAGGGGAAGTTTGCTCTGCCTTGGAACAATCACAGGGAATGGCCACAAACCCGCCCGCATAAGACCCTGAATCCGTCCTTGGGTCACACGTCTCTCATTTTATTTACAGCTGTGCTCCACACTCAGAAAACTCCCTGGGGTCACCTAGTTGCCCCCATTCCCAGCCTGACTACAACTCCTGCCTTCTTTCTCCACAGAGCCTACCTCTGTCTGAAACAGGTGCCTAACCTGGGACCTGTGCTCATGTGAGTCTGGGATATTCTTTAGCTTACCTGGGCACAAAGAGAATTTGTCGTTTATTAAACAGTACAAATGTTTTTCATCCATTCCTAATCAATTCTGTCTGGAGACAAAGGGTTGGACTGGATGACCTCCAGAAGTCCCTTCCATTTCTAGTACTTGTGACTCTTAGCAGGTGGCCCTCACCACAGCCTTCTAAATTCCCAAACCCTAGGCTGCTCCTGGGCATTAGCAAGGCAGAGCCTTTTTACCTGGCCTAGAAAGGGCAAGGGGTGAGGATAGGACAGAGGGATTTTGTTCCAGTTTGCTGCAACACAAGTGGACATTAGGCCAGGCCTTACCTGAAAGGCCAGCTGCTGATGCCATACTGACCCAGTCTTTCTTCACTCTGGCTTCAAAAAGCCATAGCAGAGCATGGTCACCACAGATGCTCATGCTGCTCCTGTGAAGCCAGACTCAGGAGAAGCCAGTGTCTAGGCACTGAGCAGGGATCTGCCCCCTAGTTCAGGTCCAAATGCACCTTCCCCTAAACCCCAAGCTTCCCACTAGATCATGTGGTAGGACCCTCAAGGGCCTTACTTCAAAGTGCCTTGGCTCAGCCTGGCTTCTGAGTGCTAGGTCCAGCCCAAACCTGGGAAGGCCAGCCTTGTACAGTCTGCTCCTCTTGTTCCTGAAATGTGTTTCCTTTTCAGGAGATGGGGAATAAGTTCCTTCAGGCAGCTGAAATTCATCGAGAACAGAGGGTACTTACTTCTCGGCTGTGCCTTCCCTTTCTAAGCAACCACACTGCTTGGCCCTTCAAGGGTCAGGGTGAGAGGTGATGGGCTAGGCCTCCATTGTCTGGTTGCTAACAACAGCCTTGCAACCCAAGGTGAGGTGAACTCCAGGCATGTGTCTGTCCCTAACTCCTATAAAGTGCCTTGGACAGTCTGCAGTTGTAGCAGAAACCAACAAGAACCTCTCCTTCATATTTGGAAAATAATTTCTCCTTTATTATCTCTTTTGAGGAAGGCAAGGCTGATAATATGACAAACATCATTGTTTAGATGAGTCTTAGTGAGGTAGCACTCTCAGAGCGTTTTGACCAGTTTAAGCCGCAGACCTGGAGCTTCAGCCAGGTCTGACTCCAAAGTTGTTCCATTATACCACAGCACTGTGTGGAATTTGAGGTCTAAAGAGAACGAATAAAAGTGGTAATTTGGAACTGAAATCCTTGAGGGCTCTAGGGAGAAACCCAGAGATGCCCGTTTTCATTCCTCGACGGTAATACCTGTCCTCTTGGCTGCCAGGGGCTCTGTGGCAAAAGGAGTCAGGCATTCCTTTGGGAAGCAGCCATCAACCTTAGAGCTCTTGTGTTCAGAAGAATCTTTCTGGCACCTTGTTGAAGCAGCAGGCCTCTGGGACCCACAGAGCTGGTGGCCTTTATGTTCTTTCACCCATCCTAGGAACCAGCCAACCATCATGTGTGGAGCCCCTACTGTGGGCAAGGTCCTCCTTCCATTACCCTACAGACAGCTTACAGGAGCCAGCTTGCTTCCCACAACTACTAGTGTGACTCCTTATCTCTTTCCACCATACCTTAGAGACTTTGATACTACCAGGGTCTCTCAGGGATGGAGGGAAGACCTGAAAGAGGACTGGTTCTGAGGCCAGAAAGATGTGAGGAGAGAGGAGGAAAAGTCTTCCTAATTGTGCCCCTACAGGGCATCCTGATACCATTCTATTCTCCGGACATGGAGGGGATGATAAAGGAAATAAGATCTCCACTGGACCCTTGATTCATTCTGAACCCTCCAAAGGAACTCCAGGGGGCAAGGGATGATGAGGGAAGCAATAGGTAGCTGGGGAGCCCTATTGCTGCTAAGTCATTGGCGGCAAAGTGACAAAACAATTTACTGATGAGAGAATGTGCAAATAGATGTACAGTTTGGAATTATGCTGGTGTGAGTTTGCCAGAGGACCAATGCTAGCATGGAGAATGGGACAAGGACATTTGTGGGCAAGCAGATGACAGAGGTTTGAAGGAGAATTGCATGGCAGGAGTCTCTGCCAGCTACTTGGGCTTCAACAGCCAAGCTGGCACAAAAGACAGCTGGCAGAGGCTGCTCGGCTACTGGTTACCTGGAGAAGTAGTATTTGCCTATTTCCCGCTTCGTCCATCCTGAGCCAAATTTCTTTTACTGAACAGGAAAGAGCTAGGAACCCTGGAGGTAAACAAAGACTTTGATCCATGTATGAGCGTGTGTGTTTATGTAACTTCCTGTGGACGCAAATAGATTCAGAGAAATTTAGAGCTAAAAAGGCCCTTAGAGGGAATCTAGCCCAACCTAGATTCCACCCTGTTACTTATGTAGAAACTGAGGCCCAGAGAGGGAAGATGACCTGCCCCAAGTGGTGAGCAAGCCCCAACCTCTAGAGTCAGCAGACTGAGGGGATAAAGCAGTTCCTGTCCCACATGGCCATCTTCTTTCTTCCACCCACAAACTCCAGGATGGAAGTACTTGGCCCTTTCAGGAGCCTGGCCAGGCAGGGAGTAGCTGCAGCCTTCATCAGAACTCTTCCTCCTCTCAAGGCATTCTCCCAGCTCTAGCTTCTGGACTGGAAAGCAGGAGACTGGCCCAGTACCAGCAAGTCCTTAGGCTACTGTAATGCTGCCTCAGGACCCATCCCTGCCTGGAGGCTCCTCTAGGCCCTGTGAGCACAAAGAATAAAGCTGATTTTTGTCTTTTAATCCATTTCAGGTCTCTCTCCAGGAGGGCTCGGGGTGTGTCATTTCTATATTCCTCCTCCAGCTCTGATATTAGGGGGTGGGCTTTGTTGTGAGAATGGCCTGGAGCAGGCCCAATGCTGCTTTTGGGGGTCAGCATCCAGTGTGAGATACTGTGTATATAAACTATATATAATGTATATAAACTGGGATGTAAGTTTGTGTAAATTAATGGTTTATTCTTTGCAAATAAAGCGCTTTCCCTATCTGTTCTTGATATCCGCGTGAGCACTTCCTACATGTTAAGTGCTTCTTTGCAAATGACGCCACACATGAGCTAGGGGAAGGACCAAGGCACCCATTTCAAAGGCAGCAACAGAAAGAAGATGGTCTGAATTTCCTGTTGGAACATCCCACATCCTCTCTGTGCCTCAGACCACACTCCCACATCCCCATTACCTTAGGTCAGAAGAAGAAGAATTGTCTTGGGCCACAAATAAAATACACTAACACTAATGATAGCTGATGAACTAAAAAAAAAAAAAAAAAAAAAAAAAGTCACAGAAAATTCTCATACTGTTTTAAGAAAGTTTATGAATTTGTGTTGGGCCCCATTCAAAGCCGTCCTGGCCCGCATGCCACAGGGTAGACAAGCTTGCCTTAGGTCTTCTGTGACCACATGACAAGCAGGCTAGATGTCCTGCCAAAAGGAACATTGTCCGGGGGCAGCAATACACAGAACTGACTCTCAGCTTAAGAATGTGGCATCTACAAAATACACTTCAGGCCTGGGCCCCAAATAGCTTGGGTAGACCCAGCCTCCAGCTCATTTTGCATATGAGGAAACCAACACTTAACGAATTTAAGTCACTCACCCAGAGTTACCCAACTAGTAAGTGTGCCAGCCTGGTCTGATTCCTTCCCAGCCAAGGCTGCTGTTACCTGGAAAAGTAGTATTTGCCTATTTTGCCCTCCATCCATCCTGAGCTAAAATCAATAGGGAAGAGGCTCACAGGAAGAAGACCTGATAGCAGCTCAAGAACACGTAGCTCAAGAGAGGTCTGGCGCTTTTCACAATCCCAGCACCTTTCCCCCCCGGCCCCCACCAATCTTTTGGCTTCCCCGGGCCCACCCCCGTGCCATTGTATAGGTGGAGCAATGTGCACACAGTAGACCACGACAAATCTGCAATGGCCAGGTATGCATGGGCTGGGTGTTGCAGCCCAGGCTGGTCCTCTAGCCACCTTAGAGTTTTGTTTTGTTTTGTTTTGTTTTGAGGAAACCAGTCACAGGAAAGCTGCAGACTGTTTAAAAACACTTTATGGAAGCTCAGGGAAAATGTAATCTCTGGCACAACAAGTAACAAAGACAGCAGAAAAGCAGAAGCATGTCTTTGGCCACTGTATACAAATCATCACATGAGGCAGGCACCCAGGGTAGAGGCAGCAGCTCACACTGCAGTAAACACGCAGGATGTTGTAGACCAAACTGACGAACGTAATGCAGGTAAATCACTGGACCAAATGGCACCCACCCAAGAGGAATGGAATGAGAGGGCTGTGAGCCAAATGTTGTAGCCTGTCATTGCAACAGCCATTAGACCAAGAGTCTGAGAGACTTGCCATTCAGAAGGAGAGTTCTTTATGGCTGCTAAAAGCCAGGCGCCTCATTTCCATCCTGAGCAGGCTGGCTGACTCTCAAACAAAGGGCAGAATTATAGGGCCACGCAAGTATAGGCAAGTTGCTGAGGGAACAACAGAGAAAATTAGGCCTGAGTCCAACCTATTCTGTTATAGCTTTATGAGGCGGAAACTGAGTGCGGGCTAGTGGGTAGCAGAGGGTATTTAGGGCATTGTTTGCTCAGGGACAGGAAATGAGGAAAATGGTTGGAAAAGAAAATGGTTCACGTAGCTCTCCAGTTTATAAAGTTCAATCACATCCAATATTGTTTCATCTTCCCAACAGCCTTTGAGGTAAGCAGGGGACAGATTGTTAGTCTCATTTTATAGATGAAGAAAGGAGGCTCAGAGGTGACTGATTGCCTCACAGTCACGTGGCTTGAAGTTGGTGGAGCTTGAACTCAAAGCCCACTGGCTCTGCAGGTCCCAGTCCTACTCCTGTAGGAAGTAGGACTCAATGCCAGGAGATGGGGCTCAATGCCAGGAGATGGGGCTCAATGCCAGGAGATGGGGCTGTTTGACAGCTAGAGAAGGAGAGACATGCGCAGGGATCCCAGAGCCCTTGAAACAGAGGAGTGGGTGCACACGCAGTATCAGAACATGGGCTTTTTATTTTGTCCATTGTTTTCTTCAATGCTGGCACCAAAGTGCCTTCAGGGCACCTCTCCCCTAGGCTCTTCCCTGTTTCTTGGGACTCTGTCTCCTGTAGCTGCAAAGAAAGGGCAGAAAAGAGCTGGAAGGAAAAAGAAATGAAGTGGGAAAAGGAGTGCAGAAAACGAGCAAATGAACAGGCCCTCCCCATAAGGAGGACTGGTCAAATCAGGAGCGGGAGCCCCATAGGTGACTCTTGTCCTCCTGTTCTCACTGGGTCCATACCTTCCAGCCAGGATGAAGGCTGCTGGGGATGTCTGTCAAATTATCTCCAGCTCCTGGGTCTCTGAGATACCAAACTTGGTCTTATGCTGGTCAAACAGTTTACGTAGGGCATCAATATAGAGTGCGTGATATTTAGCCACGATCTCCTGGCTTGGATTCTCAATCTTGGGCATTGGTAGAGGCTCCCCGACTGCCAGGGGAGACAATGAAGGAAAAGAGAAAAGCATCAGAATAGCTCATTCCTCAGAATAGGCCCCAGGCCTCAAGCCCAGACTATCCCCATCCTCACCTCAAAAAGCTGCCACTCATCCTAGCCAGCCTCCCTGCCTCTGAGCAGAGTCAGAGCTGAGGTTCAGCCTCAGAGCTAGATCCTGTGTCCTAGACTGAGGCTGCCAGCAGAAAGGCCCACTCACCAATGGTGGTTACAGGCCGACTATAGGGCAGAAGGCCCCAGGATTTCTTGGTGAAGCCACGTCCATAGAAAGCACAGGGGTAGATGTGTATCATACTCCGGAACCACTTCTGGAAGCGGTTGACAAAGCCACCAGGTGTGAAAATATGCTGATCATAGAGGTCCGTCTCCCCAAAGGCATACGCAGGTATTAGAGCCACCCTGCAGAGCAAAAGCATATCCTGTGAAGCCCAGAAAGGTAGGGACTTTGTCAAATGCCAGACACGCTGACGGCCCGTGATCCCTGGGTCTGCCTACAGGCTTCTCAGACCTCAGTCCAGCTGTGCCTAGATCCAAGTTGGGAGCTCCATGGCCTACCCCTGGCTGCCTGTGGGGGCAAAGCAGTAGTAAGCTAAAGGAGGAGGCAAGCTCAGACCCTCCTGGGAACCCCTGGGTCTGAAATGGTGGAAGGTTAAGACCCAAGGGCCATGCCAGTTGATTTTCTTCACTTTAACACAAGCTAAGCTTGGCTCTCTCTGAGACAGAGTTGTTGCCAGTCCCCTTGTATAGAGGGACCGGCCCAGATGAGAGGCTGCTGTGAGGGAGAACAGGCTCAGGGCTGGCCCTCTGCCCTTTCTACTTCAGCAGAAACGCCTCCAGGACCTGGTCTCAGCTCTTCAACCCAGAGGTGGCTTTCCTCCTCCCTCTTTTTTTTTTTTTTAACTTATTTATTTTTTTAATTGACAAAAAAAATTATCTTCCTGATGACCATAGTTCATAAGAATGTATTGTATACTTCCTTCTCTCTCTGTGGATGTCCTTTCCTCAAAACCCCGTCTTCTTCTTTCCCTGCAACACTTTTGGATCCCTTCCCCCAGCCTGGACTGGAGCTGTCCTTACCCATGCTGAAGGGCCGTGCGCACAAAACCAGACCGGTTCTTCAAGACCAGGGTGGAAGAGCCTGGCAGGCTGTATCTGCACTCAGCCAGTCCACCAACCACCACAATGATCATGTTGCCTGTGCCTTTATGAGTCAGCAGAAAGTCGATGGAGGATTGACTTACAGAGCAGATCCCTGGTGGATAGAAAAACCCAAACAGCCATTGGCCACTTCCCAAACCCCTACATTTCCTCTCTACTGCTTCAAAGGAGGGACAGTGCAAAGAACCTCACATCAGGCAAGTGAGCCTATGATAGCTGTTTCAGACCAGAACGGATCGGGAGCTGGCCTTGCTCTCATGCATCCCCCTACACTTCTCCCTTGGGGAGCCATTTTTTCTTTGGCTTTGTGTCCTAGGAGCCAACTTACCTGCAGACATTACATATTCCCTGAGGAAAGGCATCCAGAAAAAGGCTCCCAGTGTGAGCACGTAAGGGGTGATGCCAGGAAATATCTTGGAGAAGCCTGAGGCCTCTGTGGCAAAGTGGCCAAACCATCCACAGGCCAAGATCCCATGAGGGTGGCAGACGAGGATGTAGTTGCGGCTGGGGGAGATGTCATGAGTCTTCAGAAGCTGCGGAAGAAAGTAGAATCAGGAGGGCTATCCCCAGGGTAGAGAACTCCTCTTTTGGGCAGAGATCTGAAAAGAAAAGGACTGCTAGGTCTAGCCATGCAGATTGCCCAATGTACAACTCCAGGGGGCGTCATTCTCAAGAGCCTCAATGTAGATGGCGCCCTCCACCCCTAGCCTGACCCAACTCCTAGCACTGAAGTTGGGGCTGAGCCCAGGCCTGAGTGGGGACCTGGGGCTACTGACCTTGAGAGGGAAGTAATCCCTGTAGTGTTTCCACAGGCGCCAGTGCCTCACACAGGTAAACCGGCGGCCGCCTGAAAACAGAGGCAATGCAGCCAAGCTTTGTCCATTCCCACTGTGGGCCTGCCCTAGGGTGCTCTCACCCCCTGCTGTTTCCTGGCCTCTTAAGTGGCAACGAAGGTGGGCATATCAGGGCAATTTAGGACAGGCCTAGCTTCTGCTTCACTAGCTGCCCCTCCCCTAACCTACTCCAGTTCTGATCTGGGCCTTTCTACCACATTAAAAGGACCCCTTCCCTCAGCCTCTCTAGCCCAGGGAGGGACAGGCTAAAGGGCTGTCTGGGAATTGGCCAGAGCCTCTCAGGATTGTGATGAGAGAAGGGGAAAGAGCATGTGGCAACACAGCACCAGCAGGACCCTTACCTCGCTGAGGGGTCTTCCAGTCAAAAGCCAGCCAGATGAGAATAAGCACAGTGACAGGCCAGTATGGTGTGAACACCACCAGGTAGAGGTTGACAATGGTCACAGTGGTTGCTGCAGGAAGCCCAGACCAGAGTTAATGAATTTCAAGCGGTCCCTCATACTTACCCTATCTCTGGAGTTCTGTCCATCCCAAAGTCATATGCACTCTCTCTCACACATACCCACTCAACACTCTCACTTCTTCACCCCAGCACCTGGCCCACCTGCCCATGTCCCCAGCCCCCTCTCCTATCTGGTCTTGGAAACCTGATTCAGGTCTAGAAGCCAAGGTGTCTTCCTCCCTAGCTGAGCTTCACACTGTAAGCCCTCTCCTCCCTGCGCCCTGCTCCAGCACTGCACTGGGCTCTGCCTGCAGTGTGGTCAGTGGCAGTGAGCCAGTGGTGGGCCACCAGAGGTGGGGAATCCTGGAACAGTTTTCCTCCAGTTCACATCCCACTCTCCATATCTTCTCTCTGAGGCATTAGTTAAGGGAATACCAGGGAAAGCACAAACCCACCTTCAGCCCAGTTGGGAGCACACCAGATGGCAAAGAAACAAAGAAAAATACAAACCGGAATAGAATAAGGTACTGGGCTGTATTAAGTTCCAGTAAGACAGGAACGCTGTAGGTTAGCGTAGTTAGGAAGAGTTACTAGAGATGAGTCATAGGGAGCCACACTCAGAATTATTACTGAACTCAGTTTTTAAGGCAGCCGTAAGTAAGATTATTTGGGAAAGTAGGTCAATAAAAGGTTAGAAAAGACAGAGAACATTTCAAATTGAACATCGTAGATTGAACACAAGTTTTTGCCTTGACTTCTTGCTGGAGCTCCATGAAAATTATCATTAAAATGTTTTTTAAAATATAGATCCACAAGGAGAAAGAGAATTAATGAGATGCCAACAGCAGATAAGAGATATTAGCAAAACATTTCCATATAGGACAGCAGATGAAGGAGGGGGTAACTGACTTAGAACAAAAAAATTAAAATCTAGTTACCTGAAGGGGGATGCCTACAAGATGTGAGCCTATTTGCACTGGAGGATCTAGGAAAGATTCAGAATTTGGAGGCATCAGGTGCCACAAGAGGCAGGGATGAGGCACAGGGCTAGAAAAACTGGAGGACAGGTTGAAAGTCTGCCAAGGAATTAGAACCCCAGGTTCCCTCTCCTCCCCTACACAACTAGATGATGGGAAGATTGTTCCCCGAAAAATTGAACCAAACAGACTCTAGACTCAAATACTTACACTAGACACAGTTAAGATATTATATAAGCAGTCAAACTATTAATCAAGTATATAAGTGGAATAAAGGCAATTTCAGATGCACACAGTCTCAGATAATTTGTCTCCCATGCTCCTGTCTCAGAAAACTACTGGAGAATGTGCTTCACCAAAATGAGGGATTAAACCAAGAGAGAGGAAGGCATAGAATCCAGGAAAAAAATGACCCAATGAAGGAGGGCAGCAAGCAGGGCCAGGGATAGGGAGAGGTGAGCAAGGTGCCCAGGGCAGAACATTGAGCAAGACACTCACTCTCAGGTCATGCAAGTACTGGCCCATCACTTGCACAGCCCTGAGAGTGAGCACTTTCTTAAATTTTGCACTCAAGGTGCCTCAAGGGCCCTGAAGGTGACAGCTGTGCATGAGGCCAAATTGTAACAGGAAGATGCTGAGCTCCAGCAGCGATGTTCTAAAGGAAATAAAATGATGGGGGGGACTTAGATTCTTGTTGCATTTGCCTATACTGAGAGATTGACATGTCTGCAGAGATTCAGAGGGTGAATTCGTGATAACTAATAGATTTCTAATAGATAACAAAAGAAACGTAAAATGAAGCAATTAACTACAATTCATTTCAGTGCATGGTATGAGTAAGGCTACAACTAGAGTTTCTGAATGAAATGAACGATTTTCCTGACACTTTGTGGTAAGAAACTCACCCCCTAAATGGCTTTAGGATGCTTCACTATGAAATATTAAATTTGTGTGCCTGTTTCAAGACCACTGTACTCAATTTTTTTTTTTTTTTTTTTTGACAGAGTCTTGCTCTGTCGCCTAAGTTGGAGTGCAGTGCCATGATCTCAGCTCACTGCAACCTCCACCTCCCGGGTTCAAGCAGTTCTCGTGCCTCAACCTCCCCAGTAGCTAGGATTACAGGCGTGCACCACCATACCTGGCTAATTTTTGTATCTTTAGCAGAGACAGGGTGTTGCCATATTGGTCAGGCTGGTCTCGAACTCCTGATCTCAAGTGATCCACCTGCCTCAGCCTCCCAAAGTGCTAGGATTACAGGCATGAGCCGCTGCCACCGACCTGTACTCAATAATTTTATCTGTGAATTCTAGAGTCTGTGAAGCTTTTTATGTAACAGTTTTCTGCCCAACATTTCATAGGGAACGTTCACAACTGTGCTTCCTCTTTTCTAATCTCAACGGTTTCTTTTTCCAGATAAACTTTGAAATTATTTTGTCAAATTGCAATGATGATACTTCTAGGATTGGAATTAGGTATTTTTTTTTTTTTTTTTTTTTTTGAGACGGAGTCTCGCTCTGCCGCCCAGGCTGGAGTGCAGTGGCCGGATCTCAGCTCACTGCAAGCTCCGCCTCCCGGGTTCACGCCATTCTCCTGCCTCAGCCTCCCGAGTAGTTGGGACTACAGGCGCCCGCCACCGCGCCCGGCTAGTTTTTTGTATTTTTTAGTAGAGACGGGGTTTCACCGTGTTAGCCAGGATGGTCTCGATCTCCTGACCTCGTGATCCGCCCGTCTCGGCCTCCCAAAGTGCTGGGATTACAGGCTTGAGCCACCGCGCCCGGCCGGAATTAGGTATTTTTAATCCTTATGTTAAGTAGAAAAAGTTTTATTTCTAAAAAATATTTAGTACTTAGATTCAAAAATTGATTTTAAAATATTACATTAAAAATAAAATGAAACGAGGCAATTATAAAATAGCTCAGTTATGAATCATATTTTCTAGTCTTAGGCATTTAACCAAAACCTGTGCTATAACAATTTTGGGAGGATGGGGAAAGAGGAAGTTCCAGTGATAGTGTATACAGCCAAATTCTCATCTTCCATATTAGGAAGTCAATAGACAATGTCTAAAATTGTTACATCAGCAAATAATAAGATTTAGAAATATGGAAGTAAATTCCAGAAGAAAGAACCAACAAAGTTGAAAAGCACTGCCTTGGGAAAGAGCATTAAGGGTGGAGCAAAGGCCAGTAGTTCTTGGGTTTTGATAAGCACCATATGACACTACTGACTTCTTCGAGAAGTAAAGAGAGGCATGAGCCTAGTCCAGAGGACACCTCCCAGTTTCCTTTAGGCTCTGCTCAAACCTAGGCAGTGCTGGGGACATCTTGTAAGTGTGGCCTCAGGTAGGGTGCCCTGTGATGTGATGAATCTTGGATCTGCCACTTACTGTGTGTGACCAAAGACGTTGCTGAGCCTCAGTTCCTCATCTGCAACATGGGAACTAAAATACCAATATCTGCCCTATTTCCCTCACTTATTGGGAGGGCCTTCTCTCAAGGCCTTTATGGTCCAAATGGATTCAATTGCACTCCTAGAGTGAAGAGCTGAGAGGCCTCCGAAGGGCCATTGCCCCACTTGCCCTATGTGAGCTAGTGAGAAAGGGGCAAACACTGGCAGCCCACGTCTGCTGCCAGGACCGAGAGCTCTTCTGCCTGCCCTCTCTGTACTTCTTAGTATACCCAAAGTCAAACTCCAGTTAGGAGTCCTCTGAGTCCATTTTGTCCCTGGACTCATCCCCTTTCAGCCACTCTCTTCCTTAACCCTTCTCCGCTCCACCTGCGCCCCTGCCACCTCACACTGGGACCTGATCCCTCAGTCTTGCTTCCTCCATTTCTCTCATGCCCTGTCCCCATCTTCAAGTCCTATTAATTCGACTCCAATTTCTTGAATCTCCCCTCTTCTTTCTTCTTCTCTGCATCACCATCACTAATGGCCTGGTCCAAATTACTGCCATCTGGATTACTGCAACAGCCTCCTACCTGGCATTGCCCCTTTCACTTCTATCTTCCTATGATCAGTTTACTTCACAGAGCTAGAGTAATCTTTGATGCCATCACCTTGTGTCAGTCTCCCTCATGGCTCCACATGGCTCTCAGAAAAAGTCCAAACTCCTTTCCATGGTTTACAAAGCCCTATACAATTTGTTCCCTGCCTGTTCCTCCAGTCTCTTCCTTCTTCCCTCTCTTGTTTGTTCATTCATTCATTCAATATCTATCGAACACCAATTCTGTACTTCTCACCCTCCACCTCACTTAACCACTGGCAGCTTCTTGAATGCATTATGTGCCCTTTGCCATCCTAGCTTTTCCATGTGTTGCCCATTCTCTGCCCCAAATGCTCTTCCTTTCTTCGTCTATTTCCTATTTGTCCTTCAAGAGTCAACTCAAATTCAAGAGAAAAATGGGCAGAGGTCATAAATGGGCAGTTAACAGAAAAAGAAATACTAATTGCTGATAAGATGAAAAGATGCTCAATCTCATCAGTAATTAAGGACGTTCAAAGTGAGGCGACAGCTAATGGTTTCTTGCCTGTCACTTCTAGGTGGAGGTAGTAAGGACTGCGGATGAGTTCTCCATTCACTTTCCCTCCCATGCTGTGGTAATCCCTCAAGTTCCATTTTGCAGTGACACAATTTGGTGGTGCCTCCATCTGCCTGAGTATTAGTGTCCACAGTGAGCGGTGACTCCCACCAACCTATGTTGGACATTCAGCATGAACAAAAAGTAACCATTTGCTGGGTTAAGCCACTGAGATTTCAGGGTAAATTTATCAGCACGGCATAACTAGACCATCCTGATTAATACACCCTGAATGCTCTCACTTTGCAAATGAGGAAAATAAGACTCAGAAAGGATAAATACCTTGCTAACAATTGCACAGATAGTAAGTAGTAGACCTGGAATTTGAAAACAAGTGAGGTGAGGTAAGGAATGCCCACCCTTCCTATTCACTGGCATGCCTCTGTGGCAGCCCTGTGCACCAGGGCCTACTTGCATTCTTTATTCCTAGATAGTTTACAAGGTCACTTAATTCATGTCCCTGACTCCAGCCGGTACTCACCTGAACCACTGGAAAGGCGAGAATGTTTTCTAGGACCCCTTCCCACAGTAATGATTTGTTTCAGCATTTAGAACACAGTGGCCAGCATAGAAATAACTTTGACCAAGTGTTCGTAGTGTAGGTGTTGGAAGACATGGATGGATAAATGGTCAAATTCCTCTGGACGAGGTTTCCAGAGCCTCAGTCTGCCACCTGACCCAACTGTCTGTCACTGGTGGTTTGCTTGAGTCCCTGTGATTGCAGCTAAGCCCTTTTCCTTGGCTAGCCTCAGTGGAACTGCTCCTCATCTTCCCAAAGCATGCCCTCTACACCCCAATGTAGACCCAGGAGGTCTCACACCTGCAGCAAAACCCATGTGCATACACGCGCATATACACACCCCTGCATAGGCACACACCCATATGCACACACACATATGCCCACAGGGACACTCACAGATCCCACAAATACCATGGCCAACCTTCCTGGTTTCGCTGGAACAACCCTAGTTTGACCATTGAACATCCTGCAACCCTAAAATCCTTCAGTCTCAGGCAAACCAGGATGGTTGGTCACCCTACCAAAGGCTGAAGACTCACTGATAATAAAGGCAATGGAGATCCAGTGGAAAAGAGCAAAGACCTCCAGGGCGGTCTTGAGGTCCTTCTTAGAGGGCAAGAACATTGTGCCCAGCGTCCCAGTGGCTCCAGTTAAGCGCTGTTCAGCTGCCCAGCCCTGATTGCTCAGGAGTCTGTGATGTTCCCTCTCTTAATGTTTTCTTCTCCAGCCCCTGCCTAGTCTCCGCCCCTGTACCACCACCCCCCAACAAAATTACAGGACCACATAACGCCTCTGCTTATCCTGTTCCTTCCAGCTGCCCACTCACCTGTACTTTTACCCACTTGGGTATTGCCTGGACTGAGATTGTGACACTCCTTTGCACACCTGGCTAGAGAAATGTGGATGAAGCCCTGGAGTGGGAAGTTAGTGTAGGCGTGCAGCTGACAAGAGGCCTCCAGGGCCAGTCTGGATGGTGGAGGGTGATGGGCAGGAGGGAGCCCAGGGCTCAAATGGGACACAGGACTTGCATTTCTGTTTCTGAGGCCCAACTGTCTATGATCTCTCAGTGACAATGTGATTGGAGGGCAAAGGGAAGGAGGTCACAGGCCAGGCCTTAGAAATACCTTCAGCCTTTTGGTCAGTCTGGGAGAACTCATTACTCACATTGAAGAGACATCACATGTATGTCTGTGAGCTATCATAGGTACTGAATAAAACTGTTATTGAAAGAAGAAACAAATGTTAGGGTATATTATTCTGTGTACATGAAATTTTAGAATAGGCAAAACCAATCTGTAGTGAAACAAATCAGAGCAGTGGTTACCTGTGCTGGGGGATTGACTAGGAAGGGGCATGATGGAAATCTTTAGGGGTAACAGCGACGTTTTCTGTCTTGATAGGACTTTGAGTTACACAGATCAAAACCTCATTACTCAGTGAGTATACACTTAAAATTTGTACATTTCACTGCCTGTGCATTTTACCTCAAAAGTAAACAAATATAGAACTCTCATTAATTCTGAAGTGTTTAGGGGTGAAGAATACTAGGCTGGGCATGGTAGCTCACACCTGTAATCCCAGCACTTTGGGAGGCCAAGGCAGGAGGATCAGTTGAGGACAGGAATTAGAGATTACAGTGAGGTATGACCATGCCACTGCACTACAGCCTGGATGACAGAGTGAGACCCTGTCTCTAAAAAAACAAAACAAAAAAAGAGTGCTGATGTCTGCAATTTACTTTGAAATACATATAAAATATACTGATGGGTGGATACAGGGATGTATTGATGGATAAATATGTAATAAATCAAACATAGCAAAATATTATCTGTGCAATCTAGGTGGTGGGTGTTCACTGTAGGATTCTTTCAACTACTCTGTAGGTTTGAATTTTTTAATAATAGAATTTTGAAAAAAGAGTTCCCTCAAGGTCATACTTTGGGAGACCGAGGCAGGTGGATCACCTGAGGTCTGGAGTTCGAGACCAGCCTGACCAACATGGAGAAACCCCATCTCGACTGAAAAATACACAATTAGCCGGGCGTGGTGGCACACGCCTGTAATCCCAGCTACTCGGCAGGCTGAGGCAGGAGAATCACTTGAACCCAGGAGGCGGAGGTTGTGGTGAGCTGAGATTGCACCATTGCACTCCAGCCTAGGCAACAGGAGCAAAACTGTGTCTCAAAAAAAAAAAAAAAAATTGCAGTGGCTCGCTCCTGTAATCCCAGCACTGTGGGAGGCTGAGGTGGGTGGATCACTTGAGGTCAGGAATTCGAGACCAGCCTGGCCAATATGGCAACACCCCGTCTCTACTAAAAATACAAAAAATTAGCTGGGCATGGTGGCGCGTGCCTGTAATCCCAACTACTCTGGAGGATGAGGCATGAGAATCACTTGAACCCGGGAGGCAGAGGTTGCAGTGAGCTGTGATCCTGCCACTGCACTCCAGCCTGGGCAACAGAGCATGACTCTGTCTCATTAAAAAAAAAAAAAATTTTTACAAATGTGACTTTTTTTCATGCACATACATGTGCACATGTGGTCTTTGCCTGTGAGCATATACATACAAAGGGAAAATACATATCTAGTTGTCAACACATGTTTGTATGTGCACATTAGTAGGTGGCATCTCCAAGTCTGTGTGTGATGGGAGATATGCGAGTGTGAAAGATACCAAGTCCAGCCAGGTGTGTCCTATAGACCAAATACATGGAAGGGTGGAAGCCTGGAAGGGTGTCTTAATGCAACATCTAATTATTATGAGGACATAATATATACCAGGCACCATTCTGGGCAGCAAAACAAACTAAAAAAAAATCATGCTTTTGTGAAGTTTATATTCTGGTGGAGGAAGTTTGTCTTCCTCCGTCTACTTCCTCCTTCTACTAAAATGATAGAAATTAATTAATTAACTAATTCTATAGTGTGTTCTAAGGTGATAAAACCTACGGGGAAAAAACATTTGAGCAGAGTAAGAGGGATGGATGCAGAGTGCTGGGCAGTGGGAAGGGATCAGGCAGGGAGAGCAGGCTTTACAATTTTAAAAGGAGTGATCAGGAAAGGGCACGCTGAGAAGGTGGCATTTTAGCAAAGGCTTGAAGGAGATGAGGAAGCAAGCAGTGTGGCAATTTGGATTGAGAATGTTCTAGGCAGAAGAAACAGTAAGGGCACAGCCCCTGAAATAAGGTGTCCCTGGCAGGTCATGAGGAGGAGCAAGAAGACTTGAATCAAGTGCATGAGAAGAACTGAGTAGGTGACGGCAGAGAGCAGAGAGCCTGGCAAAGGCCTGCTCATGGAGGGCCTTGTAGGCCAACATAAGGACTCAGCCTTCTACTCTGACCGAAATGGGAAGCCTCTGTAGGGCTTTGAGCAGACAAAAGTCAGAATGACTTAAGTTGCTAAAGGGTAGGGAAGAAGGAAGAGACCTTTGAGGGGCTACGACAATAATCCCCTGTGAGAGATAACAGTGCCTCACACCAGGTTGGTGGCAGTGGAGATGGAGAGAAGTAGTTGGATTCTCCATGAACATAGAATTCCACAAAAGACCATTTGGCAGAAGGGCTGGAGTTGGGACGAGGCAGAGGAATAACATTCTGTACGGCCCTGTGGGAAGGATCTGCGCTTGCCTGCCAAGGAGAAGCCAACTCAGCACAGCTGGGGTTGGGCTGTGGGCCAAGTGCGTGGAGCCCCAGGACACTTCCAGGGGCCAGCACCCAGGCAGCGAGTGGAGACCGCAGCAGCCTGAAAAGAGAGGAAGAGCTGCCTACCAGAGAAGAAGGCCTGGGACTGAGGCCACTTCACTCCCTCCTCTGAGACACTCCTGAGACGGGCCTCATTTGTATCAAGCCTGGCCTTGCGGAACTGTGTTGATTCCACCTCTTCACACATCTGTCCCCTGCCCCTGATGCCTCACTCTCCCATCTTGGTCTGGGAGCTCTCAGGGGCAAGAATTGGGTGGTTCTGGGTCTGACTGTTCTCACGTGCCCAGCCCCTAACACAGGCCACACAGTAGCCACTCACTGACAATTGTTATGAAAATGCCTGAGTGGATGGAGGCCTGGCCCATATGGCACTGGGCAAGTCTCTGAGGCTTGGTTTCCTCACTTCTAAGTAGGAGATAATGAATGGTCACTCTCAGACATGTGAGAATCCAGAGAAGTCATAGATGGTCGATCACTTTGTGAACCGTGAAATGGTGTCCAAACACAGGTTGCCACCGTTGCTGCCATTGAGAGAAGGGGTGGGAAGGATACAGTGGGGCACTGAGGAGTGAAGGCCCAGAGCCAAACTGAACCTGTCCCAGAATGGGCTTCCCTCCAACAGCATCACTGTGGAGAAAGAATGGCAGAAATTCTGGAGCAGAAGCCATGGCAGGGTGAATGTTTTGGACATTTTGGAAGCCCTGCCTTCTCGTCCACAGAAAGAAGGCCATGTACCTAGCTGATGCATCTGCGTGCATCCCCCCCCCCATCCTAACACCAAACAGAGAGGTGGTCAAGATTGTGTGGGGGCTTCCAGTCCTTAGTCCTATCCCCCTCCACCATCTCTCCACTCTATCCTCACAACATTCCTGGACTTTCTGAGACTCAGAGATGGTCAAAGCTGGAAGGGTTCTTGGAGTTTTCCATTAATAATTCCAAGCTACTCAGGGGAAGACTCTCCATGGCTTTCATTGAGACCCCTGCCAGTGAAATATTTTTTCATGCTCTCAGACCCAGGCTCAAACCTCACTGGTCCTACTCTCTAGGCTCCTGGAAACAGATGAAAAATAAAGCCAGTCATTCTTCCTTTACATAGCAGTTTTTACTCTGTCCAGGTAGGGTTGTCAGGTAAAATAACAGGATGCCAGTTAAATTGGAATTTCAGATAAACCATGAACAGTGTTTGAGTGTAAGTATGTCCCATGCAATATTTGGGACATACTTACACTAAAACATTATTGCATGGGACATACTTCTACTCAAACATTATTTGTTGTCCATCTGAAACTCAAATTTAACCAGGTTCTGTACTTTTATTTGCTAAATCTGGCAACCCTATGATCAGACCGGGATCACGTGGTCAAAGCTGTTGGCACACCCTGGCAGCCACAGCCGGGCCTTATCTGGCACATCCAGAGAGCAGACCCCATTCAGTGGCTCACGAAGTCTGAATGTCATCCCCAATTTCTCAGCTGCCCCAGAAATCAGGCTAGCCTCCATCTCCTGCGCTTAACGGCTTACTCAGATTCTTCCAGCAGAGTCCCCACTGTGCTGAGGGATATTTCCTGCATGCCCAGCACCCACTGCCAGCCCACTCATCTCTTCTGATTCTGGTTCAAGGGCCAGTTCTCGCTTTCTCTCATTTAGCAAACTAAGAATGATCAGGGTATGGGAGCCTACCTAAGAAACCAAAGCAGGACATTAGTGATGGAAGGCAAAGAAAATCAAGCATGACAGTTTGAAAGTGCCAGAGTGGGCCTCTTCTGACTCAGAGGATTGGAGATGGTCACTGTCCTCTGCTCTGGTGGGTAACATGTACCTTTCCTGTTTCCAAAGGGCTCCTGGGATTGGCGGCTTTCACATGGCCACTTTTTCCCAAACATTCACATTCACCTCCAACTTCATGCCACTGGTGACAGTAACAAGTCTCAAACTCTCCCGGGAATGCTTATGCAATCCTTCAGCAGATGTGGAAAGGGAACAGGAGAAACTTCTCTGGGTACATAGACCATTGCTGAGGACGGACAGAGGGAGAAAAGAGGCTAGAACACTAATCAAGAGCAAGACTAGGAACCTGTCTTCCAAAGGTCAGCTTCAATTTTGTATGCAGTTCTGTAGTTGTTTTTTAATCTGTCTTCTCCTACTTGGCTGTATGCTCCTTGAGATCAGGAGCCTCTATTTTGTTCATTGTTACATCCTAAGTGCCTAGAACAGTGCCTGGAACATTGCAGGGCTGATAAATGGTGGCTCAACGACTGATTGAATGAATGAGCAAAGGGGGTTGGCATAGGAGAGGGGTCAGGAACAAGGTTGGGGCAGCACAGAAACCAGGCCTGAACAGAGCAGGAAGCTCATGTGGCCCCAGAGCCTTAAGGGACACGTGGGAGGATGAGGAAACAGTAAATCCACAGTGATCTACTCAAAAGCCTTCAGTGAGGTTGCCTCCTTGTTGCCCAATCTGCTGTATCCCTTGACTCATGACTCACACTCCAACACCTACAGTCCGGTGATATAATCCCTCATAGGCAAGTTCTAGGAAGACAGTTATTCTCTAGATGCCCAGAAACTGTAAGCCCAGGACAAGATGGGATGATTTCCTTACATCCTCTCTCTTTAGATTCAAATAACACATGTGCTATTGTGTCTAGTTAGGAGAACTTGGTTGTGTTAGCTTATGTTTGACAATTTTTCAACAGCCCTTGAGCTCACTGGAAACTTCCCTCTGATGTAGGCTACAAACTCAATCCAGACAGACACTTAGAGACCATTAAACTCTGAACTAATGAGGATCCTGATTACCATGGAAACTGCCATCTCTGGTGACCTGTGAATGTGAGAAGAAATAAGGGTAAAAGGGTGGATGTGGGGATACAGAATGGGGAACAGGAGCTGGGAGGTGGGGACTGAGGTATGGTAGAGGGAAGAAACTGCAATGTATTACTGGCCTCTTTGGTGCCAGGCACTGAGCATTGCATTTCACATACATTTGATCATCACAGCCCCCTGGAAGTTAGGGACTCATTCTCTTCTCCACCCACCTCACTGACTGGCAAAGCATAACCGTTAATCAACATGACGGCCTATCACCATTCCTAGTGCTTATTATTGGAAGAGGTAACCTTGAACTCCCTGCCATCTAATCCTTATCAAAAGCTCACTTGTGAGAAATGATATTCATAGAGAGATGCTTGAAGAGCAGGCAGCTCATCCATTGCTGGAGACACGTGACTTTAAAAGGCAAGGCCTGTGCTTCGGAAGTTGGATCATAATCTCCAGATGGGAGACTATGTGTTGGGGGAGTAGGCTTCACTTCAGAGCTGGAAAAGGCACATTCGATATTATAATAACTATGGTTTCCTTAACACAAACTACAGACAGGAAAGCTCAACATTTGCAAAGCTGGTTTTTCTGCACTTCAGGCCACAAAAACAAACCCACACAATGGGGTTTGACATTCAGAGGGACCTGTCATTCCTTCTGCAGAATCTCAAAAAGCTATCTTGATTGCAGCAAACAAGCAGACTCTACATGACCATCGCTGTCACACTATCAAAGTCCAAAAGATGTCTCTTTCAGGATCAGCATAATGGTTTTCTAAAATTATCATTGCTTTGATTCATTTTAAGTCACAGTATTTAATTTCTTTGAAACATGCAAATGCCAGTAAGGGAGAGTGTGAAATAGTTCCATTTATTTCAAATAAGATAGGAGAAGATGGAATAGACATCCTTTGCCCTATTCCTCTTGCTATTACAACTAAAAACTCTGGATATTATATACAAAACAACACAAGACTCCAAAAAGTGGAAAGAAGGCAGACCACATAGGGTCTTCAGGACAGGAGGAAAGACATGAATTTTCTTTTTGATTCATGTAGACTTGAAGTTAAAGAAGCCAGCAACCAAAAATACACTAACAGCCACAGACAAAAAGAGCCCCTATAAAAGCCTGTTTTCTCCAGCCAAAGGACTAGGAATGAATTAGCCTAGCAAGACAGAAAAGTTTTAGATAATAATCACTCTACGCCAGCCATAACCAGAGAAAAAACAACTGTGGCCCCACCCCCACCAGCAAAGACTGAGTGGGAAGCCTAGACTTCCAATAATGATAAAAGGATGGATATACCAAGAAGATACAAAGATCTTAAAATGTATAGGATTTGCAACAGAGGTGCAAAATATGAAAAGCAAAACCTGATAGAACTGAAAGGAGAAATAGAAAAGGCTACAATTACAGTCAGAGACTTCAAAACTCCTCTCTCAACAATAAACGTAAGAATTTGACAGAAAATCAGCAAGATATAAAAGAATTCAACAACATCATGAACCACTGGGATCTAAACATTTTTAGAACACCCCACCCAACAGTAGCAAAACATGCATTCTTTAAAGTGCCCATGGAGCATACATTAAGATAGGCCATATTCTGGGCCATAAACTAAACAAACCCCAACAAATTTAAATGAATGGCAATCATATACAAATATGTTCTCTAACCACAAAGAAATCTATGGTAGGCTATTCTTGCATAGCTATATATAAAGAAATACCGGCTGGGCCAGGAGCAGTAGCTCACGCCTGTAATCCCAGCAGTTTGGGAGGCCGAGGCGGGTGGATCGCCCGAGATCAGGAGTTCAAGACCAGCCTGACCAACAGGGTAAAACCCCATCTCTACTAAAAATACAAAAGTTAGCCGGGAGTGGTGACAAGTGCCTGTAGTCCCAGCTACTTGGGAGGCTGAGACAGGAGAATTGCTTGAACCCAGGAGGCGGAGGTTGCAGTGAGCTGAGATTGCAACACTGCACTCCAGCCTGGGTGATGGAGCAAGACTCCATCTCAAAAAAAAAAAGAGAAAACAGAAAAAGAAACACCAGCTGGGTGCAGTGGCTCATACCTGTAATCCCAGCACCTTGGGAGGCCAAGGTGGGTGGATTACTTGAGGTCAGGAGTTCGAGACCAGCCTGGTCAACATGATGAAACCCTGTCTCTACTAAAAATACAAAAATTAGTTGCTAGAGGCTGAGGCAGGAGAATCGCTTGAACCCAGGTGGTGGAGGTTGCAGTGAGACGAGATCGCCCCATTGCACTCCAGCCTGGGTGACAGAGCGAGACTATCTCAAAAAAAAAAGGAAGAATACCAGAGACTGGGTAAGTGATAAACAAAAGAGAAAGGAGGTTTAATTGGCTCATGGTTCTGCTGGCTGTACAGGAACCATAGCAACTCTGCTTTTTAGGGAGATCTCAGGACACTTCCAATCTTGGAGGAAGCAGGAGCAAGAAAGAGATTGGGGGAGGTGCCACACACTTTTGAACAACTAGATCTCACAAGAACTCACTCACAATCTCAAGGACAGTACCAAGAGGATGGTGCTAAATCACTCATGAGAAATCTGCCCCCATGATCCAATCGCCTCCCACAGGCCCCACCTCCAACAGAGGGGATTACAATTCAACATGAGGTTTGGGCAGGGACACAGACCAAAACCATATCAGAATCAAAGTAGAAATCATTAACAGATAACAGGAAAACCTACAAACACTTGGAAGCTAATAACTCACTTGTAAATAATCTATGGGCCAGAAAGTCTCAAGGAAAACCAAAAAGTACATTGAACTGAAAGATAATGAAAACTAAACATATCAAAACATGGAAGAACCAGTTAAAATAGTACCGAGAAGGAAGTTTGTATCATTAAGTGTATACATTGGAAAAAGACAGAAAGTCTGAAATCAATTATCCAAGCTCCCACCTCAAGAACCTAGCAAAAGAAGGGCAAACTAAACCCAAAGCAAGCAGAAGGAAGAATATAATAAATAGCATAAATTAATGAAATTTAAAACAGAAAATCAGTGGGGAAAATCAATAAGGCAACATGTTAGTTCTTTGAAAAGATCAATAAAATTGACAAATCTCTAGCAAGACTGACAAAGAACAAAAGAGGAAACACGAATTACCAATAAAGCAGGGAATACCACTATAAATCCTCCCAACATCAAACAATAAAAATGGAATAGTACAAATAATTCTACATACATAAATTTGACTACTCAGAATAAATGGCCCAATTCCTCAAAAAACACAAGCTACCAAATTTTACTCAATATGAAATACATAATTTGATTAGTCCTATTAAGGAAAAATATTTTTTAATTTTAAAACTCCCAAGAAAGTGATCTCTTGGCCCTGAAGGTTTCACTGGAGAATTCTATCAAATGTTTAAAGAAGAATTACTACTGATTTTACACAATCTCTTTCCAAAAAACAGAAGAGGAGGGAATACTTCCCTCCTCTTCCTGTGAAGTTAGTATTTACCCTGACACTAAAACTAAACAAAACAGTACCAAAAAAGAAAACTGCAGACCAATACCTCTCATGAATGTATATTTTTTAATCCTTTTTTAAATTACCAAAAGAATTCCTCAACATATAAAAATAATGATAAACTATGACCAAATTGGGTTTATTTCTGAAATGCAAGACTAGGTCAATACTTAAAAATCAGTCACTGTAATCTATCATATTAATAGGTTATAGAAGAAAAATCATATTAGCATATCAATACAGAAAAAACATTGACAACATTCAATACCCATTCATGTCAAAAACTCTCAGAAAAATAGGAATAGATGGGAAAGGCCTCAACTAGATAAATAACATCTACAAAATCCTACAGCTAGCATCATACTTATCAGTGAAAGACGAAATTCTTTTCCTCCTAAAATCAAGAACAAAACAAGGATGTCTGCCCTTGCAGACATAGTGCCAATAAAGCAGCAGTTGGACTCTTATCCAACATAGTGCTGGAAGTTGTAATCAGCACAATAAGGCAAGAAAAGGAAATAAAAGACACACTTACTGGAAAGGATGAAATAAAACTGTCCCTATTCACAGATGACATGATTGTCTACATAGAAAATTCCAAGGAATCAAGGGGGAAAAAAAAAAACCTCCTAGAAATAATTAGCTAGTTAAGCAAGGTCATAGAACACAAGATAAATTTTTTTAAAATTGTATTTTTATATACTAGCAATGACCATGTGAACACTAAAAATACGATACCATTTACAATCACTCAAAAAAAGAGAAATGCTTAAGTGTAAATCCAACAAAATGTGCACAGGATTTATATGCTGAAAATTATACAGTGTCACTGAAAGAAATCAATGAAGATCTACATAAATGGAGATAAATATCCAGGTGTTCAAGGACTGGAAGACTCAACATAGTAAAGATGTCAATTCTCCCCAAATTGATATACAGCTTGAACATGATTCCTACAAAAATCCTGGCCAGGCATGGTGGCTCACACCTGTAATCTCAGCATTTTGGGAGGCTGAGGTGAGAGGATCGCTTGAGCTCAGGAGTTTGAAACCAGCCTGAGCAACATAACGAAGCCCCCATTTCTACAAAAAGTAAAAAAAAAAACAAAAAGTTAGCTGGATATGGTGGTGCGTGTAGTCGTCCCAGCACTTTGAGAGGCCAAGACAGGAGGATCGCTTGAGCTCAGGAGTTCAAGACCAGCCTGGCCAACATGGTGAAACTCTGTCTCTACTAAAAATACAAAAATTATCCGGGTGTGGTGGTGTGCACCTGTAGTCCCAGCTACTCAGGAGGCTGAGACATGAGACTTGCTGGAACCCAGAAGGTGGAGGCTGCAGTGAGCCCAGATCATGCCACTGTACTCCAGCCTGGGCAACAGAGCAAGACTCTGTCTCAAAAAAAAAAAAGAAAGAAAGAAAGGAAGGAAGGAGAAAGAGAGTGAGAGAGAGAGAGAGGAAGAAAGAGAGTGAGAGAGAGAGAAAGAAAATAGGCAGATGAAGGGCTGAGCGTGGTGTCTCACACCTGTAATCCCAGCACTTTGAGAGGCAGAGGTGGAGGATCACTTGAGCCCAGACTGGAGTGCAGTGCTGCTGTCTTGGCTCACTACAACTTCTGCTTCCCAGGCTCAAGCTATCCTCCCACTTCAGCCCCCAGGAGTAGTTGGGACTACAGGCACACACCACCACACCCGGCTTATTTTTTCTATTTTTGGTACAGATGGGGCTTTACCATGTTGCCCAGGCTTGTCTGGAACTCCTGACTTCAAGAGATCCTCTCACCTTGGCCTCCCAAAGTGCTGGGATTACAGGTGTGAGCCACCGCATCTGGGAAAAAAAATTTAAAAATCCCCAAAATTAGCCAAGCATGGTGGTGCCTGTAGTCCCAGCTACTCAGGAGGTTGAGGTGGGAGGATCATCTGAACTTGATCCCAGGAGTTTGAGGCTGCAATGAACCATGATCATGCCACTGCATTCCACCCTCGGTGACAGAGCTAGACCCCATCACTAAAAAAAAAAAGAAAAGAGAGAGAAAATAGGCAAATGACATAAACATTATACTGAAAAGGATATGGCATAGATGGCAAATGAGCGCATAAAAAGAGGAACATCATTAGCCATTAGGGAACTATAAATTAAAGCCACAATGAGATACCACTTCACACTTACCAAAAGGGCTAAAATAAAAACTTGTGGCTGGGCACAGTGGCTCACGCTTTAATCCCAGCACTTTGGGAGGCCGAGGTGAGTAAATCACCTGAGGTCAGGAGTTTAAGACCAGCCTGGCCAACATGGCAAAACCTCGTCTCTACCAAAACTACCAAAATTAGCCGGGCATGGTGGCAGGCGCCTGTAGTCCCAGCTACCCGGGAGGCTGAGGCAGGAGAATCGCTTGGACCCGGGAGGCAGAGGTTGCAGTGAGCCGAGATTGCACCACTGCACTCCAGCCTGGGCGACAGAGCGAGACTCCATTCCCCGCCCCCCACCCCGCCAAAAAAAAAGAGTAAACTGAAAGGACTGTGTTTGCAGGAATGTAGGGAAATGTCCTTTGATGCACAAAAGTTAATGGTTCCCCGGTTAAGGGACCTGAAAGACTGGAGAAAAACGCACTGCTTCCTCAACAGTAGGGGCAATGCCAAGTCCAGGGTTAGAGCACATTCAGCGGTGTAGTATCTGTCGTGGGGCTGTCAAGTATGGCTACTGCCTGCATTGTGTGCAGACTTGGAAATGAACTGGGCTGTCAATCAGCGAAAGACTCTACAAGCCCAACTGCCACACACATTGCAGGAAGGCCATATTTGAATCCCGCCAAAAACCTTTGCTGTGGGGTCCAATGGGCGCATACGTCCGTCTCCCAACAGCCAATCCTAGCACTGGGCATGCCTGTGGGGGCGTGGCCATGGAGACACAGTAACCAATGGCAGAGAAGAATGTGAATGGGGGAGGGGAAGCGGTGGCTGAGGTGAGCCAAGAGCGGCGGTTAGAGCCGGCTGAGGTGAAGGAGAGCGACCGTTAGGGCAAGCTGAGGACTTCTGGTCTGTTTGGTACTTGAACTGTCAGCATATTTGAACTCCCGCTTGCCATTCAACATCATGGATGATCCGAAGAGTGAACAGCAGCGCATACTGCGCCGCCACCAACGCGAGAAGAAGGAGCTGCAGGCCCAGATCCAGAGCTTAAAAAACTCGGTCCCCAAGACCGATAAGAAGAAAAGAAAGCAGTTGCTCCAAGACGTGGCCCGCATGGAGGCCGAGATGGCGCAGAAGCACCGGCAGGAGCTGGAGAAGTTCCAGGACGACCGTAGCGTTGAATCTGTCGTCGAAGACCTGGCCAAGATGGATCTGGAAAACCGGCCTCCCCGCCCCTCCAAAGCCCAGAGAAAGCGAGAAAGAATGGAGTCCCAGGAGAGGGCGCGCCAGGAGAGCATCTTCCAGGCCGAGATGTCCGAGCACCTGGCCGGCTTCAGGCGCGAGGAGGAGGAGAAGCTCGCCGACATCCTGGGAGCCAGAGGTCTGGAGATGAAGGAGATCCCGGCCGACGGCCACTGCATGTACCGCGCCATCCAAGACCAGCTGGTGTTCAGCGTGTCGGTGGAGATGCTGCGCTGCCGCACCGCCAGCTACATGCAGAAGCACGTCGACGAGTTCCTGCCCTTCTTCAGCAACCCGGAGACCGGCGACCCCCTCGGCTACGACGACTTCATGATCTACTGCGACAACATCGTGCGCACCGCGGCATGGGGAGGCCAGCTGGAGCTGAGGGCCCTGTCGCACGTCCTGAAGACCCCCATCGAGGTGATCCAGGCCAACTCGCCCACCTTGGTCATCGGGGAGGAGTACGTCAAGAAGCCGATCATCCTGGTCTACCTGCACTACGCCTACAGCCTCGGCGAGCACTACAACTCCGTGAGACCGCTCGAGGCCGGCGCCGCCGGGGGCGCGCTCCCGCGTCTCCGGTAGGCCCCGAGGCACCGAGCGGCCCCGCGGAAGCGTTTCCTTCGCTGCATCTCCTCAGTAGGCTCAGTTTATTTTCCCCCTTTGCTTTTCTCAGTTGTTTTTTTTTTTTTTTTTTTTCCTTCCTTTTGATCGTAACTATCCCCCCTGCCCCGTCCCCGCTTTCCTAACCTTGCTGCTTTCACGGGGTGGGAAATGAAATTCGAGGGAAATTCCCTGGAAATATGAGGGAAATCTCTGCATTGCACCACCAGAGGGGCATACGTTTGATAAGTGCTAACCTCTTCTTGCCCATAAGGGTCTTTACCTCCCTCACCGACTAAGATTTGGTCATGATGTGCATAACTTAACGATAAAAATGGAAATGTTGGCCGGGCGCGGTGGCTCACGCCTGTAATCCCAGCACTTTGGGAGGCGGAGGCGGGCGGATCACGAGGTTAGGGGTTCGAGACCAGCCTGACCAACATGGTGGAACCCCGTCTCTACAAAAATACAACAATTAGCCGGGCGTGGTGGCGGGCGCCTGTAATCCCAGCTACTCGGGAGGCTGAGGCAGGAGAATCGCTTGATGGGAAGCGGAGGTTGCAGTGAGCCGAGATCGTGCCTTTGCACTCCAGCGTGGAAGACAGTGAGACTCCGTCTCAAAAAAATAAAAAATTAGCCGGGCGTGGTGGCGGGCGCCTGTAATCCCAGCTACTTGGGAGGCTGAGGCAGGAGAATCAATTGAACCTGGGAGGCGGAGGTTGCAGTGAGCCGAGATCGTGCCTTTGCACTCCAGCGTGGAAGACAGAGCGAGACTCCATCTCAAAAAAAAAAAAAAAAAAGGAAAAAAAGGAAATGTTAAGTTTCATGTGTTCTGGGAAAAATAAATCTAGTAGACTAGCTCGGGGAGTCTCCAGGTTTTCCTATGAATATCTTGGATTACTTAGACAAAATTGGAGTTTATGTGATCAAAATGCCTTGTGAAGGCCTTTTGCTGAGTTTTGGGGGGAAAGATTGTCATGCTTTGCTTTTTACTTAACCTGGGCTACTCAGGAGATGTCTCAAGTTATGAACAAGAGATCCGCTGGTACTTTGTTTTGTTTTTTTCATCAAAACTTATGTGGTTCCTAATTAACTTTAGTTGCTCCCATGTTTGCTAATTCTAAATAACAGCATTTGTTAAACATGTAAGGTAAATCTGTTAAATAGAGAAAGTAAATTTAGATTAACTGATAGGCTAGATAAGGTTTACTCTAACATGTGAAAGATCTAAACTTAATTTCCTTTACTAAAGGTAGGAAGATATATGACTTTATTCAAATAGTTGATATGTTTCATTATCTTTACAACTGGTATAAAGAAAAAAGAGACACATTGATAGGTAATTTACTTACTCTAAGGGGTGAAGATCTGAATCGAGTAAGTTTCCTTTATTCTTAGAGATATAAAAGGCTATGACTTTATTCAAGTACTTGATCCACCTTGTTATATCATCTGGTATGAAATGTGAAAGATATGAATGTAACAACTTTCCTTATTTCTTAGAGAGAGAGAAATATCTAAAAAGATCCTTTAAAATATTAAAGTTTTATTCTATTTTGTTATATCAATAACTGACATGAGACAAAAAAGTAAACAATATACTTTTGTTATTTGAGGCTTGTTAATATCCTTGAATTTTCCAAAAGAATATAAAGTGAAATGATTTACAGTCAACAACTTATGAAAATTTTAATCTTTACTTTCTGTAATTCAGTGAGATTAATTTTGGAAATTCTTTCTACATTCCAAATGCTCTAAGATAAAATATATATGTTTTTAAAAGTTTTTAAACATGTAGTTTGTTCAAAAATAAAAACCATTTAAAAAATACCTGCTTCTCTGTTTTTGTGTAGCTAACTTCATATAGAGTTTATATCCCAGGATCTACTAATCCTGGAGGGTTAGGGAGCATAGGCCTGTTGGGGGTGGCAGGGTGGTGGTTGCTGAGTGGGGACGGGGCAAAGGCTGGCGAACCGCTCTAGAAATGGGAAAGGTGCTCTACTTCAGTGGGCTACATAGGGTCGGTGGGGGGTGACAAGCTAAAAGAAGAGGCCTGGCTAGGGTAGGGGACCTTCATGGACAAAGAGGCCCAGCTGGGTAGGGGGGCACAGGCTAGGAAAGAAGGCCTGGCTGAGGGAGGACGCCTGGAAAGGGTCCAGGCTGGAGGCTGGGGCATGGGCTGGTGAAGGGTTCCTGGTAGAAGGTGGCCCAGTTGGGGCAGGCTGGAGAAGGAGAGGAAGGGGGCCTGGCTTGGGAAGGGAAGCTGTTTGGGAACTGGGCTACAGTCTGGAGAATGGGTCCTGGCAGGGGTGGAGTTGGGTGGAGAAAAGGTCAGGCAAGGGGGCTGGGTCAAGAAAGAGTCACTGCCTATACAAGGAGGAATAGGCTGACCGGGGTCAACTCAATGAGCAATGGGACTTTGGCTATTGAATGCGGAAATGGCTCAGGCAACCTGCCTGGCCAGGGGAATTGAAGGGAATTGGGAAATTGGGCCTGGATAGGGAAGAGAGCCTCACTGGGGAGGGCACACAGGCTGAAGAAGTGACATATGGTGTGGAGGGGTCATGGAAGAAGGAAACCTGGCTGGGATGGGGGGAGAGGGGACCTGGCTGCAAGGGTAGGGGAACACTGGCTGGGAGAGGTGGCCAGGCTGATGATGCAGGCTTAGGTGACCAAAGGGGCCAAGTATGGGAGTGGCCTTGGCAGGGCAAAGAGGAAGATATTGGGGAAGAGGGAACAGGCTAGGGAGGCACAGGCAGAGGAAGGGGACAAGGCTGGGCAAGGGAACCTGGCTATGGACTGGGACACGGGGTGGGCAAGGAAACCTGGCTGGAAGGGGCATAATAGGGTGAGCTGGGGTGGAGGGAGCTGGTTAGGGAAGAACTGGCTGGTCAAGGGAAGGAGGCCCAGCTGAGTTAGGAGCCAAAGGATGAGAAAGGTGTTCCTAGCTGTTAATGAGAGGAAAGGCTGGGGAAGGACACCTGGCTGGAGGAGGGGACATGGGCTATCCGATGGAGTCCAGGCTGGAGAAGGCACTGGATCAGTGAAGGAGATCTAGCAGGAAAGCAAGCATAAGCTGGGGAGGAGGACATAGACTTGAGGAGAAGGACATAGATTGGCGGAGAGGGCGAGACTGAGGAAGGGTCCCAGACGTGGAGATATGCCTGTCTTGTAAAGGGACCACAGTCTTGAGAGGCTGGCACAATCTATGGAAGACAGATGGGTGTGGGGTAGGGAGGATCGTGGGGTAAAAAGACCCCTTAGGGAAAGGTTGCCTAACTGGAGGCGGACTCTGACAGCGGAAGGGGCTGGGGAGGGAGGCACAGACTAGGAAAGGGAACCTGGTGGTGGGAGAGGTTTGAATACCGAGAAGGACATGGGCTAGAGATGGGATCATAGGCAGTTTAGTGGGCCTGGCTGGGAGAAGGGGCCTAGCAGGTGGAGAGAGCTTGCTGGGAAAGAGATCATGCCTGGGAATGAGAGCCTCTCCACCTGACGGGAAGTTGGCTGAGGAAGGGCACATGGTTGAGAAAACGGGCTTAGTTGTGGAGGGGGACACAGGATAGGAATGGCGTCTGGCTGGGGTAGAGGCAATAGGCTGGATAAGAGGCCTGGTCAGGCGAAGGTTGTGGAAGGAGGCCTGCCTGGAAAAAGGAGCACAGACTGGGGCAGAGGGCATATTGCGTGAAGAGAGCTTGGCTGCAGGAGGGGCACGGCTAGGAAAGCGTTCCTAGCTGGGGAAGCAGACTTGGCTTAGCATGGGGCACATGTGAGTGAAGGGATCCTGGTGGGAAAGGTTACATGGCTAGGGAGGCCACTGGGCAGGCGAGGGAGAACTGCCTGACTGCGGAAGGAAGTGCTGGCTGGGAAAGGCCAGCAAAGGGGCAACTCCTTGGAAAAATGGTCCAGTTGAAAAGGGGAAAGGCTGGGGATGGGTGCCTGGCTGTGGGAAGGGGACATAGAGTTGATAAAAGGCCTGGGCTGGGGAAGGGCAGAGTGCCTATGGAGGCTGTCAGCAGGGTCTCAGGTTGGGGAATAAGCTCTGGCTGGGATTGAGGCTGGCCTGGGGAGAGGAAGGAAGGAGGGGCATCCAGTGTGGGTACAGGATGAGGAGGAAGCCCCACCGAGACACAGACTGGGAACCTAGCAGTAGTAAGTGGTTAGAGGGCAGAGAGGTGCGCACAGACTGGTCAGATGGCTAAGAAAGGGGCCAATCTAAAGACACAGCTTGAGGAAGAGAGTCTGGCTGGGGAAAGGGGCCCTGGGCAAGGGGACACAAGCTGAGCAAGGAAAATAAAGTTGGGTCGTGGAACCTGCCTGGAGATAGGGATATTGGGCAAAGGGGACCTGGCAGGCGAAGGGGCTCTGGCCGGGGTAGATTTCCTTCATGATCCAGGACCAGCTAGAGACAGGAGTTCAGGCTCGGGAAGGCTGCCTGGTTGCCAAAGAGGGCCTACCTGTCCGGGGGCACAGGCTGGGGAGAGGCAACAAGCGGGGGCAGAGAGCCTGGGTAGGGTTGCTGCAGAAGGCAGTACTGGCTGGGAAATGGGGCCTGACTGGGGAGGCTGTATCAGTAGATATAGGGGAAGCATGCCTAGCAGGGCAAGGTGACCTGACTGGAGAAGTGGCCTTGGCTTGGGAAGGGGCCTACCTGGGAGGAAAGGTATAAATGGATGGAAGGGGCCTGGCTAAGTGAGGGGGCCTGGCTGAGAAAGTGGGCATGACTGGGTTCCAGGGAACAGGCAGGTTCGGGGCTCCTGATGAGAGAAGGGCAGGCAGCATAGGGTGGGGATCGGGTGGGGAAGGGGGACTCCCTGAGAAAGGAGGCCTAGGTCTAGAAAGGAAATAGACTGAGGAGCAAGGTTAAGGAAGTGCAGCTGGGCAAGGAAGGGGGAATAGGCTGGTGACATTGCTGAAGGGAGCCTAGTTGGCATAGGGTATATAAGTTGGTATAGGATGAAAAAGAGATTCCTGGCTTTTGAAGAGGGGAGGGCACCTGGCTGGGGGCGGAGACACTTACTAGGCAAGGGGTTCACAGGGTATGGGGGGATGGCTGGGGATTGGGCACAGTTGTGGAAGGGTGCACTGGCTGGGAAAGGGGGCATAGGCTGGGCAGGGGTCTTAAGTGGAGAAGAGGCATAGGTTGCTGAAGAGGGCACTGCCTGGATAATGTGAGCCTTGCTGGGGGTGGGGCTGGTACAGCCCAAAAAATTCTGTGACAGATGGCACCAAAGATGGTAAAGTCCCATTTTACAGGCTTGTCCCTGAATACAAGAGAAATAGCTATTCCTATTTTGGGAACCTTTAAGATCTCACTGGGCCTGTCCCCAGCTGCCCCCACTGGGTCTGCCTTCAGCAGGAAGCAGAGGGAATTGTTAACCCAGGCCAGATCCTAACCATGCCCAGAACACAAAGAGGGGGTCTCCACTGTGGTATCTGGCAGGACACGAGGGATTTGCAGTTTGTTCCATTCCATAACAATGACTATAGTCACTGAGGACAGAGACTATTCTGGGCAAGTTCATGAAAGCCATGGGGTACTGTTCTCAAAAGGATCTAATTCCAGAAGCAACTTTCATTCATTTCCTTAGTGTTTTTCATTTATTCATTATCATTCCCTCTCCCCTCTTGCCATAGTAATAAAAAATAAGATGCTTCCTGTATGCAGATGTAGGCTCTGGAGTCAGACATCTACCTGGGTTTAATGCCTAACTTGCCCACCTACTTCCTAGCTTTGTGACCTTGGATAAGTCACCTAAACTTTCTGGACCTCAGTTTCCTCATGGATAACGTGGGGAGATTAATACTTGTCTTAGAGATATTTCTTCAGGATGTTAAGAACACTAAATGAAAACGCAGCCAGGCATGATGGGTCACACCTATAATCCCAGCACTTTGGGGCCAAGGCAAGCGGATTATTTAAGGTCAGGAGTTCGAGACTAGCCTGACCAAAAAGGTGAAACCCCGTCTCTACTAAAAATACAAAAATTAGCTGGGCGTGGTGGCACATGCCTGTAGGCCCAGCTACTTGGGCTACTTGGGAGATAGAGGCAGGAGAATCACTTGAAACCAGAAGGCAGAGGTTGCAGTGAGCCAAGATGGCGTCATTGCACTCCAGCCTCAGCAACAAGAGCGAAACTTCATCTCAAAAAAAAAAAAAAAAAAAAGAGGAAAAGAAAATGTGTATCAAGTGTCCAGTAAATAAGCACCCAACAAATGTTAGCTACTATTAATATTATCTAGGAGCCCATGAACATGACATTATCAGCTCTGGCAGCAGCCACTTCTTGATTTTGTCTACAGTGACTTTTGGGGCCACTTGGCCTCTTCCCACAGGTCCTGCAGTGGAAGCAGAGACTCTCCCAGGGCTGTCTGCCCCAGCTGTTGCTATCAGAGCTTCTGCTGGAGCTCACCGAAAGTGCCCCCCTGGGGACAGAGTGACCTGCATGGAGGGACTCCTCAGGCTCTTCTTTTGAGGATTTTTCTGCACAAACACATAATAGACTCACACGTTTTCAAAAACAATATTGGTGTCATTCTATTGAAATTGCCTTTTAAACTTAACAATACATTATAAACACTTTCTTGTGTCCTTAAACGGTCTTCAATATGATTATTTTAATGCCTGTATTCTAGCCAATGAATGCGCCATAATTTATTTATTCAATTTTATTGTTGGACGTTTAGATTGCTTTCAATTTCTCACCACTATAAATATGCCACTGTAATATCCTTGCAGCTGAATCTTTGTCTATATTTCTGATTATTTCCCTTTGATAAGATTTATAGAAGTGATCTAGGTCAAAAAGGAGAGGCTCTTAATGCATACTGGGAAAGACTGCATGAATTTACACTCCCAGGCTATGATGGTGTTATTTTCTCACATAATTGCCAACATGGAAAATTATCATTGTTGCTAATTTGTTAGATGAAAAATGTTGTGTTAGTGGATGTTTCATTGATTACTAGTGAGATTGAATATTCTTCTATGTGTTTATTTCATTCATGCAGGAACAAGTATTTCTCTCTTTTTGAATTTCAACTTTTATTTTAGATTCAGGAGGTACATCTGTAGGTTTGTTATGTGGGCATATTGCATGACACTGAGGTTTGGAGTACAAATGATCCCGTCACCCAGGCAATGAGTAGTCAACAGGTAGTTTTTCAGCCCTCACCCCTTCCGCCTCCACCGCCCCCATAGTAGTCCCAGGTGTCTATTGTATCCCTCTTTAGGTCCTTGTTTACCCAATGTTTAGCGCCCACTTATAAGTGAGAACATATGGTATCTTGTTTTCTAAGAACAAATATTTCTTATTTTGTTGCCTATTCCTGAACTTCACTTAATTTTCTCTGAATAAGTCTGTCTTTTTCTTAGGTTGTTTTTTTTTTTTTTTTTTTTTTTTGTTTGTTTTTGTTTTTGTTTTTTGAGACAGAGTCTCGCTCTGTCGCCCAGGCTGGAGTGCAATAGTGCAATCTCGGCTCACTGCAACCTCTGCCTCCTGGGTTCAAGCATTTCTCCTGTCTCAGTCTCTCGAGTAGCTGGAATTACAGGCATGCACGACCACGCCCGGCTCATTTTTTGTATTTTAATAGAGACGGGGTTTCACCATGTTGCCTAGGCTGATCTTGAACTCCTGAGCTCAGGCAATCTGCCCACCTCGGCCTCCCAAAGTGCTAAGATTACAGGTGTGAGCCACAGCCCCCCGGCCTTCTTATGCATTTTTAATAGGACCTTCCATATTAATGAATCTGACCACTTGTCATTTGAATATTTTAAAAAATAGTTGACCGGGCACAGTGGCTCATGCCTGTAATCCCAGCACTTTGGGGGGCCAAGGCAGGCAGATCACGAGGTCAGGAGATCAAGACCATCCTAGCTACTAAAAACACAAAAATTAGCTGGGCGTGATGACGCATGCCTGTAATCCCAGCTACTCAGAAGGCTGAAGCAGGAGAATCATTTGAACCAGGAAGACGGAGCTTGCAGTGAGCCAAGATCGTGCCACTGCACTCCAGCCTGGGCGACAGAGTGAGACTCTGTCTCAAAAATAAATAAATAAATAAGTTTTTCCTGTGCATTAATTAGCCTTTCAGTTTTGTTTCTTTCTTTTTGCATATGTGTAAGTTTAAAATCATAATGAAATCTATTAATCTTTTTCATTAAGGTTTCCGTCTTGGTGTCAGTCTTAGAAAAGGCTTCCTTATCCTGAAAATGGATCGATACTTATGCATAATTTATTTTGATTTTTTAATGCTTCTCTTTATATTTAACTATATTTAACATATCCACCTGGAAATTACATGGGTGTAAGATAAAGACATAAAGTGATTTTCCTCAATTATGATAGTTAACCAATTAGCTCAACACTACTTATTGAATAACCCACTATTTTGCCACTGATTTGAATTGCCACCTTCCATATATATTATATTCTTATACTATAAAAAGGTGAATCTCTTTCAATCGGTTATATGGAATACCTATATTTTTTTACCTCAATTTGAAACTGTCAACTGTCCATTCATCCACTCATTTCATATTTACTGATGATAACAGTGATAAACAATAGCTTAAGAGAGAGAAAAGATCTAGTTCCAGTGCTCACCGTCTAGAGGTGGCAGACAGGAAAACAGAAATAGACAGAAAGCAGCATGACCAATGCTGCGATGAGAGGAAGCACAGAGGAAGGAAGGACACTGCATCCGACTTGCTGTGTCAGGAGGCTTAGCAGGAGCGCCCAGAGAACACAACCAGAGCAGAGACAAGAAGGAGTGAAAAAAGAACAGGTGTCTCCTGTTCAGCCTAGCTGAAGGGTAGCTGTGAGAGAGTTGTGGAAAAGAAGCTGAAGAGGGAGGCAGGAGAAGTAACCCAGCTTAAGTAAACATCGGTTTTACTCATAATATTACAAATTAAATGAGATACCATGTTTCATCAATCAGATTAGCAAAGAAGTAAAGTTTGTTCGTATGCTGTGTTGATGAGGGAATGCAGAAACAGGCATTCTCAAACATTGCTGATGGATGGTGTATAAATGGGTACAATCTCTTTGGAGGGCCATTTGGCAATAGCTATCAAATTTAAAGTGCATAAACCACTATCATTTGCATTTTTAGCAGTTTCCCTTGCACATGACTAGAATATATATTTAAAAGGATGTAACTGGTCACTTTTGAGGAGGGGAACCAGGTTCCTAGGGGAAAGGATGGGAGGTGGCTTTTCACTGTGTAATCTTTTGAACTTCTGGTATTTTGAACTATATGAATTAAAAATTTAAACCTAACCTACTTAATAAAATGCACATAGCTTTTGACCTCACAGTATATTGAGGGTATACGTATTGTGGCAGGCCAGGTCTCAGTAACACAGGCCTCCATTACAACTGTTTCAGTACTGACTGAGTGGTTAAGTTAAATATTAAAAGTCAGTGCCCTTCTACAAAGGTTGAGATGTAACAAAAGCCCACCAAGAGTTTTGCCTAGGCCTTTCCTGGGCCTTAAACCATGACAAAATAATGAAGGATTTTTTTTTTTTTTTTTTTTTTTTTTTTGAGACGGAGTTACCCAGACTGGAGTGCAGTGGCACCATCTTGGCTCACTGCTGCCTCCGCCTCCCGAGTTCAAGTGATTCTCCTCTCTCAGCCTCCCGAGTAGCTGGGACTACAGGTGCCCGCCATCACACCACCACGCCCAGCTAATTTTCATATTTTTAGTAGAGATGAAGTTTCACCATATTGGTCAGGCTGGTCTCAAACTCCTGACCTCATGTGATCCACCCACTTTGGCCTCCCAAAGTGCTGGGATTACAGGTGGCGTGAGCCACTGCACCTGGCCATAACGAAGGAATTCTTAACAGGACCTATTTATGATTAAAATAGTTTTACTGGGGGTCTGAAGAAACTCCCCAGGCCTCCACAAACAAGTTTATTGGAGGTCTGAGGGAACTCCCCAAACCTCCATGATTTAGCAAGAGACAAGATAAGGGTAATCACCCCAGCACCTAGACCCATTTAGATTAAGTAAATTTACCAAGTCTCCAGAGGAAGGTCTTCAGGACTCAGATCTTAGTTATAGATTAAAAGAAGTTAATTATTGGGCGCAGTGGCTCACGCCTGTAATCCCAGCACTTTGGGAGGCCGAGGCCAGCGGATCACGCGGTCAGGAGTTCGAGACCAGCCTGACCAACGTGGTGAAACCCAGTCTCTACTAAAAATACAAGAATTAGCTGGGCGTGGTGGGGCACGCCTGTAATCCCAGCTACTCGGGAAGCTGAGGCAAGAGAATCGCTTGAACCAGGAGGCAGAGGTTGCAGTGAGCAGCGATCGTGCCACTGCACTTCCCCCTGGGTGACAGAGTGAGTCTCCATCTCATAAAAAAAAAAAAAGAAGTTAATCACATATGTCTTTAGATGAATGCACACTTACATGCATGTAGACATATTGCTTAGAAGGTATATAAGCTCTGGAAAACTTTGTAATTTTGAGTTGATCTGGTGATAATTTCCAGGCCTTCTCCCTGTGACTGGTTACAGAAATAAAAACTCTCTTCCTCCCCAGTTCATCTGCATCTCGTTATTGGGCATGAGAAATAGCAGCCCAATCCTCGGTTTGGTCCAGGAACAACATTACACAAAGTTTATTTTTAGGATGTTCATTACAGCATTGTTTGTCAATGCAAACATCTAGACACACCTTAATATCCTCAGTAAAGCCTAATTAAATAAATTTTGGTATATCTATATTAATTATTACCTCTAGGGAGAGGAATAGAAATGGGTGAGTGAAAGGAGGAAGATGGTGAATTTTCACTTTGAAACAACGTACTTCTATATAGCTTATGTTTTTTTTTTCTTTTAAGACAGAGTCCTGCTCTGTAGCCCAGGCTGGAGTGCAGTGGCGCAACCTCAGCTCACTGCAACCTCTGCCTCCTGGGTTCAAGCAATTCTCTTGCCTCAGCCTCCCAAGTAGCTAGGATTACAGGCACACACCACCATGGCTGGCTAACGTTTTTGTATTTTTAGCAGAGACGGGGTTTTGCCATGTTGGCCAGGCTGGTCTCAAACTCCTGACCTCAGGTGATCTGCCCACCTTGGCCTCCCAAAGTGCTGGGATTATAGGCGTAAGCCACCGTGCCCAGCCTATATAGCTGAATTTTTGTATCGTGGTGGCATATACATAACAAAATCTACTACTTTAGCTGTTTTTAAGTGTACCCTTCAATGGCACTAAGTACATTCATATTGATTTGCAACCATCAGCACCATCTGTCTCCAGAATTTTCTCATCTTCCCAAACTGAAACTTCATACCCATTAAACACTAACTCCCCATTCCCCTCCCCTCAGCCCATCAACCAATATTCTTTTTGTTTGTTTGTTTGTTTTTGTTTTTTTGTTTTTTGAGATGGAGTCTCGCTCTGTTGTTACCCAGGCTAGAGTGCAGTGGCGCCATCTCGGCTCACCGCAACCTCCGCCTCCCGGGTTCAAGCGATTCTCCTGCCTCAATCTCCTGAGTAGCTGGGATTACAGGTGCCTGCCATCACGCCCACCTAATTTTTGTAGTTTTAGTAGAGACGGGGTTTCACCATGTTGGTCAGCCGGTCTCGAACTCCTGACCTCGTGATCCCCCTGCCTCAGTCCCCCAAAGTGTTGGGATTACAGGCGTGACCCACTACGCCCGGCCCATCAACCAATATTCTACTTTATGTCTCTGTGAATTTAACTACTCTGGGTACCTCATACAAGTGTAATCATACAGTGTTTGTGCTTTTGTGTCTGGCTTATTTAGCATCATGTTTTCAATCCTTATCTGTGTTGGGGCATGTGTGAGAATTTCTTTCTTTTGTAAGGCTGAATAATATTTCATGGTGCCTATGTACCACATTGTGTTTATCCAACATATTGTTGAATTTTTAAATAAAAAATGTTATCTATGTATTATCTAAACACCAGAAAAAAATTATTTTTAATCGGATGGTTTCCTTTTTTTTTGCTCTGAAATAATTTAAATAGCATAGGAATTATCTGCTCCTTGCAACTTTGAAATAATCCATTCACTTGTGAAACTGGGCCTGGGCCTTTGAGGTAAGACTCTTGACAGATATAATTCTTGAAAGAAAAGCTATGTAGTGTAAAAACAATAATAATTCATCTAAAATACATAGGGACAAAAACTGAAGACCAAAAAATCAAGAGGTAAAAAGGAGAGGTGACAATTTTCTCATCTCTCAGAGGGTAAATCAGACACAATTTCACTTTTGAAGCTGAAATATTGAGAATTATAGGCATAGGCATGGTGTTTAACATCATAAAAATAACCACCAGTAGAACTAAAAACAGACTGCCTATCTTCCCATTTAGAAGATCTTGTTTAAAAAAAGAAAAGAAAATCCAGCCCTTGGAGCAACAGCTAGAAAACCTAGGTAATTGGCCTTTTGTGGGGGTGAGGAGGGGGTGTAGTTGTGCATCTTGGTATCTTCATTTTTCCTTGGGTTTACGTTATTTTGCATATGGAGATGAGATTGTGGTAGGCTACTGTGGCCTGAGCCTAGTTTAAGATAGAAGATAATAGAAGATATCTATTTTTCTGGCATTGGTTCCTTTTCATTTCAGTGGGTCTTAACCTAAGGGAATTATGCAAATATGCGTTTACCCAACTATCAAGTCCCATCTTAGCTGTGAATGGAAAAAATGCGTCCCCTAAATATGCTTATTGTTCCTGAATATCTTGAAAAAAAGAAAACTTGTTAACAACCATTGACCTAGATTGATCACTATAGGCCTTCCCAGCTGTCTTTCTTGCTCTCTCTCTCTCCCCACTTCCACACACACAACGCAAAAGACCTGAGACCTGTCTCAATGTTGTGCATGACTCCACAACACAAGGCAGAAGCGATAGGAAAGCAGTCGTGGTTTGGTGTAAGAATGTTTTCATAATCAGAGGTATTCAAAAATATAAAGGACCATCTCACAAGGAGGCGTGTAAGCCAGGCTGGATAACCACCACCTACCACCTCATAAAGAGGTTTTCAGGTCATTCAAGCACCTGATGGTAATTTAGAAGCTTTCCACCTCACCTGAGGATTTAGAAAACAAAAGAGATTTCTTTTGCATGGAGGTGAGGAGTGAACCAGAGGAAGCAGACAGCCCTAAGTCATGGGGAAGACTAGCTTGGGAGGTGGAGCAGCACTGACAGAGGTTTGCTTTGGCCCAGTTGAGTCCTCTTTCTAGAACCACATAAATGTTAATCCCCCACCAAGCCCTGATCAGTCTTGAGTTTGGGAACACACTTGTTTGGTTAAGCTGAAGAAGCAGCCTGAGGTGGGGACACCATGACTGCAATGTTGATTCCAATCGCCCTTCCTAAGTGCAAAACAGCTACTTCAGCCCAACTTGGAGAGTTGCTTAAGGGACCTGTTCTAATGAATAGCCTAGAGTGACTGGAACACATTCTCAAGTGTGTAAATAGTGCTTGTGAAATATTTGAGGGGGCTTAAAAACAGCTTGTTCTCTTTACGTAGCCTATTCAGTTAAACAAAATGTATCAAGAGTCTCCAACGACAGGCACCGCTTGCAGGGCTGGGGCCCAGGAAGGCCCCAAAACAGTAAAGACTGCCTTGGTGCTCTCCAAGGAGGCCTAGCCTCAGAGGTGAGACCAACATAAATCCAAGTGACCCCAAATCCAAGGCCCAACAGTAAGTGCTGTGGTCCAATAAGATGAGGAAATGAAGCGGGGATGCCCTGAGCCAGCTTGGGGTGAAGGAATCGCAGAGCAAGGGGAAATGGGGAGACTTGAAAGGCCAGCTTAGATTTAGGTGGGCAATGCTGAAGGTAAGGGCATTCCAGGCAGAGGAAACCCCATTAGGCAAACACACAAAGATGACAGTCTGCGAGACACATGTAGAGAACAGTTGTTCACATTTCCAGCATCCATTGCCCGCTATTCCTGCAAAAGCCCCCACTTATCTTTAGGTGCATCATCTCTCTCCCACCCTCTTAAGTTGAAAGGGGTTCACCAGGGCCCTCCCCCTCAGGCCTGCCAATCAAAACACCCCTTCTCCCTGGCCACAGTGACTGGTTCACGATGTTATATGTAAAAATGTTTATTTAGAAATAGAATGTTTGTTCCCTGGTGCTGTAAAGAAATAGCACTTGAACATAAATTTAATTTCCTCAGCAAGACCATTTTTACTTTCTGCAGAAAGGGCACACTCGCCAGCAGTTTTGCCATGAGAGTACACCCAACAGAGGAGACGGGGTCATTTATAACCTGAGGCATCCACCCTGCTGCTGTCTCCGGTTTCCATTGGCTGGAACGGGACCTCACATTCTGTATTTGTCCCGAATGGCTAGCAACTTAGAACTTTTTAAAAGAGGCAAAGGCCGAGGAGAACAAAGGAAGGAGGAAGTAACTTGTGGAATGCTGAGAAAGGTAAAAAAAACACCTTCAAATAAGGAAGGAGAACGGGCTATGACCTAATGCTTTCTTGGACCAGTATAAGCATGCCAGGGCAAATCTTTAGACTAAATTGTGGGAGCTAAGAACACAAAGTACATTGATTTCTTTATTACAGCTAGCAGATATTTTAAAATGTTAGCACAGGTCTTTGAATACATTTCGCTTCTAAGAGAAGTTACTATTTATTCCTAATTAGACGGGGAGGAAAGTCTCTTTGAAGAGGAACCCCTACTTCACTTTTTACAAAGATGAGCCCGTGGCCTGGGCCCATCCAATCAGAGGAAAACTCAGGATATGATGGGTGCATGAGCTTTGTTGCTTTTTTGTTTTGAGACGGGGTCTCGCTCTGTCACCCAGGCTGGAATGCAGTGGCACAATCTCAGCTCACTGCAGCCTCCGCCTCTCAGGTTCAAGCAATTCTCTCACCTCAGCCTCCCAAGTAGGGAGGGATTACCGGTGCCTGCCACCACGCCCAGGTAACTTTTGCATTTTTGGTTTCCCCCTGTTGGCCAGGCTGGTCTCGAACTTCTGACCTCAGGTGATCCACTCGCCTTGGCCTCCCAAAATGCTGAGATTACAGGCGTGAGCCACAGCACCCGGCTGCTTCGTTGCTTTTTATTTTTATTTTTTGAACCCTGGTCCATCTTAACCTTCGGATCGGGACTGCTGCAATTGCTACAGGCTGTTCCCTTTGAAGCCACCTTGGAAAATCACCAAATTGAATCAGTTCCTAGGAAGAGGCTATTAAGGCCTTCCTAGAATTTCAGGTGAGTTGAGTTCCTGGAAAATCCCAATCAGAATTCTGTTTGAAAGGAGGAAGGAAATGGGTAGCAAAAACAGCGTTTTCCAATGTTCTGAATCTGTGTGCATGAAGCAACTTTTTCTAGAATTCTCAGCCACCTGGAAACCAAGAAGAGGTTACTCAGGGTATATTCTAGCCCTCAATCATTACTGAGGGTACAGAGAGTACTCAGTTTTTTATCCTAAGGACCGGCCCCCACAGCAACTTCTTGAGCTACCTTTTCTGTAGAGCCTTGACTCAGCAACCACCCCATACCTGAGATAAGAGAGAATGTTTTTTCTGCAACTTGCTCACCCTCCCAGGAAAAGCTCTTCTTTACTGACGATTCAGAATGTTACAATATAGGCAATGGGATCCATTCAGTTAATGTTTTTCAGAAGGAATGAGACATCAGAGCTATGCTTTAGGAATGACACACTGGATGACATTTGGGGGAAATAATTAATTGCAAGGAGAGATTGAAGGGAAGAAGATGAATTGAGAGTTTCTCTTTTAATTCATGACAGATGATGCTGACCTGGATTGGGACAGTGGCAGCAGGGAGAGAGGAGGGGACCAAAGTTGTGAACATTCGGAATAGAATTAGCATTTATGTGGAGGGTAAAACCAGGATCAGAGGTGATCCTGGTGATTCCCCGGTTTCTAAGTAACTCTGGAAATGGTTCACTGAAAGTTAGGCCCTTAAAAATACTTTAAATCAGGGCCGGACACGGTGGCTCATGCCTGTAATCCTGGCATATTGGAAGGCCGAGATGGGAAGACTGCTTGAGCCCTGGGGTTCAAGACCAGCCTGGGCAACATAGTGAGATCCCATATTTACAAAAAAAATCTAAAAATTAGCCAGGTGTGGTGGTATGTGCCTATAGTCCCAGCTATTTGGGGAGCTGAGGAGCTGAGGTGGGAGGATAGCTTGAGCCTGGGAAGTTGAGGCTGCAGTGAACCATGATTGTACCACTGCATTTCAGCCTGGGCAACAGAGCAAGACCCTTCCCCTCAACCCCAAAAAAATCCCTTAAATTGTCCATTCCTCCGAAAAAAATCCCTTAAATCGTCTATCAAGTAGAGTATATCCAGTTTCATGTGTACAACCTTTGTACACTAAAGGTTTTTGGTACCTCTGAGCTAAACTAAAAAGAGGTATGTGCGTCTGTGTGTGTGTGCGCATGTGCGCGAGAGAGAGAGAGAGAGAGAAAGAGAGAATGTGTGTGAGAGAGAGAGAGAGAGAGAAAACAGACTATCCTAGAAAAGATAAGAAAGTACAAGAAAACAAACTCAGTGGCTAAGGGGCAGGGTGTGAATGTATTGCTTATTCAAAATATAAATATGGTTAAAATTTAAAATATATATAATTAAAATTAATAAAGTTAGTAGCAAGCCAAGCGTGCGTCAACAGTCATCCAGCAGTAACCCTCAACAAACAACATTGCCGCCAAACTCAGAATGATTCAATTCACTTGATAACAATAAGATGGGAGCTTCAGCAGGACAGTGCAGGGAGGGCTCTGGCACTCTGGCTGCAATGAGCTCTGCATTGCAGTTAGTTGTAGTTCTCCAGTAAGTAACTAATTGGCTAGATTTCATAACCTCTCTCTTTGTCATATATCTATCCCACCCCTTTCGAGGAAAGCAGTGATTCTCAGAAATAATAAAGTCTAAATTCACATTTTAAAAGCAATGATTTTTTTCCCTGAATTCAGACCCATGATGGATTTTAGGTTTTAACAACATTTTGCAAAACAGTTTCTGTTCTTTCTGTTTCTACTGGTGGAGACACCTGAGGCCCATATAATGCTTTGTCTAAAAACAGATCCATTAAACCCTAGTGACACAAAGAAACTGCAGCAGAAGCTTTGAAATTCAAGAACTTTTTGCAGGCTTTTTTGTCGTTTTGTTTTTGTTTTTTACTTTGGGCCAGGTCAAATTTTTAGCTTTGGTGTATTCCCCTCTCTGATCTTTGAAGATAGTCCCCCAAAAGCCAGGCGAGGAGAGTGCAGGAAAGAAAGGATGGTGGGGAGTAACCCTTAAAATTATTTGCATAGAATAAGCACTGCGAGAATAGACATCAAATTTTATCAGAGCTTTGTTTTTTCCCCAGTGGAGTAATAGGTGAATTTAATTTCTGCAGATTATCAGCTGTGAGCATATGTTACATTTTATTTTACATTGTATTTCAATAAAAACAAATCAGTGTAAAGACTCCCAGATAGTGTAAGGGACTCATTAAATGATTTTATAGTATTTTTTCTGCAAACAAAATGCCTTTCTTATTTTCTTCAAAAATAAGAAAAAAAAATCATTCTAAATTGCAAATGTTTTCCCTTTTTTTAATGGAAAAATAATCAGCCGCAATTTTTTTCAATGAATAAAGATTTCCCCAGACAGACTTGTACTAAATGTTAAAATTTTAAACATTTCAGTGATGCAGTATGCTAACTACATACACATACACAATAGCTAACATGATGAAAAGTTAAAATCTCCCTTAAAAAACTGAAAATTGATCAAACTAATAATTCAAATTTTTAAAAAAATCAATGTTTTCCTAAAAATAGTTTTATATTTTAAGGACTTATTAGAAAAATGAAGCTGCAAAGTAACTTATAGAATAAAACCATACAAGCAAGTAGGTAATTTACTATAAAATTCATTGTCATCCTCCTAAGTTTTTCAGTATTACATAAAAACTATAAATGTTAAAATAAATGTTTATAAAGGAGGATGTGACTAAGGGAGCAAGAGGATGGGGTTTGGGGAGACGCTTCTGGGATAATCATAAATGTTTTATTTCTGGATCTGAGCACTGATAATATGGCTGCATTCATTTGGGAACACTTGTGGAGTTGGACCCTTATGAAATGGCCACTTTTCTGTATGTGTGTTATACTTCTATTTTAATACATAATATTAAAAGCAAAAAAGAGGGGAAAGTCGAACAGAGTTGAATGTTACAGAATTTTAGGATGGTGACCAAGACTAGGTTGAATATTGTGAATAACAATAGTGACAATAACTACCAGGTATGTGGCTAATAATTATTTCAGTGAACACTTATCCTGTGCCAAATATTGCTATAAGTACTTTACATATGTTGACAAATTTAATTCTCCCCCACCCACTGAAGTATGTGCTCTTATAATCTCCATTCTACAAATGAGGAAACTGATCAACAGAGTGGTTAAGTAACTTGCCCAAGGAGGTTACAGACTACTCTTTCAAGAAGTTTATAGTGAATGAAAAAAGAGAACAGTAAATCATGCAGAAAACAGGGAGGTTTGTTTTTTGTTCTGTTGTATAGGCAGGGGTTGAGCGCATTTATGTTTCAGGAGAGAAGCCAGGGAAAGGGGAGTGAAAGTGCTTGATCCCTCCCTCAGGAGGCCAGAAAGGATGGATCAAGAACCCAAGTATGTACAGCTTTGCCCAAGGGAATGGCCTCTCCTAAGATCTGAAGAGCCAAGAGTTCTGTGCACTAGAGAGCAGAGAGAACACACATTAGGTAAAGTAGATTGTTGAGGACCTTGCTGAGTGATGAGGAGGCCAGGAGTGGGTAAAGAAAGCTGGAGGAAATATGCAGTGAGGAGTGCTCAATGTTTACCACTTAAAGCAATTGCACATGTCTGGATCCCACCCCAGGCCTACTGAATGGCATTCTCTGGAGATGGAGTCCCAGTGACAGCATTTTTAACCAACTCTAAAGGTGCTTCCGATATCCCTTAAGTTTAAGAGACATAGTGGCATCTGAGATCCACAGACAGAGGATGAAGTGAAGATGGATCCACCCTGTAAGACACAGCATGGAGGGACAGTTTCCCCAGGAACTGGGACTTTTTAAATAAGTTCTTCAAACGATTCTAATGTAGGTAGTCTGTGGGCCACACTGAGGAAGTTTTGCCTGTAGGGTGACAGTGGCTAAGCATGTAGACTCTGGAGCCAGATTCTGAATACTGTACTACTATTACCTGTGCAACCTTTGGCAAGCGAGTTAACCTCTCTGTGCCTCAATTTTCTCATCTGAAAAATGGAGCTAATAATAGATAGTACCCACTTCATAAGGTTGTTGTATTAAGTAAGTTGATATATGTAAAGTGCTTGAAACATAAAAAACATTCAATGCTTCATAAATATTAACTATCAGTGTTGCTTTGTTTTTATTATTCACCATATTTGGGGGGCCCAGGACCACTGAAAGTATGACCTGAAAAGTAGGTTAGGCAATGGAATGCTCAAGTAGACTCATGAAAATCACCCAGAAAGTCTTGCGACCAGCTCAGGAGGGGAAAGGAGGGCTTAAACCTAATAATGTGGCAAAGTGAGGGTTGTACTCCTTTATGACTGGTCTGACTAGGGTCCCTGGTTGGTGAAGACAGTCATTGACAGGGAAAGTGTCACACAGTATAAAGCTACATCTGGCAAAGGGGGAGTGGCAGGGAGATGTACATAAAACTGCTGCTAGGCCCTCCCCAGATGGAGAACATACTGGTTATTAAAAGAGGCTAATGTATTCGGGAAAGACTTGATAAAAAGAGTAGCTTGGGAACCAGTACTGCCAGGATGGCCAACTGCTTAAAACCTGCCTTGTTTTGTCCCTGGGGGGAAACACCAGGCTCTAAAAGTGCTCTCAAATGAACTAAAGTCCTTTATTATCCATCTGACTAAAGGCCATAGATTGTAAGCTAAGCCTCCTTGGCAGGCATTTGGATCCCTGTCGCCAGCCACAGGGCCAGGCTGCTGCTTAGCCTCTTGGTGTGTCTTTTGCACCTCTGCAACTTAGTCCTGTTTTGGATGTCAGTTAAGCGGGGCACAGAGAGGCTAGAGAGAAAGCTAGAACCCAGGTCCCAAGAGAAACAGTTGAAGGAGCTGGGGCTGCTTAGCTTGAAGAAGGGAAGACTTGCGTGTTTTGAATGAATTTCTTCAAGTTTTTTTTTTCTTTTTTTCTTTTTTGAGATGGAGTCTTGCTCTGTCGCCCAAGGTGGAGTGCAGTGGCATGATCTCGGCTCACTGCAACCTCCACCTCCTGGGTACAAGCGATTCTCTGCCTCAGCCTCCCGAGTAGCTGGGATTACAGGCACCCGTCACCACGCCCAGCTGATTTTTGTATTTTTAGTAGAGACAGGGTTTCACCATCTTGGCCAGGCTGGTCTCGAACTCCTGACCTCATGATCCACCTGCCTCGGCCTCCCAAAGTGCCGGGATTACAAGCATGAGCCACCGCGCCCGGCCCAAGTTTTTTTTTAAATCAGTTTAGCTGGTAGCAACTGTCCCTCGCAGCCACCAGAGGCTCTGTCAAAAGAACATCAGCAGGGGACCAACTTGCATGGGTCCCTTTTGGCAGGCAGTCTCATGGTCAGGGGTCGGATTGCACGCACAGCTTCAATGACACAACTACAATGTGAAAGTCTAAGAGTTCTTATTAGCACTTACCCACCCTGGGGTGTACACAGCATGCCCTGGAAGCCGCATGCACACACGCACACATGCAAGGTCAGGGAGCAGGTGAGAGAGAAGAGAGCATGTCAACTAGCTGCATATATTGCAGAATAGGGTGTGTGGGGGTCGCTTTTAATTTCACAGGCAAATGCCTGAATGGTCCTGCAGGAGAGATGTCTCTAAGTTCTTATCTCCAGACACCTACTTGAGCCATCTGGGTGTGGTGTAGAACTGGAAACGGTGTCAAGGGTGACTGAATGAGACCTGCCTCTGGCACGAGAAAGCTAAACCTGCATTCAAAATGGATGCCGAGGTAACATAAAATTATAAGCATTCACTACATCAATGCAGTGTGGGTCTGTACCTCTGAAGGGCTATTATAAAGCTGCAAGAGCAGGTGGGAGGTGAGGGGTGGTACCCAAGGGGCAGAACTAGGATTCATAAGTGGGTAGAAATTTCAGGGAGGCATATTTCAGCTCAATACAAGGAATTAACTTTCTAACAGAACTGATCGACCATGAATCAGAATGGATACCTTGTGAGGTACCGGGTAATGAGTTCCCTGTCACTGGAGGAGTGCAAGCTCAGGTTGTATGACAAGTTTGCAGGAGAGCACGTTTAAGCATCCAGTTAAACTTTATAGCTACAATGCTTGTTCTCTATTTGTGTTCAGCAGCCTGGTTTCATTTCATAACCCTTGGCTTCTTAGCCCTGGGCTTTAACAGGCTGCTTTAACATCTGGCAACCAGGTCGCATCTAAATATAACTAGGAAATGGATGTTGGGTAGCACTTTGATTCTCCCATAGGCCCCAATTAGGTCCATGCGCATCTCTCCTTTCTAGCTACCGTCACCTCTCCTCTCTCAGACTGCCTACAAAGTAGGATACGTTTCTCTGGTTCACTGATTTCTTGCTGGCTTTGAAACAAACCCATAAGCCCTTTAGGATTTAGGATAGGAGGTGACAAAACAGCAAACATGGGCAAGTAATCTAGAGGCCCAGGAACCTTTGTATAAGTTTCCAGAGCAGATGTCCATGGTCTAGTAAACAAGTGCTTCTCAAACTTTCATGTGCATTGAATCACCCCGGGATCTTGTTACAATGAAGATTCTGATTCAGGATCCTGAGAGTCTCCATTTCTAACAAACACCTGATGATGCTGATGCTGTTGGTCCATGAATCTAAGTCATTATGTAAATGGCAGGTAACTCACATGCCTACAGGATTAGCATAAATAGGTGAGGGAAGCCCAGGGGTTCTGAGAAGGGAGCAAATGGATAAACCAGTTGCTCTTCGAATATCCCTGGACTCCCTGGGCCCTAGATCTCATTACCTATCCCATCTGCCTGCCCAGGTGAAGGTTTCCTTGGCATTTTCTTCAGATTTCTTCCTTCAAAACAAAGGGCTCGGAATCCACAAAGGGTGCTGCCCACCACGAGGTACAACGTTTTAAAAAGTTTTTAATTAAAAAAAATTTTTTTTGGCTGGGTGCAGTGGCTCATGCCTATAATCCCAGCACTTTGGGAGGCTGAGGCAGGTAGATCATGAGTTTAGGAGTTCGAGACTAGCTTGGCCAACATGGTGAAACCCAGTCTCTACTAAAAATACAAAAAAAAAAATTAGCTAGGTGTGGTGGCACACGCCTGTAATTTCAGCTACTCGGGAGGCTGAGGCAGGAGAATCGCTTGAACCTGGGAGGCGGAGGAAGCAGAGGTTGCAATGAGCTGAGATCACGCCAATGCACTCCAGCCTGGGTGACAGAGCAAGGCTCTGTCTGGTGGGGGTGGGGGGATGGGGGAGCTCTTTTTTTTTTTTCATTCAATACAATTTGCAATGGGTGTCTCCATCTTGAGCCCTCCCACCTCACACACACACTTTTTTTTTTTTTTTTTTTTTTTTTTGAGACAGAGTCTCACTCTGTAACCCAGGCTGGAGTGCAGTGGTATGATCACGGCTCACTGCAGCCTCGATCTCCCCAGGCTCAGGTGATCTTCCCACCTCAGCCTCCCAATTAGCTGGGACTACAGGTGCAAGCCACCACGCCTGGGTAAGTTTTGTATTTTTAGTAGAGACAGGATTTTACCACGTTGCCCAGGGTGGTCTCAAACTCCCGGGCTCAAGTGATCCACCTGCCTCGGCCACTCAAAGTGCTGGGATTACAGGCATGAGCTACCGCACCCAGCCTGACTTTTTGTTTCGTTTTGTTTTTTTAATACAGACGGGGTCTCATGTTGCCCAGGCTGCTCCTGTGCTCGAGCAATCCTCCCACCTCAGCCTCCCAAAGTGCTGAGATTACAGGTGTGAGCCACTGTACCTGGCCACACACACACTTTAAACAGAAGGTTTGCTGCAGTTGATTTTTGCCAGCAGACTCCAGGACAAACCCCAAGGTGCAGGGCAAAGACTTTCACCTCTGTAAAAGAATTGTTCCTTCCATAAGAGGTCCATCCAGTAAGAAAAATGGTAGTAGAGAAAGAGACTTAAGCCTGGGTTTATAATCATTGAAGAAGACCCTACCCCACCATCTTGGTACCTCTGGGAAGTAGCATTGGAGAGCAAAACCCAGCTCATTCTACAGAAGCCCTCTTTCATAATGGAAGCACAAACACCTCCCCCCAAAGAGTTGTGCTGACATTCAAGAGTGGTGGGCATCCTGTCATGAAACAGCCTGGGCACACAGCCGTATGAGCCAGATGTGGTGAACACCAAGGATCCCAAGGAGGGGAAAGATTCTCAGAATTAGCTGCCTCCCCGAGGGAAGGAAGAGTTGTGTTCAAGGCTCCAGGACATCATCCCTCCCACACTATGCTCTGGGCCCATGGAGAGGCGGTGGACCTCACACCTCAGGGGCATGTTCTGTTGGAAGTGACTCAAACGAGACACTTACAAACCTGTCTCCGCAGCCTGCCTGTCAAATTATACCTCTGTGCTGGGTCAAACTTTTGGCCAATTAAAACTTAGAAGAGCAGACCAGGTGCAGTGGCTCACGCATGTAATCACACCACTTTGGCAAGCTGAGGTGGGAGGATTGCTGGAGCCCAGGAGTTCGAGACCAGCCTGGGCAACACGGTGAAACCCCTTCTCTACAAAAAATAGAAAAATTAGCACAGCATGATGGCGTGCGTCTATAGTCTCAGCTACTCAGGAGGATGAGTTGAGGCCGCATGGGGTGACTCACACCTGTAATCCCAGCATTTCGGGAGGATGAGCCAGGCAGATCACTTGAAGTCGGAGTTCAAGACCAGCCTAGCCAACACGGTGAAACCCCTTCTTTACTAAAAATACAAAAGCTAGCTGGGTGTGGTGGCAGACGCCTGTAATCCCAGCTACTCAGAAGGCTGAGCCATGAGAATCCCTTGAACTCGGGAGGTAGAAGTTGCAGTGAGCTAAGATCATGCCACTGCTCTCCAGCCTGGGTGACAGAGCGAGACTCCATCTCAAAAAAAAAAAAAAAAGGAGGCTGAGGTGGGAGGATCACTTGAATCCAGAAGGTCAAGGCTGCAGTGAGCCGTAATCACACCACTGCACTCCAGCCTGGGTGACAGAGTGAGACCCTGTCTCAAAAAGAAAAAAAAAAATTAGAGGAGCAAAGGCCACTACCAGCTGGCCCTTCACAGGTGTGGTGAGAATGGTGGTGGTGGCCCCAGTTGGGCACAAAGGTAGGCCCTGGGATGGAGAACTGACAGGGCCTAATAGTGTCTGCTCCCAGATAGACAGACTGCTACTTGATAGGAATGCCACGGTTGTTGCGGAGAAGCTGTGTTAAACTGGGAAAAGCTTGCTTTGAGAATCAATCCAATTAGACTGAAATTCTAGCTCCCCCACTTCCTAGCACTGAGACCTTGGAGCAAGTTACTTCACTGCTCTGTGCCTCTGTTTCCCCCTCTGCAAAACAAAGCAAGACCTACCTCTTCAGTGTATTGCGAGGATTTAATGAGGCATTTGTGAAAGCACTTGACACAGAGCATGTGCTCTAAAAGTGTTTCTTTCCTTCCTTTGGCCTGGCAGCATATGTTTACTAAGGAAAGCTGAGACATAGAGAGGCCAGCCCTATCCCTTGGACTGATGCCAAATTGGAGGCCTCTACATGCCATGCTCAAGAAACAAACATAAGACCAGAAGAAGATTAGATAAAGCTGCTGTCTGCCTGCTTGCCAATGTGACAGCTCTTTTGGGTTCTGACAAAGGAGAGCAAGCCAGTCTTCACAGAGTACCAGCTCTGGGAGTTTCAGATCCCAGAAAAAGGTCCTACGTCCTGGGTGGCAAAGACAAGGTCCCTAACTGCCCCAGTCTGGCATATGTAGTCCGAGGCTGGCAGATGTATATAGGAGAGGCCTAGACGGGGAAATCAAGATGGCTCCAACTCTGACTGCCACGAAAAATGTGGCTTCTGGAGTCCCGGATCAAGAAGCTTCCCTCTTTTTGAGAGCCAGAGAAAAGTTCCAGAATGAACAGGAAGTGCAAAGAGAGAGCCAGCCGAGAGGCAACCCTAAAAGAACTATCCATCAGAGGCTCAGATCGCAACTGCTCTTCTATGCATTGGCTTAAAAATGAAATTCCATTCTGGACAAATTTCCTTATTGCATGCAAGCTGCTCTAATTTCAAGAATGTCAAACACGCAGCCAAATGCAATTACATTTTAAGCACAGCACTCACTTGAAATATAGCACAAATTTCTAAACCAATTTTAATCAAATTACAGAGAGGGTAGACATGCTCAGCAATCTGAAATTCCACCTGATCCAGAGAGCCTTTCCTGATTAGTTAGAAGAGTGGCCAGTTCACTGGCTCTCCCCTGCCTGTTGTGTTCACTCTCTGCTCTCAGGTATGTCTTTATCCTTTTCTTGTACACTGTGTAGATGTGTTTGGTGATTATGCATTTCTGCCCTGGTTACCTGTTTGCTCAGTTAATCACATGTCCTTTATGCCTGAGCAGCCTTTTGGCTATTTCCTTCTGGTACCTCTCTGTGGGCATGGGCCTGGCCTTGGAATCCTTCCATGCAGGGCTCACCCCACCCCCACTCCTGCCCAGGTGCTTAATAAGGGTTCTTTGAGAATGAAAGCTCAAGAAGTTTTAGGCCAAAGTAGGTGGCTGCTGGGACATTATGTGTCCCATAAACATTAAGTTTAAGCCCTCCCCCAGAATTTAGGCAATAACTCATTTATTATCTGGGCAATGGGTCTAAGTGCCTTCGTGTCACAGCAGCACCAGAGGTGCCTGCATATATATTCCTGCCACAGGTGGCTGGAGGAAGAGCTGCCTGGGTGCTCCCTGTAATGCTCAGCCCACTGACCAAGACCTGAGGGAATCACGTCCAGGGGGCAGCTGACAGAAAGGAGATCAGAAGTTAGCTAGTGACAAGGTCTGAGACTGTCTGGCTTTGGGAGTTCTTCCATTGGGAAATCGACATTGTTGATTTCTGGATTGCCCCAAAAGGCTTCAGGACCATCATTCAGGCATGAAAGGGCTCTGGGCTCCATGGACAGCCTGTATCTCACACCCACTTCTTGGTTGTCTCTCACTCTCTCTCTTTTTCCCTCCCTCTCTCTCCCTCTCCCTCCCTCTCCCTCTCTTTCTTCTCCTCTCCCTCTCTCTGACTCTTTCCATCTTTGAAGGCGTGTGTTTGTCTCAGTCTTTTTCTCCTCCATCTCCATCTCTCTGTTCTCTCTGTCTCTGAGTGTCTCTTTCTCTTTCTCTTCCACTCCCACTCTTCTGTCTCTGTCTCTGTGCCTCCACTCTCACTCTTGCTCTCTCCCCCTTCTCTCTCCTCTCTCTGACTCTCACTGTCTCATCACTAGACATTCCATATGCCCATATACAGAAACACCCATTTTTCCCTTTAACAAGCCCACAAATTAAAAAAGGTAATTTCACTTAGAAACTCAGAGAAAGGAAGTAGCCCAGAGCACAGATGTCAGCCTCAGTCAGGATGCTAAACCAATCCCCCTTAACTCTTCTTCTGTTGTGTGATCAGGTCTCAGGGCTCCAGCCCCCACAGGAACTGCCATCCTGCCAGAACTTGACTCACTGGAACCCAAGAGTGACTCACTGGGATGGACAGTCATGAGTTGGATGACAACTTGCTGGGATCTCTAGCATCAGATTAAGGAGTTGAGGGATGAGGGTGGACTAGAAGGAGCAGATAAATGACTTTTAAAGTCTGTCGTTAATGCAAGATTCTGAGATTTTTACAGTTGTGACATACTTGAACCTGAAATGACCAGATAGTACTGCGTTCTGGGCTTTATACATTAAGAGGAACAACCTAGAATATGTCCAGGAGAGTGTTAGTAGGATGGAGCAGGGACTGGAGACCATGTCACTGTCTCAAAACCAACATGAACTAAGTGCCTACTGCGTGCCAGACACTGGCCTCAGCACTGGGCATCCAGATTAATGAGGTATAGCCTCTTGACTTCAAGAACTCACTTGAGTGATCAAATCTAGAAATAGGAGTTTAATAATAACAACATTCATTGAGTGCTTGCAATACATCACACACTGTTCAAAGCTTTTTGCTTGTATTATCTGATTTAATCCCTATTTCCCAGGTGAGGAAACTAGGACACAGAGAGGTTACATGTGGTGACAGTTTGGTACTATGAAGATTGATTGAGAGAGCTAGGACTGTCTAGCCTGAAGAAGATTCAAGGGAATGTGGGCCTCTTGTCTTCAGACTTCTGTCAGAGTCCGAGAGAACAGGTGTATTTGTACATGGCCACTGAGGGCAGTGCTGGAACCCAAGAGTGGAAGTATATTTGGACTTAATAAAATGAAAAAATCTGCCTTAGGAGTCAGAGTTGTCTGTGGGTAAAACAGGTTGCCTGGAGAGGAAGGGAGAAGTCTAAGCAGAGGCTGGATGACCACTCAAGAAGGGAGGAGGTGAAGAAGATGTTCCTAAAGGTTTCTTGTAGTTCTGAGTGGCTGAACATCTCTATTTTCTGGCTGCACACTGGCTTGAGGACCCAAATATGTCCCCTTTAAAGTCCTATGGCTATCCATACTTCAGCTGTCAGAGATAAATATGCCCATCTCTATGTAGGAAGCCCCTGTGGCCTGCTTTTATGCTCATCCTCCTGCCAGAGTCCCTAATTATCTTCTCTTGTCCCATGCCCAAGGGGTTTGGGGCCATGCTTTGAAAAGAATCCAACGACAGTCCTCTCCCTCAAGTTTCCTGCTCGGGTCTAAGGCTGATCTTATTGCAGTGGAACTGCAGGCCAAGAGCTAAACAATGGTTCTTCCTCAATAGGGTGGTCAGGCCACAGCAGATGACCAGCAGGCCAGTCACCATCAGCAAAGTCCAGGTAGCCCAAGGCCCCCATGCCTCATACATGGTGGACTGTGGTCACCCATTACTGCCAAGATATATGCTCTGGCCTTCCTCCAATCTAGCACACTCGCATTGACCCTTAGCAAAGCATCCAGCAGTGGAGAAGATTGCTAGAGATAGCTAAGTTAGTGAGGTGGCCAGGTGTGGCTTCCAGGGTCCCTCCTTCCAGGGCTTGCAGCCTATTGTAGTGGAGGCCCAGACTAGCCAGGGGGAACCAGCCAAGGCCCTTAGGAAGGCTTCTCAGCTTATCAGGGCTGTCCAAACTATGGAGCTTCTGCAGGCAGAGAGGCCATGCCTGGGAGCTCTTCATCCCATTGGCCTACAGAGAGTCTTTCTGCAAGAACTGCAAGCCTCAAAATGTCCCTGGGGTTAAAAGCCATCCTCATGTTGCCAGAGAGATCCAGACAGTGAGAGTGGCAGGGGCAGACTCCTAAACATAGGACCCTGGCTGATTCTTTCGAAGGCTCAGATTCTTCACTAGGAAGGCTGTCAGTGGTGCTTCTGAGGGAGGGGCTCTTTCCCCATGCTCCATGCCCCCAAAACAGGTACAATATGTTATCCCCCAAGTCTACAGCTTTCAGCCTGGGCATAATCTCAAAAAACCAGACAGGCGCACACTGAATCAGAGTCCCTGGAAATCCAGAGATGTCATGGGCAGAAGGACAGTGGAGAAGTAGGGAATGGCCTTGGAACTGGTGATGTCATGGGCAGTGGGCTGTCGCATTTCAGAGACAGTTCTAGGCCATGCTGAGGTGCTGAAGGGCAGGAAGCCTACCAAGGAAGTCTCTTGGGAATGATACCAGTCAGTCAGTTTCTACTTAGGTCAACTGGGATATGCCAAGGTAATGTCACTCAGGTTGGATGTTACGTCATGGCTACTCCGAGTCAGATTCTACTAGTCACCTCTTAGTACCAACTGGCAACCCCCGAAACTGGAGATAGGGGATTTGGTTCTAGAGATGTCAGGTAGTTGTCAAAGAGGGGAAACTGTCAGAGATGGTTTGGGGTGGGGAGAAGTGGGAAGGTGCTCAGAAGCCAGTTATGACTCGGGTCTAATACCTAAAACTAGTATGCCCCTTCTCACTCCTCAGCTGCAAATAACTGCAGGGCATTGGGGCTCAAGTGGAGCTGCCACAGGTTGGGGAGGCTAAAGGCGGAGATGCAGTGAAGATAATTGCTGACTGAGCTGAGCTCCTACAGCAGGGGCAAGCCAGCCAAGGACCCTGACTCAATCTCCAGAATGTACTTGCTGCTCAGGTTGATCCAACAGCAAAGGGGAGCCCAAGAAGGTGTCCCAGGCCAGGTGAGTCATGTAATTATCTGAGAGATTTAGGCTCTCCAAGGAGCTGCGTTTGGCCACCTATGGCACCACTGAGGCAGTTGGCTGAGAGATATGGAACCCAAAAGCGACACAAGAACTGAAGTGCTCTGTCGTTAGCCAGATGACAGGAGGTTGGTCAGGAGGTTGGATGCCAGGATGAGGGAGCAGAGCCAGTGAAGCTGGTGGAGGGCCTCTGAGACCAAAACCTTCAGCTGGTTGCCCCAAAAGTCCGAGTGTTGAAGCCTTGCTCTGGCCTCAATTGCACCATCCCCCCTAGAACTTTTAGAAGGTTGTGAGAGAGGCCAAGTTGTTCCACACTACATGGGAGCCCTGCCAGAAACATTTGGAAGCAGAAGCCCTGGCAGAAAACACTCGGCCTGGCCATCAGGGTTGAGGAGAAAGAAGAGTATCTTGGGAGCTAGTGAAAGAATAGGGTGGAACTGGGGAGGAAGAGATGAACCCCATACCCTCAAAACAAAAGATCTGGAGCGCCTCTCATGGCACTGCCAAATACATTACCTCACTCCAAGAAGTAGGGGTGGTTGTTCCTGTCTTACTAGATGATGAGAGAAGCTCAAAAGAGTGAAGTGACCTGCCCAGCGTACAGGATTTTAACCCAAGTCTGGCTGACTCAAAGCCCATGCTCTTTCAATTTATCTTACCTCCTTAAGTGTATCTTTTTCTACTTCAAAAAGCCCTTGTTCCCTATGGCAACAGGAAATTTGTTTCCATCCATGAATGAATCAGGCGGTCTTACGGTACAATGCAATCATGTTGATCCTTGAATGTCAGAGCTGGAAGAGACCTTAGAGAGCATTTCTCTCTAACAACCCTCTCATTTTATAACTAGCACAACAAAAGGCTCAGAGATGGGAAGAGGCTTGTTGACGGGGACAGCAAACCTGAGCCTGCCTGCTCAGCCCCTGCCCCGGGAGCTCACCAGATAGGGACCAAGAAAGGAAGGAGAGACAACAATGAATCTATTTCTGGATTCCATAGGGTGGATGCCGCCCACCCATAGTTACTTTTCCTTGGAGATGGAGCACCCACCAAGGACAGGAGGAACCAACTTCTAGCACTTTCCCTTGGAAAAAGAGTCAACCAGGAAGGTTCTCCACTCCCCGATCCCTATCCTCAACCCTGCTCCCTGGAGAATATAACTTACTGGGTAAAAAGGGGTTGGTTTTGAGGTTAAAAAACACGAGTTGGCTGGGCGTGGTGGCTCACGCCTGTAATCCCAGCACTTTAGGAGGCCAAGGCAGGCGGATCACCTGAGGTCGGGAGTTCAAGACCAGCCTGAACAACATGGAGAAACCCCGTCTCTACTAAAAAAAATACAAAATTAGCCGGGTGTGGTGGCACATGCCTGTAATCCCAGCTATTCGGGGGGCTGAGGCAGGAGAATCCCCACCAGGATTGGAGGTGGAGATTGCGGTGAGTCGAGATCGCGCTATTGCACTCTAGCCTGGGCAACAAGAGTGAAACTCCATCTCAAAAAACAAACAAACAAACAAACAAACAAAAACACATGAATTCAATTCCCAAGCTCACCACTAACTAGTCTAATAATCTTGGGCAAATTCTGTGACTTCCCTGAGCCTCTTTCCTCATCTGTAAAATAGTGATACCTCTCTCACAGGTTGTTGTGGAGATTCAATGCAATGACATATGTAAAGCACTTAACGCAAAGTATGCATTTATAACTATTCATTTGTCTCTTATCTACCACAGACTCCCGTATTTTCTTTTTTCTTTTCTTTTCTTTCTTTTTTTTTTTTTTTTTTGAGACAGAGTCAGCCAGGCTGGAGTGCAGTGGTGCGACCTCGGCTCACTGCAGCCTCTGCCTCCCAGGTTCAAGCAATTCTCCTGCCTCAGCCTCCTGAATAGCTGGGATTACAGGCACACGCCACCATGGCTGGCTAATTTTTTGTACTTTTAGTAGAGACAAGGTGTCACCATGTTGGCCAGGCTGGTCTCGAATTCCTGACCTCAGGTAATCCACTGGCCTCGGCCTCCCAAAGTGCTGGGATTACAGGCGTGAACCACCGCACCTGGCCTCTGGCTAATTTTTGTATTTTTAGTAGACACAGGGTTTTCACCACGTTGGTCAGGCTGGTCTCAAACACCTGACCTCAAGTGATCCACCCACCTCGGCCTTCCAAAGTGCTGGGATTACAGGCATGAGCCGCCGCGCCAGGCCAACTCCCATATTCTCATCCCAGACTGGGCCAGGAAGGCAAAAGTCCCCAGCATGGGGAAGATAGCAGCCTCAGGGCAGAGGTAGCCTTGCAACAAGGAGGCAGAATGATTTCTTCTGCTGCTTGCAGAAACGGCAAGACCAGGAGTAGGCTGAGATCTGGTTGGGCCATGCTGTTGGGGTCCTTCAATTTCCCCCAAAACCATGAACCTAGGCTGGGCCTCGGAAACTTTTAAGTAGGCCCATGCCAGGGCAGGAAGTATTGATACAGGATAGGAAAAGTAGGGACCAATGTTCTCCCTGGGGGAAAGATGAAAAAGAGAAGTTGGGGAGGGAGTGAAGGCTTTTGAAAGTGAAAAATAAATTGGTAGAGGAAACCTGCTGGGCTTTTCTGAAAGGAGTCACCTCTTGGGGTACCAGGAAATGAACAAACTAGGACGCTTTCTCTAGCTGGCCTATAAGTTTCCCTCAGTCCTTGGGGACCATTTTAGGGAAACTCCTCCATTAAAAGGGAAATCCAAGCTCTGAGTAAAAAACCAGCCTCTCACCCCCTGTCTCAGAGATAACAGGAAAGTCAGAGGGTGGGGACCATGGTGAAATTGGGATAGGGCCCTGCCTCTTGGCAAGTATTGTTCTGGGTGCCCCTCCCTCCACTCATTCAATTACTTAGTGCCAGGCCCTGTGGGGAATAGAAGAGTGTCAAGTCTCACCCATATTAAAAACAAAACAACAACAACAACAAAAACTGTACCGGCTGGGCATGGTGGCTCACGCCTGTAATCCCAACACTTTGGGAGGCCAAGGCGGGTGGATTACCTGAGGTCAGGAGTTCAAGACCAGCCTGACCAACATGATGAAACCTTGTCTCTACTAAAAATACAAAAATTAGCCGGGTGTGGTGGCACGCGCCTGTAGTCCCAACAACTCGGGAGGGTGAGGCAGGAGAATCGCTTGAACCCAAGAGGTGGAGGTTGCAGTGAGCTGAAATTGTGCCACTGCACTCCAGCCTGGGCAACAGAGTAAGACTCCATCTCAAAAAAAAAAAAAAAAAACTGTATCATGACACTACTTCCTTCTCTGTTCCTGGCTCTTCTTTCTTTTTCAGGCAAGCTCTTGGCAGGTTCTTCCTCTGAAAAGAAATCCATGAACTTCATCCCTTTATCTCTATCCCGAATACAACTTCTCTAGTCTAAGCGCAGCTCACCTCTCACCTGCCTCCAGTTTCTGTCTTCCTTCAAGGTAGCTGGACCTCCAGGTCATCAGTTGTATGCATCCACTTACTTGCTTAGAACTCTTCGATGGCTCTCCACTGCCCCCACCAGATCAAGTCCAGTCTCCTTAACCTGGCACATTAGGTCCTTTGTGATCTGGTCCCTGCTTATCTGTCTGTATTTCTTGTCACTTCTCCCACAAGAAACATACAATTCCTACTTACTTACTTACAGTTCCTGGAATGACTGTGAGTAGCTACCATTTCACACCTCTCTTTATTTGCACATACCGTTATTCCTGGAATGTTCTTTCCAGTTTGACTGGTGTCATTTGACCTGTCTTACAACCTGTGGCTGAACCGTGATCTTTTTCGTGAAGCTTTCCTTCAGCCTTCTAGTCATCTAGTTGGCGCCCTCCTCAAACTCCCTGGCAAGTTCCTACCATGCCTGGTCTTGTTTATTCCCATTTTTGCCCTTCATTTTTCTTCAATTGAGTTTTATTCTATACCAAACACTCTAATTATGTTGTACGCATGTTATCACATTGAATCTTCACACCCACCCTGTGAGCTTGATGCCATTATTATCCCCATTTTACAGCTGACAAAACCGAGGCTTGAATATCTACGTTAGTTGCTCAACATACCCAAGATACAAGGTTAATAAGTAGCATAGTGGAGATCAAACCCAGGTTGACTCAAAAGGCTTAATCATGGTGCTAGAGTCCCTAGCCTTTACCGAGTTGAGGGGTGCAGTAACCCTGGGAGAGGCTTGCTGAAGCTGGGCAGAAGTGGAGGTGAAATCTCCTTAGGGCCATGTGTCCTGATATCCTAGAGGCTACAGTTACTTTGGGGCAGGTCAGTGGCTAGTATGTGGTTTCTTCCATCTGAGACAGAGAGCGGGGTGTGGCAGGAACGAAGGTAGTGCCTTTTTAAGGATAAAAAGATGCAAAGTTGGGCTGGTCGCAGTGGCTCATGCCTGTAATCCCAGCACTTTGGGAGGCCGAAGCGGGTGGATCACTTGAGGTCAGGCGTTCGAGACCGGTCTGGCCAACATGGTGAAACCCCATCTCTACTGAAAATACAAAAATTAGCTGGACGTGGTGGGATGCACCTGTAGCCCCAGCTACTCAGAAGGCTGAGGCACAAGAATCGCTTAAACCCAGGAGGCAGAAGTTGCTGTGAGCCGAGATCGTGCCACTGTACTCCAGCCTGGGCGACAGAGTGAGACTCCGTCTAAAAAAAAAAAAAAAAAGGTTTTAAATACTGAAGCTGCCTACTTTAAGAGCTCTCACAAAATCCTCTAGCCATGCCTAGGCAAAGAAGGTCAAATTGTCCTGGGCAAGACTGACAGGCAGCAGAGAGAAGGCAAAGGGACGCAAGTGAAACAGAAGTTAGGCTCCAACTGCCATCTGGTGGTCAGCCTTAGAGAAGCAAGTGGATGGTTCTAGGGTCGCAAGCTTAGGACAGAAGCCAAGGGCCAGAGAGGCTGCTCAGGTGAGCTGGGCCTTGGCTCACGGCATTCATTCATTCATTCACTACTCACGTATTCATCCACCCATCTATCTATTCATTTCTTCATTCATTTAAGAAAGGTATGTTATACTAGACAGAGTCAGCACTGGGAATACAGCAATGAACAAAAACAAAAATTCCTTCTCTCATTGAGCTCATACTGCAGTGGTAGGAGACAGAGCAAAAAAATCCATGACATTGTGTGTTAGATGGCGATGAGTGCCATGGAGAGAAAGTGGGGAAAGGGCAGGAGCAGAGGCTTTGCCATTTTAAATAAAGTCTCACTCAGAAGGTGAAATTTGATAAAAGACTTGAAGGAAGGTAGGGAGGTAGCCATGAGGATGTCTGTGCGAAGCAGATTCTGGGTTAAGGAAACAATTTGTGAAAGCCCCAAGAGTAGGATCATGTGTTATGTGACTGAGGATCAGTCAGGAGGCCAGCGTGGCTGCAGCAGAGTGAACAAGGGGGGGAGTAATAGGAGACCGTCATAAGGAAGCAGGCAGGAGATCCATCATGTGGGGCTCTGGAGGCACATTTTATATACTGAGTGAGAGACAGGAAGCCAGGGGAGGGTGACTTGCCCAGGGTCACCCAAGCTGGTAAGTGGTACTAGGCATTCTGTCTCAAAGGCCTGAGCTCTGACCAGTGGGACACAAAAGAGAGCTCAGAAATAGACGTATACAAATCTGCCCAACTGATTTTTTGACAGAAGTACAAAAGCAATTCAATGGAGAAGGATAATCTTTCCAGCCATTGAATTGTCTAGTGTTTTTTTGGGTTTTTTTTTTGTTTGTTTCTTTTGGGATTTTTTTTTTGCCTATGGTTGTCTAATGCTCTAGAGCTGGGCAGAAGTGGAGGTGAAATCTCTTTGGGCCATGTGTCCTGATGTCCTAGAGACATCATACCTTGGGGCAACCCAACAGCCAGTATCTGGCTATCTAATTGCTCTGGAGCATTAGACAACCATAGGGAAAAAAATAAACCCTGAACTAAACCTCATACCTTATACAAAAATGAACTCAACAAGGATCACAGGCTTAAAAGTAAAATATAAAAATATATAAAACTATAAAACTTTTAGTTTTTAGAAAAAAATAAGAGAAAATCTTTGGGACCTCGGACTAGGCAAAAAGTTTCTAGACTTGTCACCAAAAGCATAGTCTATAACAGAAAAAAATGATAAACTGACTTCATCAAAATAAAAAATTTTTGCTCTGTGAAAGACATGTTTCAGTCACACAAAACCATGAATGTTCATAGTAGCTTTATTCATAATAACCAAAATGTGGAAGTAACCCAGACGTCCTTCATCAAATGACCAATTAGACACACGGGAACATCTCCACCATGGAATACTACTCAAAAATAAAAAGGAACAAATTATTGGTACATTCAACAACTTGGATGAATCTCTAGGGAATGATGCTGAGTGAAAAAAAAAAAAAAAAAAAAAGCTGCTCCCAAAAGGTTATATACTGTATGATTACACTTTTATAATATTCTTGAAATAGCAAAATTATAGAGATGGAGAACGGATTTGGGGTTGCCAGGGATTAAGAATGGGGAGAGGGAAGCTGGGTTATAAAAGGACACCATGAAGAATCCTTGTGATGACTAAACAACTCTATATCTTGACTGGGGTTGTGGATACATGAATCTCCACATGTGATAAAAGCGCATAGACCTACACACACACACACACACACACACACACACACACAGATGAGTTCATATAAAATATGAAGTCTGAATAAGCTCTGTGGACTGTATCAATGTCCGTGAACTTGTGGGGTTTTTTGTTTGTTTGTTTTTGGTTTTGTTTTGAAACAGGGTTGCCCGGGCTGAAGTGCAGTGGCGTGATCACAGCTCACTGTAGCCTCAACCTCCCAGACTCAAGTGATCCTCCCGCCCCAGCCTCCCAGTTAGCTGGGACTAAAGGTGTGCACAACCAGTGGGTTAATTTTATTTTTTTTGTAGGGACAAGGTTTTGATGGGTTGCCCAGTCTGGTCTCACACTCCTGGGCTCAAGCCGTCCGCCCACCTCAGCCTCCCAAAGTGCTGGGATTACAGGCGTGAGCCACCGCACCAGGCCAGTTGACTGGTTTTGATATTGTACTATAGTTATGCAAGATGCCCGCATTGGCAGAGGTGAGGTAGAGACTGCACAGGATCTCACTGCAACTTTCTGTGAACTATTTCAAAATAGAAATGTAAAACCAAAACTTAAAATCCTACAAGAAACCAGGAGAGATTCTAAACAATAAACTTAAGATGTTAGATCAAAAGTTTGGAGGCCTCCACTGTCAGTTAAACAAAGAAACAAAAAACCTTGATGTATTTACTGTTAATAATATTCATAACTGAAAAACCAGCTCCTCAGTGAGATTAGAACTACTTCTGATCTGACCTTACATAAGGGGATATTCAGGAAGATACTTAGTCCAACACTCTTATTTTAGTGTTGGGGAAAATGAAGCTCAGAGAGAACTTGTCTACAGTCACATAGCAAAAGAGAATGGTGGAAATAAAATCCTGTTGGTTTTCCGTTTCAGTGAGGATTATAAGAAGCTCAGGGGGAATTAAGGGCAAGTACCTTCGCTTCTCTGAGCCTTTCTTCCTTAAATTCTGTAAAATGGCCAGTTACGAGTTTGAGTGTGTAAAGTAACTAGCTTAGTGCCTGGCACATAGAAAGTACTCTATAAACCATAGTTTCTTTACCCCCTTTGTTGAGAGAAGGACTGCTATGCTTTCAAAGCCAGAAGGGACAAAGAAGACAGCAGCTACTGCAGAGAGTCACCCTTCCCTTCTAGCCCTCCCTGAGTTCTAGACCTCCAGTAGAAATTGATCCTAGTGATATCCTGGGGATAGTCACCATGGAAATGACTAGGGAGAGGGGCGTTCAGTTTCTATGGTGACAGCCCAAGAAGCAGGGATGTGACTTGAAAAAAACGTTGGGGATCATGGAGTTCTTTCCATGGAGATGGGAAGGGAGCTTTCTGAGGCTCACATAGTGGGCAGGGGTAGGGGAATTGGAGAAATGAAGCCATTCATCTATATAGCAATAGATGGAAAAGGAGTGGAGTCACTCGAGGAACAGTTGACAGTGAAGCTTTCTATCTCCGATGCTAGAGGGCTGTTACAAGTTCACTTAGACCTATTTAAATTTTTAAAATGTCCCTCCATGTGCCATATAAATTCATCTTTCATATCACCAGTATGCCTCCACACTTTGGGAAAACTGGACCAGTGTATCTACTATAGTCTGTCTTCAAACAATTAAGGGGAGCAGTTAAGACATTGTTTATCTGAATTCTTTGGAAATAAGTGCTTTACAAATGGGGGGCATGCAGTAGCACCAGCTTACCTTTCATGATCCATGAGGGCAGGGAGTTTGCCTGTCTCATTCACTCCGGCACTTTAGAATGGTGTCTCACACATAGCAGGCATTCAGTAAATGTATACGGAATAAATTAACCATCCTCTTCTTGTTGCCCCCAACTGGAAGTTCCAAGAATATAAAAGTGCTTCAAGTTCCCTGCATATGATATCACCATTTAAGGCTCAGTTTAGGAGCTAGGCACGGTGGCTCATGTCTGCAATCCCAACACTTTGGGAGGCGGAGGCAAGAGGATCACTTGAGGCCAGGAGTTTGAGACCAGGAGTTTGAGACCAGCTTGGGCAACATAGTGAGACCTTGTCTCTACAAAAAATAAAAAAAAATAGCCAGGCAGGGTGGCACACGCTTGTGGTCCCAGCTACTTGGGAGGCTGAGGTGGGAGAATCGCTTGAGCCCCAGAAGATTGAGCTGCAGTGAGCCAGGATTACATCACTGCATTCCAGCCTGGGTAACAGCTATAAAGCCCCTAGCTAGGCTCTCCTCCTGGATGTTTCTGTCATACCCTCCAGGTATCATGATAACAGCATTTGCTTCATTACATTGAATTCATGCGTTTCTTTGTCTGTCTCCTCACCAAGCTGTTAGAGCCTCAGGAGCAACGACTATGCATATTTATATCTCAGCAGTTAGCACAGTGCCTGGCACTCCAAAGGTCCTCAATAAATATTTAATTGACATAAATGCCTTTCTCTTACTTATCAAGTCTGCACTCTCCTGGCACACTGTACCTCCTCCAAAATGTGAGCCAGCCTACTGATTCAATCTTTCTTCCTTTTACTTTCTAGCACATATGTATTACATTTTCATTTCTTTTGTCCTTCACTAGGTCTATAATTCACCCCTCTTCTGTAGTACAGTGTGGTGGTTAAAAGCATGGGCTCTGGAACCAGATCTGGATCCAACAGAGCTGGGTTCAAATCTCACCTGGGCCAGTTACTTTAACCTCTACGAGCCACAATTTCCTCATCTGTAAAACAAGATGCTGTGGTTTGAATGTTCCCTCCAAAGCTCATGTTGAAATGTAATGGCCAATGTAACAGGATTGGAAGATGTGGCATTTAAGAGGTGAACAGATGAATGCCGTTTTCATGGGGGTGGTTAGTCACTGAGGGAGTGGGGCTCCTGAGAAAAGGATGAGTTCAGCCCAATTTCCTCTGTCTTGTGCACATACTCACCGTGTGATGCTTTCCAACATGGGATGAGGCCCTTACCAGATGCCAGCGGCATGCTCTTGGACTTACCTGCTTCCAGAACAATGAACTAAATAAATCTTTTATTTATAAATTACTCATTGGTAGTATTCTGTTATAGCAGCAAAAAAAAAAAAAAAAAGGACCAAGAAACTGCAGTATAACAGCACCTATTTCTTATGGCACTTCACTTGTGAGGTTTATTTTATTTTATTTTATTATTTTATTTTATTTTTCTGAGATGGAGTCTGGCACTTGTCACTCAGGCTGGAGTGCAATGGCACAATCTTGGCTCACTGCAACCTCCACCTCCCAGGTTGGAGCGATTCTCCTGTCTCAGCCTCTCAAGTAGCTGGGATTACAGGTGCCTGCCACCACGCCCGGATAATTTTTTTGTATTTTTAGTAGAGATGGGGGTTCACCTTGTTGGCCAGGCTGGTTTTGAACTCCTGACCTCAGGTGATCCGCTCACCTTGGCCTCCCAAAGTGCCAGGATTACAGGTGTGAGCCACCTCGCCTGGCCACTTGTAAGGATTAATTGAGAAAATGCAGGTGGAGGCAGTGAAAAATGGCTTCCCTCCACTCTTCTAGGTTCTGTGGGTGGGCTACGAATTCAATGGACATAAGACAGATTAACAATAGAAGAAACATTAATTACATACATATGCACAGGAATCCCACAAACTATGAGACTTCAAGAAGGGTCAGATGATTGAAGCTTATCCTGAGCTATAGGAAGGAATAAGGGCTTGAGGCTTCTAGGGAGTGGTGGCAACACAAGTTAGCGGAGGGTAAGGGAAGGAAATGTGTGGTGCATAAACGTTGTTTTGTTAGGCAGACAAAAACTCTCTCAGCTGATGAAAGTCATCTCCCAGCAGCCCTCAGAAAAATAGGTGATAGTCGGCCTGGGTGTGGTGTCAACCTCCAGTCTCCTCTCCCGTGATCTACGTTAAATCTTCCTAGTTGTTAAGATTCACAGGGAGGGGTTTCATGACAATTAAGTTCATTTTGGAGAAGCCAGCTTTAGGCAGATAAGGGAAGCTCAGAGACAGCCTCTGCCTGTATCCACTGTTCCCCAAGTGCCCTCGGTTCAAATAATGAGTACACCAAAGGAACATATTTTGAGGTAGCATTTCCTGAACTCCTCCATTTCCCCTGTCTGAAATTTGCCTGAAGTTTCACACACTAACTGTTGAGTTAATGGCTGAGAGAAAAATTGAGTTAGTAACTGAGTGGGAAGAGACCTGAGAACAGGCCAATCTACCTAAACAGTTGTGTCTCATTTCAGGAGGTGTGTTGCAGGTGGGTTCCCATCAAAGTTAGACCTCTAGATGATGCAACCAGGTATTTAATAAGAAACATTTCTATGGAAACAAAAGAAAGACAAAGGTTAATGTTTGGAGCAGTCTATAAAGTAGTTTTTTTTCTTTTCTTTTTTTTTCTTTTTTTTTTTTTTTTTTTTTTGAGACACAGTCTCACTCTGTCACCCAGGCTGGAGTGCAGTGGTGAGATCTCAGCTCACTGCAATCTCTGCCTCCTGGGTTCAAGCAATTCTCATGCCTCAGTTTCCCAAGTAGCTGGGATTACAGGCGCCTGCCATAATTTTTTTGTTTTTGTTTTGGTTTTATTTTTAGTAGAGACGGGGTTTCATCATGTTGACCAGGCTGGTTTTGAACTCCCGACCTCAAGTGACCTGCCTGCCTCAGCCTCCCAAAGTGCTAGGATTACAGGCGTGAGCCACTGTACCCAGTCTCTATAAAGTAGTTTCTGAGTCTGGAGGGCAACCAGTTGAGAAGATTTCTAGATATTAAACTTCAAGCATTTTCAGCTGGAGTAGGGGCAGGCAGTGGCAATATGACCCGTTTTCCTGGTTTGCAGTTGGCATCAAGTGTTCCAGTGAACTTTCTGAATAGTCCATACATCAACAGGCACAACGTTTATCCATGTATAAGTTGTCGTGGTGATTTCTCCGACATTTATATCAAGTCATGCAGCTTCAGCTTTCAGGGCTTCTGGAAAGGGCAGTTTTAATTTCAGAAATTACAAGTCATCAGGGTACGAGAAAAATTGGAAATATTAGTTGGCAGAGTCATAGCCAGACACTGGAGAAACTAGAAGAATTCAAGATTTAGTCTAGTTTACAGGTAAATAATAAATTCTCAAAAAGAATGAACTAAGATCTAATAATGGGTGCACTGTAATTTTCTTTTGAAACATAATTTTTCTCTCTACAGTCACCCCCATTTCTACCAAAGATAATCACAGTAAGACCAATTTATTTACAAAATAACTTATTTTCATAAGTTTTGGCCTGATTATTCATATAAGTGCTGCAAGAATGGTGATTCAGTTATCCAAGCGTGGTGGTGCATGCCTGTAGTTCCAGCTACTCAGGAGGCTGGGGTGGGAGAATCATTGAACCCAGGAGGTGGAGGTTGCAGTGAGCCAAGATCGCACCACTGCATTCCAGCCTGGGCGACAGAGTGAGACCCTGTCTCAAAAAAAAAAAAAAAAAGAAAAAGAAATAGTAATTGATCTTGTAGTCTATTTTAAGTCTGGAACTTTTAATAAGGAATTACAGATTGGACTTTTGAAAGCCTCTTGAGGCTATAAAGCCAAACTGAAGACTCATCATCAAATTTTGCCTGTAATATTTGTAGATTTGTATGAATTCCTCTCTTCTCAAGGTCCCCAAAATATTTTGAGGTTCCTGGGCTTGCCAGGAAATAACCTACCCGTAAGGCAACAAGATGAAGTGTGTGTTCAAGATACCAGGCCAGTTTTTTCCCCAAGGGCTTTATTGGTTTTATAAAGTCAACCTTAGTTCCCTAAATTATCTAGTCATATCAGAAAATATGACATTTTAATCAAGCCTTGTTAATATGTCTTGGCCGGGCGCGGTGGCTCAAGCCTGTAATCCCAGCACTTTGGGAGGCCGAGGTAGGCGGATCACGAGGTCAGGAGATCGAGACCATCCTGGTTAACACGGTGAAACCCCCTCTCTACTAAAAATACAAAAAACTAGCCAGGCGTGGTGGCAGGCGCCTGTAGTCCCAGCTACTCGGGAGGCTGAGGCAGGAGAATGGCGTGAACCCAGGAGGCGGAGCTTGCAGTGAGCCGAGATCGCACCACTGCACTCCAGCCTGGGCGACACAGCGAGACTCCGTCTCAAAAAAAAAAAAAAAAAAAAAAAATTCATTAAATTTTAGTCAGTTTGACCACACAAGATTCTCTCTCACTTACTCTCTCTCTTCCCAATTTCACATCCATTAAATTTTTGTCCATCTTTTCTTCATTTGTTCTGAAACAATCTTTAAGTAACCTCCCAAATGGACAAAACTATCTTTCTGCAGAAAGTAGAAAAGTTCCTCTTCAAAGCTTATCTTGGTTTAAAAATAAAATAATAGACACTAGGAATAATACCTTCTTACTCTAAAGCCTCCTATCAGCTACCAGTTCTTATACTTTAGCCCAGTTAGTTGCTTTGGCTTTACTCAGGCATGTCTGGACATACCCAGGCAAGTCTTAGCTCATAGCTTACCCGCCTTCCTCATTTGGAAATGTTGTTGCTTCCTTAAACCTTTCATAAGCAACTTCCTCTCCTTCTTTGTTCTCCCTTACACTTACCTATTTAGGAAAGATTTAGGCTATTAGCAAATCGGGTATCAGTTTAAGACTGTGAGGCCCAGCTCCAGCCAATGGATGCAGGACACAGCAGTAAGGACAACCCAAATGCACAAGGGATAAATACGTCTGCTTTTCCTTTGTTCAAGTGTGCTCTCACCATTGTTCCATCTGCAAGAGGCACCCTTTCTGCAGAAAGTAAAAATGTCCTTGCTGAGAGAATTAAATTTATGTTCGAGTGTTATTTCTTTGTGGCACCGAGGAACAAGCATTTCTAATGGTTTCCCTCAACAAGAAAAAAAACACATTTTCATACCATAGATCATCTTTCTTTGTACATTTTGTATACAATGTTCTCTTATTTCTTGTAGTTTTGATTACATATTAGGATTTTAAGTCTTAGAAACCTATATGGTTTGATTCTGTGTCCCCACCCAAATCTCATCTGGAATTGTAATCCCCACAGTGTCAGGGGAGGGACCTGTAATCCCCATGTGTCCAGGGAGGGAAGTGATTGGATTATGGGGGCAGTTTCCCCTATGCTGTTCTTGTGATAGTGAGTGAATTCTCACAAGATCTGATTTGTTTTGTTTTGTTTTGAGTCTCGGTCTGTCACCCAGGCTGGAGTGCAGTGGCTCAATCTAGGCTCACTGCAGCCTCCACCTCCCAGGCTCAAGTGATTCTCCTGCTTCCGACTCCCAAGGTGCTGGGATTACAGGCACATATCACCATGTCTGGCTAATTTTTGCATTTTTTTAGTGTCGACAGAGTTTCGCCACGTTGGCTGGGCTGGTCTCGAACTCCTGGTCTCAAGTGATCTGCCTGCCTTGGCCTCCCAAAGTGCTGGGATTACAGGCATGAGCCACTGCACCCAGCCTCGAGATCTGATGGTTTTTAGAGTGGCAGTTTTTCTTGCACTCTCACTTCTCCCTTCTGCCACCTTATGAAGAAGGTGCTTCATTGTAAGTTTCCTGAGGACTCCCCAGCCATGTGGAATTGTGAGTCAATTAAACCTCTTTCCTTTATAAATTGCCCAGCCTCAGGGAAGTTCTTTATAGCAGTGTGAAAACAGACTAATATAGTAACCTAGGAAGTAAGCAATTTTGAACTGTCATGTACCAACACTTTATTAATACACATTTCATAATTTTTGCAAACATATTTTCTCATAGAACAATTTTTCATTGTGGAACAGGACATATTTACTAACAGATCCAAAATATATTTTGTACTTCTATAGAATTCAAGAAGCCAAAAGTAAATAAACTTATGTTCAGAAATTAATGTTTTAATATTTTATCTTATTTGGAAATGATCTGGATGTTCAGTGAATAGCCAACATTCAATTTAACTTAGCAAAACTCTGTAGGTAGGAGTTACCAAAGAGATTTGGGAAACTTTTTAAGTAAACATATAATAAAACATAATTATTGTTTAAGTTTATTTATAAATTTTATTTACATCTTATTTAATTTACTCATTCATAACAGTTGTGTTTGGATTACTCATAAAAATTTCATGAGACATTAGACAAAACTAGCCATCATCTCAAGTTATTTCACTATTAACTTTTTCTTTTTTTGTTTTTGAGACAGAGTCTTGCTCTGTAGCCCAGGCTGGAGTGCAATGGTGCAATCTTGGCTCACTGCAACCTCCTGGGTTCAAGCAATTATCCTGCCTCAGCCTCCCTGGTAGCTGGGATTACAGGTGTGTGCCACCACACCCAGCTAATTTTTGTATTTTAGTAGAGACGGGGTTTCACCATATTGGCCAGGCTGATCTCAAACTCTTGACCTCAAGCAATCCACCAGCCTCAGCCTCCCAAAGTGCTGGGATTACAGGCATGAGCCACTGTGCCTGCCACTATTAACTATTTTTACAGCATATGAACATCAGGCAGTCATCACCAAAGCAAATTATATGGGTGTTGTTTTGGTTTTTTTGTTGTTTATTCGTTTGTTTCTTGTTGACAGCTCAGAAGATGCAGCTGTTTTCATTAAACCAACAGTATCAAGCTAGTCTTATTTACCAAAGATTTACTCAAGTCACATAAACTTGAAAAATATTTGGGTTAGTTCCCATATTTCTAGCAGTTTTAGTCTTCCATTTAGGTAAGCACTCATTTACCTCTAAGTCAATTTGGTTTTTGGTTTTTGTTTGTTTGAGACATGGTTTTGCTCTCTCAGCCAGGCTGGATGTAGTGCAGTGGTGCAATCATAGCTCACTACAGCCTCATCTGCCAAGCTCAAGCAACTCTCCCACCTCAGCCTCCCAAGCAGCTGACACTTGCAGACACACACAACCATGCCCTGCTATTTTTTTTTTTTTTTAAGTAGACATAAGGTCTCACTATGTTGCACAGGCTGGTCTTGAATTCTAGAGCTCAAATGATCCTCACATCTCAGCCTCCCAAAATAGTTGGGATTACAGGCATGAGCCACCATGCCCAGCTGATGTCTACAGCCAATTTGAATAGAACTCCTTTAAGAGATTTTATAACATGGGCCTGGCATGGTGGCTCATGCCTGTAATCTCAGCACTTTGGGAGGTCAAGGCAGGCAGATCACTTGAGCTTAGGAGTTCAAGACCAGCCTGGCCAACATGGCGAAACCTAGTCTCTATTAAAAATACAAAAATTAGCCAGGCCTGCTGGCAGGCCCCTGTAACTCCAGCACCTTGGAACACCAAGGCGGGTGGATCACCTGAGGTCAGGAGTTTAAGACCAGCCTGGCCAACATGGCAAAACCCCATCTCTACTAAAAATACAAAAGTTAGCCGAGCGTGGTGGCGTGTACCTGTAATCCCAGCTACTCAGGAGGGTGGGGCAGGAGAACCGCTTGAACCTGGGAGGCGGAGATTGCAGTGAGCCGAGGTCACACCACTGCACTCCAGCCTGGGTGGTAAAGCAAGACTACGTCTCAAACAAAAAATTAAGAGATTTTATATCATGTAGACATAACATGCAAACATGCTTGTGTATACACATCCATAAGCATACATAGGCATACAAATAAACACAAATAAAGATCTTACGGCATTTTACTTTAAAAGTTTTAGTCTTGAGGCAGTAAAATATAGTAATATAAACTCACTGGTTTATCCTCACTTATATTTTTATGTAAATTGTGTTTCTGACCCCCAAAAATAGAACAAATTAAGGTTACCTACTCACAAGGCTAAAGGTTTTTTGTTGTTGTTGTTGTTTCTTAAAGATGCAGTTTCACTCTGTCACCCGTGCTGGAGGGCAATGGCACAATCTTGGCTCACTGCAACCTCCGCCTCCTTGGTTCAAGTGATTCTTCTGCCTCAGCCTCCCAAGTAGCTGGAATCACAGGCGCCCACCATCACGCCCGGCTAATTTTTGTAGTTTTTAGTAAAGACAGGGTTTCCCATGTTGGCCAGGCTGGTCTCCAACTCCTGACCTCAGATAATCCGCCCACCTCGGCCTCCCAAAGTGCTGGGATTACAGGCGTGAGCCACCGCACCCAGCCAGCTAAAGCTTTTTACTGTTAATAGAAAAGAATTTTTTAAGATTTTTTTTTCAGGCCGGGCGCAGTGGTGCACGTCTGTAATCCCAGCACTTTGGGAAACTGAGGCAGGGGTATCACCTGAGGTCAGGAGTTCAAGACCAGCCTAACATGGTGAAACCCTGTCTCTACTAAATACAAAAAAAATAGCCGGACGTGGTGGCACATGCCTGTAATCCGAGCTACCTGGGAGGCTGAGAAAGGAGAATCGCTTGTATCTGGGAGGTGGAGGTTGCAGTGAACCGATATCATGCCACTGAACTCCAGGCTAGGCAACAAGAGTGAAACTCCGTCTAAAAAAAAAAAAAAAAAAAAAGGATTTTTCAGGTTTTTTGTTGTTGTTGTTTGTTTATTGCTGAGAATCATCTTCCTAAAGTTTGCATTTCAAAAGGGATAAGACAGAGTAGAAAGTTACATCTCAAAGGCACAGAGAAAGAATGTAAGTTTTCACCAAGAAGGAGGGGGCATGTTTGCCTATTAGAGGTCTAGTGTAGTTACTTTTTACATTTTTCTTTCTTTTTCTTAAGTGTAGGACCGTTCTGTTTCCAACGCTCTAATTTTTTAAAGTATCTGCAGACATCTTGAGATGAATAAGTGAAGTTTGGAGATTGATAATAAGGATAGGTGGGCTTTGAATTGCTTCTAGAGGCACATTCATGTTTTTGTAAGGACTCAATTTGTAAGACAAGGACTGCTGTTTTTAATTCCCCCAAAAATTAGGTTGCAGGCTGAATTATATCAAGGGGTTGACCAATCCATCTGATTACATTATCTATAATTTGCTTTTTTATATCAGGGAGATTTCCAACCAAAATGGAAATTAAAAGATTCCTCTGTTCTAGATTTACATGTGTTCATCTTTGGAATGTTTTAATAATCTGTTTTCTTTCGTTCTGAGTATATAGTTCCATTTTAGCTCAAGAGAGAAGGCCCACCCCCCCCAAAAAAAACAGTTCCTATTATGCTCTGAATATATATAAACCAAAGTTCTAAACCAAAGGTATACCTAATAGATCACTCAAACCAAAACTAATAAGCCTCTTTTGGCTTTAACCATGGACATATGAGGCATCTCCAGAGAGGGAGCAAGAAGATGCAGCCCTTCCAAGATACAAAGCCACTCCCAAAGACAGCCAGAAGAAAACCTTAAGACGATGATCCTGAGAGCTGGCAACAGTAGGTACACTAGCCTCAAATGGGGCACAACCCACATTCCTGTCCAGCCATACTTCGGGGTGCTCCCAACCTTTTGATTGTCTGCTTATACATGCAGGCCTGATAACCCATGTGCCTCTAACAGGCAGAAAGTTAAACCAAGTTCTCAAGACACAAAAATGAGACAAACAGGAAAACAATAGCTGTCCACAAGAGGGAAAGGATCACTACCAAATGGGTACTCCAAAACCAAAAGTCATAATTCAAAGCAATTCTTACAAATGTTTCTCTCCTTAGCTAAAGGAATGTAATGAGGAAATGGAGCTGGATTTGGAGGAGGGGAGTTTTAAATTAGGACCATGAGATCCAAAAGATATTCTGAAGGGTCAGAGACAGGGAGTTGGGGAACTATAAGAGGGCAGAGAAGTAGAATTTACAATGAGTTAAAAGGATTTTAACTTTGTTCTAATCTGATTTCTGCTTTTTGATCTTGCTAAGGGTATCTCTAAAGCTAGCTGTTATACCCCTTTATGCCCTTTTTTCAATTTGACCTTCTCATAGGTACCAATAAATAGTTGTTTAGAAGAGCCCTCTGAAAATACATTTTTTTAATATAGTCAATTCAGTTATCCTAAAAGTGACTCAAACCAATAAGTCTTTTCACAGAAAGATGTAGAGTTAACCCAAAAGTTATTCTAACTTTCCAGGTTTAGAATATGTGATCTGAGAGACCAAAATAGATTCTATCAACTAAGATGTACCCTAAGGTTAAGAAAATAAAAGTTACCTGTATTAGTCTGTTCTCGCATTGCTATAAAGAACTACCTGAGACTGGGTAATTTATAAAGAGGTCTAATTTGTTCACGATTCTGCTGGCTGTACAGGAAGCATGATGCTGGCATCAGCTTGGCTTCTGGTGAGGCCTCAGGAAACTTACGATCATGTCAGAAGGCAATGGGATAGCAGGCAGGTCACATGGTGAAAGCAAGAGCAAGAAAGCGAGGGGGAGGTGCCACACACTTTTAAATGATCAGATCTCACTCGCTATCATGAGGAAAATACAAAGGGGAATGATGCTAAATTATTCATGAGAAATCCACCCCCATAATCCAATCACCTCCCTGCAGTCCCCACCTCCAGCAATGGGGATTACATTTCTTTATTTTATTTATTTTTATTATTTTATTTTATTTATTCATTTATTTTTGAGACAGAGTATTGCTCTGTTGCCCAGGCTGGAGTGCAGTGGCACAATCTTGGCTCATGGAAACCTCTGCCTCCCAGGTTCAAGCAATTCTCCTGCCTCAGTCTCCCAAGTGGCTGGGATTACAGGCGCCTGCCACCACACTCGGCTAATTTTTGTATTTTTAGTAGAGACGGGATTTTGCCATGTTGGCCAGGCTGGTCTAGAACTCCTGACATCAGGTGATCCTCCTGCCTCGGCCTCCCAAATTGCTGGGATTACAGGCATGAGCCACCGCCCCAGGCTGGGATTACATTTCGATATGAGATTTGGGTGGGGACACACGTCCAAACTCTATCATCCACAGAATGTGGGATGCCTCCAGTCACAAACCTCCTGGTCTTTAACACTAGGCAAGTGATATTGGGATGGGAATTGCCAAGCACTAACCAAGCAATGAAGGTTAAAACAACAAAAGCCCCTTATGGACTGGGACTGCTTATTGTGACAGACTCTCCTGAAAGTTGACATGGTCAGTCAAAGAGAATGCTGCTTGTCACTTCTTGTCTCAGGTTCCAACCTGTTTGACTGGCTGCCTGATGCAAGCCCATACTTGAGCCCCACTCCACCAGATGGCAGATATCAGAGAGAGTGTTCTCTGGTCAGAAAGCCAAGCTCTCAGGACATAAAACAAGATGAAAGGAGAACCTCATCCAGTTTATTTGTCTCTGGGACCCACACCAAATTTTGTCTAAACTCACACCACTTTGGTGAGAACTCTAAACTCACCAATCTGTGAGGCCAGCTTGAACAACAGGTTTATAAGGGCCTGTCCCCATGTCCTGCCCTATGTTTCTACTCCTCATGACACATGACATGAAAGACAAAATAAATGGAAAACAAAGGCCATATCTGGGAGGAAAGGGATCAGAAAACAAGAATAGTCATACTCCCCTCCCCAAAATACTAGAATCCTTATACAGGAACTAGTTCAGTGGCCAGGTGCAGTGGCACATACCTGTAATCTCAGCACTTTTAGAGGCTGAGGTGGCCAGATCACTTGAGGCCAGGAGTTTGAGACCAGCCTGGCCAACAAGACAAAACCCCATCTCTATTAAAAATACAAAAATTGGCAGGGTGTGCTGGTGCACACCTGTAATCTCAGCTACTGGGGAGACCGAGGCATGAGAATCGCTTGAACCCAGGAGGCAGAGATTGTAGTGAGTCAAGATCATGCCACCGCATTCCAGCCTGAGTGACAGAGTGAGACTCTTGTCAAAAAAAAAAAAAGAAAGAAAAAAAGAACTAGTTCCCACACATTTCTTCTGCTGAACCAAATTTAGAAAGGGTAAGACAAAGAGACTCAACACTCTTGCTTCAACCAGACTCTGAAGGAAGAGACCTGAAAACCTGATGTGGTCAGAAATCTTACCTGTGGCTAGCATTTTCATCAGGGGTCCCAGAATCCTATAGTTTCAGCATTTGTGGAGCAAGCTGGTCCCTTCCAGTGAGGCCCTGGGTTGGGTGCCAACTATAGGGGAGTAAAAATAGGCTTTCCTCCACCCTTCTATGTTCCTTGGCTGGGCTATGAATTAAATGGATATAAGACAGATTAACTGGATTTTAAAAACCTATTTCATTACATACATATGTATGGGAATCCCACAAATTATGAGACTTGTAGAAGGGTCAGATTACTGTGTTATAGGACCAACAGGTTTGTATGCCCACTGTGCAGTAACATACCAATACACTGAAACAGAAGGGTTTGCAGCAGAGAAAGAGTCTAGTGATTGCATGGCACCAAGTGAGGAGATGGCAGGAGACCCTCAAATCAATCCTCTCAAGGAGCTCTGGGCTGGGGTTTCTAAGGGGATCCCGGAGGGTGAGGGGGCTGGAGAATTGGGGCCATTGATTGGTTGGGTTAAGGGGGATGAAATAATCAGGATGTGCAAACTGCATTCTTTGGTGAGTCAGCTTCTTGTGGGGTTCTTCACCCCAGCTGATGTCAGTAGTTTTACTGGCATACAGGACCTGAAAAACATATCGCAAATGGAAAACTTAATATTTTATAATGTTCAAGTTGTGCACTTTATTATTATTATGTTCATCAAGCATGAATGAATTAGCACCTTATGGTTATAAATGTTGATTCATAATATTCAATTTAAGTACAGCTACAATTGATTTGGCTGGGTTCAGGCTCCCACCATGCTGGATCATAACATCCCCAAATTTTAAAAATACCAAATGCATGACAATGCTCCCATGAGTGATCATGAGGTGATTAGTCATTGTTCCATTGAGATGTCTTATTTAAGAGGAATAAGCTGGCAATCTTAGTGTCCATGGCCCTGAAGAACCAGATGCCAGGTTTAATTTCAGTATAAGTCACACCCAAGTGTAATGGGCCTGGAGCAAGGAGGGTGGAACTTCCCAGATGGGTTTCTGATTTCTCGAAGGCTGGTAGTTTAAGAAGGTGAATTGGAGGTGATAAGCATGTTGACAGGGAATGATTTGACTTGGATGTGCTATGTACAATAAATGACTGAATGTCCTATGTAATATTAAGGATTTGCTGTACTGGACAATGGGTGTGTATGCAAATCTGTCCTTGTGATATGTTCAATAAATGTATGATAGGTTATTATGGCATTATTGTTCTTGCTGGATATTCATGGAAGTAGGAATTTAATGTATGACAATACATCAATGTACAATGTATGATTAAGCATATATGATACTGGTACGTTAATTCTTGGGGTGGAGCAGGAATGAGCAACGTATATAGTTGTAATATTAATTTTTGTGGATTCTTCAATACTGACATAGCAGTTAAAATAAAATTATTGTACTCCCAAGTAGAGAAATCAGGGGATAGTTAAGGTACAACTTAAGCTTTGGGTGCTGGTGGTGAAGCAGGAAGCTTCCTCCTTGAAACTGTCCTGGGGAGAAGGGCCCTCCATTTTTGGTTTGCAAGACCAGAGTAATTTAGTTATACTACAAGGACTTCTTCATTTGAGTAACTTATTTTCTATTAGACTAGTGAGTACCATAAAAACCAGGATGAGGGAAAAATATGCAATAGATGCTGCTTAGCCGACGATGATGAAGCCTCGCCTCTGATTCATGTAAGCTTAAGAAGGTCTGCTACTGGCCGGGCGCGGTGGCTCATGCCTGTAATCCCAGCACTTTGGGAGGCCGACGCAGGTGGATCACGAGGTCGGGAGATCGAGACCATCCTGGCTAACACGGTGAAACCACGTCTCTACTAAAAATACAAAAAAATTAGCCGGGTGTGGTGGCGGGCACTTGTAGTACCAGCTACTTGGGAGGCTGAGGCAGGAGAATGGCGTGAACCTGGGAGGCAGAGTTTGCAGTGAGCGGAGATCAGGCCACAGCACTCCAGCCAGACAGAGCGAGACTCCGTCTCAAAAAAAAAAAAAAAAAAAGAAGGCCCGCTACTAACATTCAACACAACATTGACTTAATGGTTGAAATATCATGCTTCGCTGCTTGGATATGTGAAGTATTGGAACAATAGTTAGGATAAGAATGGAGAGGACAAAGGGCAGTACCCCTCTTAGTTTGTTAGGGACAGAATGTAGAACTGTGTAGGCAAACAAAAAGTATCACTCTGGTTTAATGTAGGGTGGTGTATTGAGGGGATTTGCTGGAGTCTAGTTGGTCAGGTGAGAATGAATGGGTCAGGTGAGAATAAAGTAGTAATAGAAGAAAGGGGATCAGGCTTAAGATGTCTTTGTATTAGTAGGGGTGAAATGGAATTTTGTTAGAATCTGATGAAACTCCTGACAGGTTGTTAGATCCTGTCTTGTGGAGAAATAAAAGGTGGACAGCTACTAGGGCTACAATAGCAAAGGGTAAGATGAAGTGAAGGCAAAGAATCATGTGAGGGTGGCCTTGTCAACTGAAAAGCCCCATCAAATTCACTGCACAAGATCAGTGCCAGTATACGGAATAACTGATACGAGGTTGTGATTTCTGTTGTACCTCAAAAGTTTGTCTATTCTCATGGCAAGACATAACCTATAAATGCTGTACTATTATAGCAATAATAAAATAATACCAGTGTTTCAGGTTTCTAGGCAAGGATAAGACCCATAATATAAGCCTCATCCTACATGTAAGAAGAAGCAGATGAAGAATATTGATGCTCCATTGGCATGTAGATATTGGATAAATCAGCCATAATTTACATCTCAACAGATGTGTGTGATGGAGAAGAATGCAGCTATTATATCTGATGTATAGTGTATGGCTAGGAACAGTCCTGTAATAATTTGTAGGGCCAGGCAGACACCTAGAAGAGAGCCAAAATTTCATCATGCAGAAATGTTTGGTAGTGCTGATAGGTCAATAAATGAGTGATTAATAAGTTTTATTAAGCAGTGGGTTTTTCGGATGTTGGTCACTAGAGTTCTTATAGTTGAAGTACTGTATTAGGGTTCTCTAGAGGGACAGAACTAATGAAATATATATATATATATATTTCATCATATATATTCCCTTTATATATATGTATATATATGAGAGTTTATTAAGTATGAACTCACATGATCACAAGGTCCCACAATAGGCTGTCTGCAGGCTGAGGAGCAAGGAGAGCCAGTCCGAGTTCCAAAACTGATGATCTTGGAGTCTGATGTTCAAGAGCAGGAAGCATCTGGCATGGGAGAAAGATGTAGGCTGGGAGCCTAGGCCAGTCTCTCCTTTCGCATTTTTCTGCCCTCTTGCATTCTAGCTGCACTGGCAGCTTATTAGATGGTGCCCACCCAGATTAAGTGTGGGTCTGCCTTTTCCAGCCCACTGACTCAAATGTTAATCTCCTTTCGTAACACTCTCACAGGCACACCCAGGATAAATACTTTGTATCCAGGATCAATACTTTGTATCCTTCAATCCAATCAAGTTGACACTCACTATTGACCATCACAAGCACAATGATGATTTTTCATGTCATTGGTCATGGCTAAATTCCATGTGAAAATTATGACATAGACTGTGTAAGAGTTAAAGAAAGAGGAGCTGGGCACAGTGGCTCATGCCTATAATCCCAGCACTTTGGGAGGCTGAGGCAGGTGGATCATGAGGTCGGGAGATTGAGACCAGCCTGGTCAACATGGAGAAACCCCGTCTCTACTAACAATACAAAAATTAGCCAGGGGTGGTGGTGCATGCCTGTAATCCCAGCTACTCAGGAGGCTAAGGCAGGAAAATCGCTTGAACCCAGGAGGCGGAGGTTGCAGTGAGCCAAGATCACACCATTGCACTCCAGCCTGGGCAACAAGAGTGAAACTCCATCTAAAAAAAGAAAGAGAGAGAGAGAGAGAAAAGAAAGAAAGAAAGAGGAAAGAAACACGAAACGCAGCTGGCAGTTAAAAACAGGTTTACTTTAGATAAAACCTGAGAGGCACTCCTGGCTGATTTCGGTCAGGAGCACTTTCTCTTACGGACTAAGAGTATATATTGGTTTTAGGGTGGGGGGACTTATCACAAGCTTGGAATGTTTCTGTGTGAGGAAGAAGTTTTATGGTGGGGTTGGAATGTCTCTGGGAGGAGGGGAGGTTATCTTGGGGCAGACATCTTTCCGGCCAGAGGGGGCTTATCTCGAAGCTGGCATCTTCCTGGCTGGAGGGGTGTTTATCTCAAGGCTGGCATGTCTGTGGTCAGGGAGGAGTTTGGAATGTTTCTGGTTGGAGATGTTATTTGTGGTTTATGGTCATGCCGACCTTAGCCATTAGGCTGATACCCTTTGGATTTAGGCGGTTTTCTACTAAGGTGAACTTTAGAATGAGGGACTTGTCCAAAATGGCGATGCTCCTGCTCTGTCAGACTGTGTTTTTATTAAGTACAATTTTTGTTGTGGGCTTTGTGGGTTTTTCTTCAAAGCCTTCACCTATTTCTGGAGGTTTAGGGTTGATCATTAGTAGACGAGTAGGTTGTGGTACTGTGTTAAATTTTGGTGGTGCTTTTCTGGGGTTAATTTTTTTTTAATTTACTTGGGGTGAATGATAGTGGTTTTCGAATGTGCTACAGCAATGGCTACTGAGGAGTACTCTGAAGCTTGGGGCTCAAGTGTTGTTATGAGGTGCCCTGTTGTTGGGGTTATTGTTAGAATTATTTATGGTTATGTGAATAGTGCATTATGATGAGGTAGAAATTATTACTGATTATTAAAATATGGAAAATTGGGTGGTTTTTAAGGGTGAAGAAGTAGGGCTTTGTGAAGATTCTGTAGGTACTGCTGCATTGTACAGTTATGGTAGTTGATTAATGGTGGTTTCTGGTTTATCTTTGTCAGCATTTTTATTGTGATTGAGATTACTTGGGGAAACAGGGTTATATGATTAAGAATAAGATTAGAAATACTGGGATAAGAAAGGAGAGAAAATAGAGTTTGGTTAGGCCTTTTTGACTGGATACAGTGATTGAGGTTAGTTTTTAGAGCTGGGCTATATTTTTTGGTGTTGCTTTTTCTTTTCTTTTTTTTTTTTTTTTTTGTCTTTTTTTCTTGAGACGGAGTTTTGCTCTTGTTGCCCAGGCTGGAGTGTAATGGCACAATCTTGGCTCACCGCAACCTCCGCCTCCCGGGTTCAAGCGATTCTCCTGCCTCAGCCTCCCGAGTAGCTGGGATTACAGGCATGTGCCACCACACCCAGCTAATTTTGTATTTTTAGTAGAGATGGGGTTTCTCCATGTTGGTCAGGCTGGTCTCGAACTCCCGACCTCAAGTGATCCACCTGCCTTGGCCTCCCAAAGTGCTGGGATTATAGGCATGAGCCACCACGCTCGGTCTGGTGTTGCTTTTTCTATTTGAATTAAGTATCATAGAAGGAATGCTATATTTTGGCTTGCAGTGAGGTTTGAGTATGGTGTTATGTGTTGTATTGTAATTGGGAAGAACCCCAGTATATCGTAGGAGAATTTATATGTGTGTGAGGGGATTTTAAGATTGTTAGTCATAGATTGTTAGTCAGGAAATTAGTTCTTTTTTTTTTTTTTTTTTTTCAGACAAAGTTTTGCTTTCATTAACAGGCTGGAGTGCAGTGGCATGATCTCGGGTCACTGCAACCTCCACCTCCCAAATTTAAGCCATTCTCATGCCTCAGCCTCCCGAGTAGCTGGGATTACAGGCCTGAGCCACCACGCCTGGCTACTTTTTTGTATTTTTAGTAGAGATGGGGTTTTGCCATGTTGGCCAGGATCGTCTCGAACTTCTGACCTCAGGTGATCCACCTGCCTTCGCCTCCCAAAGTGCTGGGATTACAGGTGTGAGCCACCTCACCTGGCTCACATTAAGTTCTATTGCTACTGAAAATCCTAGAATAATAGTTATGCCAAGGGCTGTAAGTTTTAGGAAGAGGGGCAGAGTTATTTGGGGAATAGGTATAGGAGTAATATTGTTGGAGATGAAAAATCCAGCAAAAATACTACCAATTGCTAGACATTTAATTTAGTTTATTAGAAGAGGGTTACTTTTTGTTTTTTGTTTGTTTGTTTGTTTCTGAGATGCAGTCTCNTAGAAGAGGGTTACTTTTTGTTTTTTGTTTGTTTGTTTGTTTCTGAGATGCAGTCTCACTCTGTCACCCAAGCTGGAGTGCAGTGGCGCGATCTTGCTTCACTGCAACCCCTGCCTCTTGGGTTCAAGCAATTTTGCTGTCTCAGCCTCCCAAGTAGCTGTGATTACAGGCGAGTACCACCATGCCCGGCCGATTTTTTGTAAATTTAGTAGAGGTGGGGTTTCACCATGTTGGCCAGGCTGGTCTCGAACTCCTGGCCTCAAGTGATCCACCCACCTCAGCCTCCCAGAGTGCCAAGATTACAGGTGTGAGCCACTGCACCTGGCCTGAGTTATTTTTGTTGATGACAACTAAGGTTATAAAGCAAGGCTGTCCTAGTAGTGTGAAGAAAATAATTTGGGTACTGTATACAGCCTTTAGGGAGGTGGTGATGAGTGTAATTAACAGGGCTCAGCCATTAGTATATGATGTGCTTGTGGTTTCAATGATGAGATCGTTGGAGTAGAAGCCTGTAAGGCAACATATACCTGCGAGGCTGCCAATGATAAGTGAGGACGAAGTGAAGATGTCTTGTTCATTATTTAGTTTATGAATAATAGATCCAGAGCATATACACTATGGCTTTGAAGAAAGTGTGAGTATAGATATGAAGAAATGTTAGGTGAAGTTGATTAATGACAGTTGTACCTATTGAGACCTAGTTGACTTGAGGTAGAAAATGCTACAATTTTTTTGATATCATTTTGTGTTAGAGCTCAGATTGCTGTGAATAAAGTGGTGATGGCACCTAAGCATAGTGTAAGTGCCTGAACGATTATATTATTTTGTATTAAGGGGTAAAAGCAAATTAGTAGGCAGATACCTGCTACTACTATTGTGCTAGAATGAAGGAGGGCAGAAATGGGAGTTGGGCCTTCCACGGCTGATGGAAGTCATGGATGAAGTCCAAATGGAACTGATTTGCCAGTTGCTGCTACTAGGAGCCCAATTAGTAGGATATTGGGGTTGGGGTTAAGAATAAATATCTGTTGAAATTCTCATGTATTAGAGAATGACAGGAACCATGCTATTGCTAAGGTGAAGCCAATGTCTCCAATGCAATTATGTAGAATTTCTTATACAGCTGCTGTGTTAGCATCTGTTCAGCCATATCATCAGCTGATTAGTAGTAAAGATACAGTACTTGCTCCCTCTCATCCAACAAAAAGTTGGTAGTGACTAGAATTAGTATGGTGATGAGAAATGTGAGTAAATATTTGAAGAATGACTGATATTAGGGCCTGAGTGTATATATAATATTTATTTATTTATTTTGAGATGGAGTCTCACTCTGTCGCCCAGGCTGGAGTGCAGTGGCATGATCTTGACTCACTGCAACCTCCACCTCCTGGGTTCAAGCGATTCTCCTGCCTCAGCCTCCTGAGTAGCTGGGACTACAGGTACACACCACTATGCCTGGCTAATTTTCGTATTTTCAGCATGTTGGCCAGGCTGGTCTCAAACTCCTTACCTCAGGTGGTCTTCCTACCTCAGCCTCCCAAAGTGCTGGGATTATAGACGCGAGCCACTGTGCCAGGCCATCATATTTAAATTCTATAATCGACCATGTGATGAAGAGTGCTACTGGTATAAATACTACCGAAAAATAATCTAGTTTAAAGCTAAGTGAGAGTTTTAGGGTTTGGGTGGTCTTTCAGTGTCAGTTTGAGGTGATGGTTTCCTGAAGTAGGTAAATAAATGTAGTAGTTGGAATGAGACTGGTAATGAAGGGCTCATGTGATGGAGGTTTTTATGTAGGTGAGGTAGGAGTTACTTTTGTAAATATTAGTTGAAGTAATAATAATTGGAAAAGTTAAAGGAGGAGAATTTACGCGTATTACTCTTATTTGGAGTTGCGCCAATCTTTTTGGCACCTAAGGCCAATGAATAGCTTCTATCCTTTAAAAGTTGAGCCTTATTGTTAGATATGGGGGCATGAATTAGCAGTTCTTGCATGCTTTCTTGGTAAATAAGAAGTTGGAGGCTTCTATTATTAGACTCACAATCTAATGTTTTGGTTCGACTGTATTTACAATATATGAAGCCCAAAATCATTTTGGGGTTCAGTGACAGGAAGAGGAATGGTAAAAGATGTATGGACGTTAAGGTGTTTTCTCATGTAAAGGAAGGTTTAATGCTATTAATGTAAAAGGTAAATATCCCTCATTGTATTATAATTTATATATATATATATATATATATAGTGAATAGAGGCCTGTAATTGACATGTTAAGTCCTATAAACACATACTGAAGTTACATCAGGAGAATGAAGCTATAGTTACAAAAAATTCTCCAATTTGGTTGATGGTTGTGGGGAAAGCGAGATTAGTAAGACTAGCTAAAAGCTATCACATCCCTATTAGGGGAGTGTTTGGAGACCTCAGTGCTGCTTGGCCCACTGGAGACCTCTGTGGCCGGCAATGCCCCTGCCTGGGCCTCACTCAGCCCTGGGCTCTCCACAGGAGGTACCCTGCTCACTCAGCCCAGTGGGTTGCACTTGGCTTGTGCTCCGGCCCAGCACACTCACTATGGGATCCATGCTCAGCCCTCAGCTGGGCCAAGTGTGCCACGACCTACTTCCACCTTGGGCGCAGGCATCTGGATGAGGGGACTGTGGTAGTGCCTGAACAGGGATGCCAGTGACCTTGAAGCCCCAAAGAGGGTGTTGCAGCATGCTAACAGCTCTTTAAATTCCACTGTCCACAGCCTGACAAAGGGGGGCATGTGGTGCCCAGCAGCTCCCTCTCCTGCTTGCTCAGCAAGCCGGAGGGGAGTGCTACAGGGTTACAGTTCTGTTCACACACACCATTCAGGTGTCCCAAGTTCTTGTCCCACATCCAAGAAGAATGAGGTTATGCTGTCAGCCAGTGGGTGAGCAAGGCAAACTGAGTGATGAAACAGCTCTCAGTGGAGAAGGGACCCAAGTTGGGCAGCCCTTTTACCCAAAGTCAGGTAGGCTCCCCACAACCTGAAGGCAGGTAGTCCCAAAGTGTGAATGAGTCTGGGGCTTTTGTGGACTCAGAATGGGGAAGCGTGTGCTGATTAGTTTATGAGTGTGCAAAAAAGGCTAAAAAAAGACACAACTCAAAGATGGGCACAACAGTGTAAAAAACCAATTAGGGAAGGGTAGGTATATGTAAAATAGGTGAAGGGTGGGGATCAATCAGAGGAAAGCACGCCAAACAGGAAGAGAGGTTCTCAATCCGGTCTGTGGATTTATTGAGACTTGTAGCTTGGTTTTCAGACTTTAAACTGTCTTTGGTTTGAAGGTCAGGTTTCACAGGGGACCTGCCCCTGTCTGCCTAGGGATTTGTCTGCCTCCTGCTGCTATCATCAGGCTAATAGTATTGTTCAACTATGGATTCGTTCATAATTTGAGTTTGCAAGGCAAAACAGTATAGATGATGTGAGTCCATGGGCAATTTTTAGGACAACTGCACCTATAAAACTTCAGGGTATTTGGATGAGGATGGCTACAATAAAAAGTGCCATGTGGCTGCTTACAGAAGAATAGGCAATGATGCAGGGGCCTTTGAAAACAGTATGCTGAGAATAGATAGGGCTCAAGGACAGTATCTCCAATTGAACTTTTAATGAACTCCCGTAGGCGCCAAGAAGGCGGGCAGATAAAGAAGAGCATAGAAACAAAGAACTGAGTAGAAGGTTACATCTGGGAAAAGAAAGTTTGTTTTGCATTGCATTCTTTCTGCTGACGTGGGGTTTATGGAGTATAAATAAAGTGAGGCGCAGGCTCTGAGCGCGGCCGCCATGTTCTCTGTGTGTCTTTGTCTTTTGTGTGTTCTTTCATTCTCCACCACCCCCGGTACGGACCCCAACAAGTGGCGCAGCGAGCAGGGTCAGCACGGGTGAGTAGGGGAGAACAAGAAGGGGAACCCCCTAGGAGCGGGTAAGGCTTGGATATTGTTAAGGGGAACCTTCTTAAGCTTTCATTATGGGAATTCCATCTCTCTGGCCTCAGAATATTTATGGCTGTTTCAAGGACTGTTGCTGTCTATGGGAGTAGAAGTGAAAGAAAAAGACTTTGAAGCGATTGTTTGCCCATGTTGAACAACATTGTTACTGGTTTCAGTATCAGACTAAAGTGCAGCTGAATCGGAAAAAATGGTTACAGGTAGTAAAAGCTCTGCTTAGAGCTCTCTAGTTAGGGGATATTATGCCTCTAAAATTGTGGACCTTGTGTAACTCTATCACTCAGACATTAGAGTTACTTGAGACTGATTCAGAGTGTGGTAATGTAGCCACAAAAGGAAAGGTATCTGAGGATTTGGGAAAAAAATAAATCTGAAATGGAGCCCATTTGTGCCAGGATAACAGAGGATGGGGGGGTAGCAAAAGGGGGAGAAGAGAAAAAGCCAGCTCTTCCTTCTTCTAAGGGAAATTCTGACATGCAGTGTATTATGGAAATGCTTCAACAAATATTATAGATATATTCTTCTAATTCACCTTTGCGAGCTTTCCCTGTTTCTTTTCCTTCTGCCCTGTTAAAAGAGGATTTTCCAGAGCCTCCAACCCCCGGCTTCCTTATCTTTACCTTTGTTTGGCAAAGTTGAAGCCCTGTTCACATCAGACATACTTTAAATTTATACTAAACACCTGTTTAATATGTCAAAACCAGTGTATATGTATATCTTATTGTTTGTTAAAATATTATGAGTATTTCAATAGTCAATAAGCACATTAATATTAACTATTAATATTAATATAGTATTAATAACCCCAACAATGTGCACACAATTTTTCTAGGAAATTGTTATGTTATAGGGGTGCATAGGTTCCACCAATTTATACTCCAAACAAAAGTTGAGTATTCGAGTTGCTTAACACATTAACTACCTCTTGATATTTTCTGTGTTTTTAAATTTTAACCATTGTATTGTGTATGTAATGATTCTCAATTTGGTATTAATATACATATTTCCTACTGAGTAATGATGTTAGACATATAGGTTTATTGTCATTTCTTTGTTCTGCTACTTTTGGTTGGGTTATTTGCCTTTTCCTATTAATATGTTGGGATTCTTTGTATTTGGGGATATGAGTATTATTATATATTATATATACTTTTAATTAAAAAAAATTATTTAAGGAGCTGGATCTGTTTCCAATTATTTGTGCTTCTTTTGCTCCTAATGCTCAGTTTTCAAATGGTGGCAATAATATCCAATTTAATGCCTTACAAATTAAATTTTTAAAAGAAATGAAAGCTGCCATTTCTAACTATGAACGCCTATCCTTGGTCTTCTTGATATTTTTTCATCAGAAAATTTGATAATTCCTATAGACTGGAAGACTTTGGGGAAGGCTTTTCTTGATCGTTCTCAGTGGTTACAATTGCACAGCTGGTAAATGAACAAGGCGCATGTACAGGCTAGAAAAAATGTTATGTGTGATCCCCCTGGACCCACTGAGGAACAACTCACAGGCACGGGCCAATATGCTACTCTTAATGCTCAGGCTGGTTTAGATGATGTTGCCTTTACTCAAATCAAGACTTTGTTTTTGGCCGGGCGCGGTGGCTCAAGCCTGTAATCCCAGCACTTTGGGAGGCCGAGATGGGCGGATCACGAGGTCAGGAGATCGAGACCATCCTGGCGAACACAGTGAAACCCCGTCTCTACTAAGAAATGCAAAAAATAGCCGGGCGAGATGGCGGGCGCCTGTAGTCCCAGCTACTCGGGAGGCTGAGGCCGGAGAATGGCGTGAACCCGGGAGGCGGAGCTTGCAGTGAGCTGAGATCCGGCCACTGCACTCCAGCCTGGGCTACAGAGTGAGACTCCGTCTAAAAAAAAAAAAAAAAAAGACTTTGTTTTTAAGGGCCTGAAATAAGGTAGAGATAACAGGAAAATCTTCCCTTTCCTCTGTGTAGATTTTACAGGGCACAAATGAACCATATCTATATTTCGTAGCCTGTCTTCAGGATGCTGTCTTCAAAATTGTGGGTGCTGGCCTTGCTTCAAAAATTTTGTTACAAACATTGTCTTTTAAAAATGCTTATGCTGACTGTTAAAAATTGTTAAAATCGTTAAAGGCCAATGGGGCCAATTTAGATAAATATATTAAAACTTGTGTTAGTGTTGGAGGGGCTATTTATAATGCTCAATTATTTGCTGGAGCTTTGTTTAAAGCCTTAAAAGGAAATAACAAACAAGGTGTTTGCTTTCAGTGTGGTAAACCTAGACATTTCAAAAAAGAATGTCATAAAAATTGAACACTTTTATCCCTCAAGGCAGAAAGCTGCCTTCAGAGGTGTACAAATGTTGTGGTAAAGGTCGACATTGGACAAATAAATGTCGTTCCAAAACTGATAAAAGTGGAAATTTACTGTCTCCTCTCCTGGGAAACGGGAGCTGGGGCCCACAGGCTTGGGGCCCCAACAATTACAATACAAGTCTACTACAATACCCAGTGAGCAATGACCTACAACATCAAGGAATAAATTCAAGTCCTCCTTAAGGATCCCACACCTTACCCCAGTTTCTCAGCCTTATGCGGTAACTAAGCAGAGCGCCGCTGCTGACTTAGCTATTACTCAGCCTTATACTTTGTCTCCTAATAGAGGAGTATATAAATTAGCTATTAGAGTGTGTGGCCCTTTGCCAAAAGGACATGATGTTACTAATAAAATTCTTATTATGGTTCAAGTCTCACAATTTATATGCCTAGAGGCAGGGGAACGTATTCTCAATAGGGAGGGTTTGGTAGCACAGAAAAAACTGTTTTTTGGGAAACTTTAGTTTCTAATCAAAAGCCCTTATGTTCATTGCACATTAATGAAATAGTTTTTAAAGGGTTAATTGATACGAGGGTGAATATGTCTATTATTTGTTTAAATTAGTGGCCTATACAATGGGAAAAAAGACAAGTTTCAGTTATACTCACTAGCTTGGGTGCTGCTTCTGTGGTTTATCAAGACGTAGAACCTTTAACCTGTGTCGGTCCTAAAGGTCAACAAGGTCAAGTGTTTTTTTTATTTTTATATTGTTCCTATCAATATTAATTTTTGGGAACAAGATCTTTCACAACAATTTGCTGCTTTTTTAAACATTCCTCATATTTCCTCAGCTGCCAAAAATATGATGTTCAAAATGGGCTACAATCCTTTAAACTCATAGCCACCACTCCTATTTAGGTGAAACAGTGACCATTATTTAAAGAAATACTTAGGACTCTAAAAGAGTAAGTCAAAAAACAAATGGCCGAGAGGAATATAAAGCCACGTATTTCTGCATGGAATTCCCATCTTTGTCTTGTCTTAAAACTATAAATGGTTACATTAAACCTAGGGAAAGTTTACAGCCTGGTCTTCCTAATCCTGCCCTTATCCCACAAAGTTAAAAATTAATGGTCATAGATCTCAAAAATTGTTTTTTCTCTATTCCATTACAACCTCAAGATTGTAAAAAGTTTGCCTTTATTATTCCTAAAAATAATAATGGACAACCTATTCAAAAATATCAGTAGAAGCTTCTTCCTCAGGGTATACTTAATAGCCCTACTGTATGTCAAAAATTCTTACATAGGACTTTAAATCCTGTAAAAAATTAGTTTCCAACTGTGTTAATTTATCATTATATGGATCTTCTCTGTCCCTGTTTTTAATAATTCTCAGCCACTTTCTCGATATCAATGGAAAGTTTTACCTCAAGGTCTGTTAAACAGCCCTACCTTGTGTCAAGAATTTGTCCATAGGGCCTTGGATCCTGTTCGAAAGCGTCATCCTTCTGTTCTTTTATATCATTATATGGATGACATTCTTCTTGCTGCACCCACCAGAGAAAAGCAGCAAGATGCTTTTGTATCATTACAAACTCAGCTTTCTTTCTACTCGCTTAATATTGCCACAGAAAAAATTTAACTGGATTTTCCTATTCAATATTTAGGTTATACCTTGGGGGCACAAAATATTCGACCCCAAAAAATTCAAAGTCGACGTGATCATTTAAAAACATTAAATGATTTTCAAAAGCTTCTAGGAGACATTAATTGGATGCGTCCTGTTTTAGGAATACCAACATATCACTTATAACATCTTTTTTCTATTCTAGAAGGAGACAGTCACTTGGACAGCTCACGCCATTTAACTCCTTTGGCTTTACAGGAACTCCAGCTTGTAGAAGAGCAACTTTAACAGGCCCCTTCCTAATGTTCCCTTTTCTTTTTGTTTATTTCATACTTTACATTCTCCTACAGGAATGATTCATCAAACCAATCGGCCGCTAGAATGGATCTTTTTGTCCAATAAAACATCTAAACGCTTGGCTACTTATATCGATCGTTTAGCTGAACTGATCATCAAAGGACGGCATCACTGTCGACAACTTTGGGGAGGAGATCCTTCCTTAATTGTCTCTCAATTCACTCATAGTCAGATCACTTATCTTCTTGCAACTTCTGATTCTTGGCAAGAAGCTTCATCAGTCTTGAGTTACAGTTTATCCTTATCCCTCGGTGCAACAGGGAGAATTGTTTGCTATTCTCATGGTCTTACTTGATTTCCCTACTACTGGTTGTAACATTGTTAGTGATTCTCAATACGCCGTTTATGTTACTTCTTTTATTTCTCAGGCCACTTTACCTCTTTGTGCTACTTCTTCTCTTCAGAAATTCTTTTCTTTGTTTTCCTTTACTTTGAGCCAATGTCGAGCTCCTTTATTCATCACTCATCTTCGTTCTCATTCTCAACTTTCTGGACCATTAGTTCATGGTAATACTCAGATTGATTTGCTTTTAATCGGCCACCTACATGCTGCAGAACAAAAATATACTCTACATCACACTAATAGTTCTGGCCTTCAACGACGGTTTCATTTAACTCATAAACAAGCTCGTTCTCTTATTCGAGCTTGTCCTTCCTGTGCTCCTTTGAGCATTCCATTCTTCCATCCTGGGGTTAATCCACGAGGTGTCCCTTCTTTTGGACGATTAAAGTATGTTCATCATACCATTGATACCTTTTCTCATTTCTGTTATTACTCATCTCTTAGCTTGTTTCGCCATCATGGGCATTCCTCTTATACTTAATGTCTCTTGTAAATTACAAGTTTTCTTACAGCAATACACTATTCAACATATCATCGGTATCCCGGGCAACAGTCAAGGTCAAGCCATCACTGAGCGTGCAAATTTAACTTTAAAAACTCAACTATTAAAACAAAACAAAAAGGGGGAAATGGGCCCCCCAGAAACCAGATTTTGAAGGTTCTTTTTACCTTAATTTTTTTGAATCAATGGAGACAATTGCAAGATTCCGCTGCTGTAACCCATCTTTCCTCACCTCCCTCGGTGATAGTCCCTGCTGACAATTTAAAGGTTTGGTATCCTAATGAAGAAGGTAAGTATGTTCAAGGGCAAGTTCTAAAACAGGGACGGGGCTATGCTCTTGTCCTTACAGGGAGCGGACCTGAGTGGTTTCCTACAAGATGATTGAAACCCTGTTGAAAAGAAAACTGGATTCAGCATGCATTTCTTCCTTTGTTGGATGTGCCTCGGTGGGGGACTTATTTCCCTTAGTGAGGCTTTGTATGAATATTGCACTTATATTCCCTTTCCACCCTTTTATCAGGGAGTCGCCTGGGGAGAGGCGGAAATTAAGGTTTTCACCAATGACACTACTTGGATGCCGTCCCCCTATATAGACAAGGACAATATAGAATGGAAAACGGGAATTATAAACAACACATACCAATTTGGAGTGGAAGAACTTCCAATATGCATGGGAAATAGTTCTCATTGTCTCCGAAAATTGCATGAAGCCTGGGTTGTTCGCTATAATCATAGTCATGTGGCTGCTAATACTGTTATTATAATCATACTGTATATAGTAATGAAACTATTCCTAGTTCTTTACCTTTTTGTCCTATTCCAGAGGTTTCTCCTAATATTGAGGTGCTGGAGTGGCAACAATGTCGGGGAAATAAACCCCGGATTTTATTAGAATACAATGAAATGTAAATAACTGATTGGAGTGTGCACAGTGATTTTCAAACAAAATTTAGTCACATACCTTTGAAATGGCACCGGGTAAATAAAAGTATTGCTGCTAACAATAATGAAACCTTGGTATGGCGTGAAGGAGGCCTAAGTACAGAGTCATCTTTGGAAGTTGTTAGCTGCAGGGGATGCCATTAGCATTTTTGTGGGGAATATGCCCCTTAATCTTTCTAACCCGAATAACTCCTTTCATATTCAGTTATATCGAAATACCTCCTGATATATTATTGCTTGTGTCTGTAAGCCCTACCTATTATTAGCAGGGAATTTGACATGGGATAATGATATGGGGATTGTTAATTGTACAGATACATGTACATTTTTGTCTTGCCTCAATCATTCCTGGTGGCACAACTTTACTGAGGATATTTATATCCTCAGGGCTCGTAAGGAAATTTGGCTGCTTGTTAACCTTACGTGACCACGGGGGGCATCACCTCTTGAGACTTATATTTGAACTTCTCTCCAGCGAACCCTCCGTGCCCTTGGACTTATAATTGCCTCGGTGATGAGCCTTGTCGCCATCGTCTCCATTGCGGCCGTAGCAGGGCTCGCTCTTCATCAAAGCATACAAAATGCTGAATTTGTGCAGCAATGGCACGAACAATCTCACCGGTTATGGCTTCAACAACGAAACATTGATTCTCAACTTGCTGAAAGATTGGACAACATGGAATAAGCCTTGACATGGCTTGGAGATCAGCTCACTGTCCTCAGTACTCGGATAACATTACAATGTGATTGGAACTCCACTCAATTTTGTGTAACGCCTGTGCTTTTTAACATCTCTCAAAATTGGACCGTAATCCGAAAATTATTAATAGGCCATAAAAATATTAGTTTGGACATCCAGGAGCTCACTCAGAACATTTCCGATGCATTTCGACAACAATTACATGTGTTGTCCGGAACTGTAACCCTTCAGGAGCTGGGTCAGCGCCTTGCTGCCTTTAACCCATGGACCCAGATGAAGACATGGATTTCTACAATCTCTGGAAGTATATTGCTTTGGGCACTTGGATTGGGTCTACTTCTTTTGGTGATTCGATGCTCCCTCCGTCGCCTCCAAAAACAAAAGAAAACACAAGAACAAATATGGGCTACCTTTTTAGGATTGAGGCAAAACAAAAAAAAAGGGGGGGAAATGCAGGGGCCTTTGAAAACAGTATGCTGAGAATAGATAGGGCTCAAGGACAGTATCTCCAATTGAACTTTTAATGAACTCCCGTAGGCGCCAAGAAGGCGGGCAGATAAAGAAGAGTATAGAAACAAAGAACTGAGTAGAAGGTTACATCTGGGAAAAGAAAGTTTGTTTTGCATTGCATTCTTTCTGCTGACGAGGGGTTTATGGAGTATAAATAAAGTGAGGCGGAGTCTCTGAGCACGGCCGCCATGTTCTCTGTGTGTCTTTGTCTTTTGTGTGTTCTTTCATTCTCCACCACCCCCGGCACGGACCCCAACACAATGAGATATAGAACAATTAAGGGGAACTATAATCTTGTAACAGGGTCTACATGATTTTGAAGCAGTAGGCAGCAAACTATGAGGAAGGAAACGAGTCAGAGGGCAAGCTGACCTCATGATTCATGCTGAATTTGCTGCGAACTTGGTTTATTTTTTCTCTCTCCCTCCCTTCTTCCCTGATTAATTTTATGAAGTTTATAGGGATTGTTTCAATTGAAGCTTAAACAGCATCCTGAACTACAGAAAGGAATAGGGGCTTGGGGCTTCCTGGGGGCTGGTGGCAACACAAGAGTTATGGGACAGCAAGGGAAGGAAATGTGTGGTAACAGAGGTTGTCTTGTTATGCAGATAAAAAGTCTTTCAGGTAATAAAAGTTGTCTCAAAGCAGCCCTCAGAAGAATAGGTGATTGTCTGGGTGTGCTGTCAGCCTCCGATCTCCTCTCCTGTGATCCAAGTTAATCTTCCTTGGTTGGTAAGATTCCCAGAGAGGGTATTCATGACAATTACGTTCCTTTTGGAGGAGACAGCTTTAGGCAGATAAGGGGAGCTCAGAGACAGCCTCTGCCTGTATCCACTGTTTCCCAAGTGCCCTTGGTTCAAATAATCAGCATACCAAAGTGGCATATTTTGGGGTGGCATCTCCTGAACTCCTTCACATGTAAAGTACTTAGCATAGTCACTTGGCAGGATGTGAGCACTCAGAGAAGGTTGGGTATTATTATGATACAAAGTTATTCATTTAACATTGAGTCTCTCCTACCTAATGGGTGGCAGGTTCTGTGCTGGAGTGAACAAAGATGAGTAAGACACTCTGCCTGGCCTCAAAGAGCGCTCAGTTTAGTGAGAGACAGGTGTGGATAAAGATAACGACAGTACAGTACTATCACAGGGGGATGAATCAAATGCTGTAAGAGCTAAGAAGGAGGCAGCCTCGCCTACGGGGGAAAACCAGGAAGTGCTTCCCAGAGGAAGTGATCTTTGAGCCAAGTTATGAGTAATGAATAGAAATTTGCCAGGCACAAACAAGGAAGATGACATTCCAGGCAGAAGGTACCACCTATGTGAATGCATGAAGGCCTAAGAGAACATGATAGGTTTGGAGAACTAGGAGAGTTGGCTAAAGGTTCAGCTTAGGATCCATGAAGGAAGAAAATGAAAAGGATGTCAGCAGGCAGATCAGAAAGGATCTTGAAGTCATATTATTGAGTTTGACCTTAACAGAATGCCCCTCCGGGCCAAAGTTATTCTCTCCATTCTTCTAACACCTTGAACACACCTTTATCAAAATATTTTTCAAATTACTATTTGATTATTTGTTTACCTGTTTTTTCCATGGAACTATGGACCCCTTAAGAGCTTAAACCTTGGGTGGTGTTCGAATTCTCAATGCCTAGCATTCAGGTAGCACACAGCACATATGGAAAGAGTAAAGGAAGGAATTTCTCCAAAGTCACACAGCTATTCAGTAACAGACTTGGGCTAAAGGGATCCTCCCACCTCAGCCTCCCAAAGTGCTGGGATTGCAGGCGTGAGCCACCGCACCTGGCCAGATTAGTGCTTTTCATATTGTGTTACTTAGAGCCCTGGAGTCCCTCACCTGGAGTGCCACTCACTGAGCAGGTTGAGGAAGACGGGCCAGTGGCTGAGTTGGCAGACTTCTTTGTATCCTCTTCAAATACATCAGTCCTTTTAGAAATTGTAGGTTCTTTAAAACTTGTTTTGGAAAAAGAATTATGCTACTACAAAAAGTTTAAGTACCATTATACTTTCATGATTGCTAAGTGCCCTAAACTAGGATTTTAAAAAATCTCCCATGCACAATAGGAGTTTAATGTGATAAAGTGTTTACACACAAAACACAGTAAACGACTCGTTTTTATTATTCCTTTTTTTTTCTTTTTCTTTTTCTTTTTTTTTTTTGAGACAGAGTCTCACTCTGTCGCCCAGGCTGGAGTGCAGTGGTGCAATCTCGGCTCACTGCAGCCTCCGCCTCCCGGGTTCAAGCGATTCTCCTGTCTCAGCCTCCTGAGTAGCTGGGATTACAGGCCAGCGCCACCAAGCCCAGCTAACTTTTGTATGCTTAGTAGAGACGGTGTTTCACCATGTTGGCTAGGCTGGTCTCGAACTCCTGACCTCAGGTGAGTTGCCCACCTCGGCCTCCCAAAGTGCTGGGATTACAGGCATGAGCCACCACGCCCGGCCATTATTCCTTTTATTCCTTTCTTTCTAACCACTTCTTAATCTTGGTATTATTTCAAAATAAGATGAAATGCTATGCTTAAAATGACAATTCTAATATATAACAGGTACTCTAAAAGTAATTGGCATCCCCCATAAAGACTGTCACTTTGGTTGGGCACAGTGAATCACGTCTGTAATCCCAACACTTTGGGACAGTGAAGCGGGTGGATCGCTTGACCTCAGGAGTTTGAGACCAGCCTGGGCAACATGGCGAAACCCCGCCTCTACAAAAAAATACAAAAATTAGCCAGGAGTAGGGGCTTGCACCTGTAATCCCAGCTACTTGGGGGGCTTGAGGGGAGAGGATCACTTGAGTCTAGGAGGCGGAGTTTGCAATGACCCAAGATCGTGCCATTGCACCCCAGCACTCCAGCCTGGGTGGCAGAGTGAGACCCTGTCTCAAAAAAAAAAAAAAAAAAAAGACTAATTTTGAAAGCCATAAAAAATGGCTTACAAAGCTTAAGACCAAATTAAGATTCTGCGTATTTTTTTCCTCTTAAGTAACAGTAAAGACATGTTTCAATCCAAGCAAATGCAGAGAAGCAAATTATCTTTACTCTCACAATTACTACATTTCTAAGTCTCCTCCACAAATACTATCTTTTTCTTCTTTATATTCCCTGCCGAGCCTGACCCTGAAAGGTCAGTTTACTAGAGTTACTAGAGGTGCCAGATAAACCAAATAGGTAATTCGCCAAAGTCTCACTTCCTTCTTAGTTTATAAAGCAGGGGTTGCAAGGGAAGGTTTATTAGAATCACCTGGGAAGCTTTTTCAACCTGCACATGTGCCACAGTCTCCTCTCCCTCTTAGGAAGCACTGTTCTAGTTTGGGGCTTCAATCTGTCCCACATTAAAGGTCTTCATCTTTCTAAATCCTACCCAACTGAAGGCTAATGGAGTAGAAACAATTGAACTCAGAAGTCACTGACTTTGTCACAAACTGGCTGGGCAAGTCCCTTAACCTTTCTGGTCTCAAGTTTTTCCTCCGATTTTGGGGGTTCCCTTTAAACTTTGACATTCTTCTATGTGACTGCATGTCATGTCTAAGAAGCCTTCTGAACTACTCCTAGCATAGAACCAAGACTTGCCCTTTCTTGGTTTTCCAACAGCCTGTGCAGTACAACGTATCACCTATTTTATACTGTCCTATATTGCCCTCTAGTTGTTTTTTAATGAAGCTTTTCTCTTCTCAACTATATGTAGTTTAAAATACTAGTTTAAAAGTTTATATTCAGGGTTAGACAGTGTGCCTGCTACTTAAATCTCCTAGGACAATTCAGGCTGCGTCCTAAAGTAGTCAGTATGTATTTATACTGCTTTGTTCAAAACAATGATGTCCCTTCTTTGAAGTCCTGAAATTATATTTTTCATCAGTTCTGTCCAGTAGAAATATAACGGGAGCTACAAATATAGTTTTAAATTATCTGGCAGGCACATTTACAAAGTGAAAATAAACAAGTACAATTAATTCTAATAATATATTTAATCCAATATATCCAAAAGACTATCATTTCAACATGTAGTCCCTGTAAAAAGTATTGACATTTTTCATTCTTTTTTTTTTTTAATGTCTTTGAAATCTGGGTTTTTTTAACACTTGCAACACATCTCGATTCAAAATAGCCACTTTCAAGTGCTTAGTAGCCACAAGCAGCTAGTAACTACCTACTGAACAACGCAGTTCTGCATAACTGGGCTGCTTTCCAAACTGATCACATTTTTTTTTTAATTCAGATAATGACTGATACTGAGTACTCAGGCTAGCCAGAGTGGTGCAAAGATGAGTCAAATTCATTGTGATAAGAGACATTTGTAAGTCACTAGCAATTATACAGTGTGGTAGGTGCCATGATAGAGATGCAGAGAAGAAACCCAGACTTGGCGGCTGAAGGGCACAGGATGGAAGGCGGTGGGGAGACAAGGAAGGTTGCACAGAAATAACATTTGACATAGGAACTAAGTGCACGAAGGGAAGCCGGCTGTGCGGTGACCGAAGTTGCAGGTTACCAATCTTGCTGAGGGGGGCTCCACTGGACCCCGGGTCGTAGGCATGTGTGGTGTGAAGGGGGAAGAGGACGGGAGAGGATTGGCCGGGAGGAACCCGGAGCTCCAGCTGGTGGGTGGACGGAAGCCGCAGGGGGGCGCTACTTGCACTTCGCGCTCAAGCGACGGGATCTTCAAACCGTGGGAGTGGTGCGGCGGCTGGAGTCCCTGGACTCCTCAATCGAGGGAGCTACTCGCGAGGTAAGAGGCGCGCCTGACCGGCTCCTAAAGCGCACTCGCTCGTCCGCACTCCTGGCCCTCCGAATTCAGCCTCGCCACACCCGGGCTTCAGAGCCCACAGAACTTCTCAGCCCCGTGTCAGCGACGAGGAGCTCATGGTAAAACAGCGCCTAGGGTTTCGCTTGTTTGTTTGTTTTTAACAGACGCCTACGACTTGTAATAGGCTGCCTCATAAAATGAGTCTATGGAAACGGTTGCCAGGGCCGGCGAACGGCGGCTCCCGGAAGTCCTTTGATGCTTTGGTAACAGTGAAGCTACTGGACCAATGAGGTGCCTCTTCCGGTTTTGTCCGCGGTCGCCCAGTTCTTCTTTATCAAGGTTGCCTTTAACCCCGGGAAAGAGATCTTCCGGGTTCCTCTCTCCCCAAGATGGCTGCTGAGGACGAGTTACTGCTGCCGCGGCTCCCCGAGCTGTTCGAAACGGGCAAACAGTTACTGGACGAAGTAGAAGTAGCGACTGAACCTGCCGGTTCCCGGATAGTCCAGGAGAAGGTGTTCAAGGGCCTGGACCTCCTTGAGAAGGCTGCCGAAATGTTATCGCAGCTCGACTTGTTCAGGTATGGGGGAAGATAGTAATAATGGCTGAGAACGAAGGTAATAATGGTTACCAAGGGTGGAGCCATTGCGTCTGAGTGGCGGGGACCTTTAGTAGAGAGAACCTTTCGTTCCTACTTACCACTGCGATCTTGTGTACATTGTTTACATTCCCCACCTCTCTTCCCAGATGGTTGATATCCCACGACTCTGCTCCCTAGTGTCTGCTGATTGCAAGGCACTGGATGTGAGCACTCAGCCACTTTCATTGAGTGAAACTGGGCGCTGTTACCCGTGCCTCCTCCCTCTGCTCCACTCCCAGCCCAGCCTCCCACTCCGTCCCCCAGGAGCCAAGGGCCACAATTTGAATGCCTAGCCAGGCTTCACTGCCTCCTTTTTGCTCTTCCAGCCGAAATGAAGATTTGGAAGAGATTGCTTCCACCGACCTGAAGTACCTGTTGGTGCCAGCGTTTCAAGGAGCCCTCACCATGAAACAAGTCAACCCCAGCAAGCGTCTAGATCATTTGCAGCGGGCTCGAGAACACTTTATGAACTACTTAACTCAGTGCCATTGCTATCATGTGGCAGAATTTGAGCTGCCCAAAACCAAGAACAACTCAGCTGAAAATCACACTGCCAATTCTTCCATGGCTTATCCTAGCCTCGTTGCTATGGCATCTCAAAGACAGGCTAAAATAGAGAGGTGGGTCAATAGCTATAATATGAGGGCTGCCCAATGGCAGTGCTTTTCGAGGGCATGCTTTCTTGGCGGTTGGTGGGGGGCCAGAACGGTGTGTGTCACTTTCTTGGTTCTTATTGAGCATAGGCCCTGGGGAGAGCAAACTTTCCTGAGTTTTTCAAGAAGCCTCTGCTTTTGTTGAGATGATTATAGTTACCTATCAGACCCCTACTACCTTATGGTTGCCAACAGCAGCAATGTAGTTTAGCAGAGTGTCTCCCAACCTTTTCCACATCACATCATAGCAATGTTCACATGGTACAGTGGGGTAGATGTCTCTGGAAGACAAAGCTAGGCCATTTTATGGTCCACTGATTGAGGAGCTCTGTTCAGACTGCTGGAGTAGATGTGTAACATCCTGAACTCATCTTAGTCCTGGCACAGCTTCATCGTGTGATCTTGGAAAAGTTGCTTACTTTCTTAGGTTTTTTTGTTGTTTGTTTTTTAAACAACATTTAATGGGTGGTCATGCTGTCTAGGAACTATGCTAGGCACTGGGGATACAAAGTATATAGGTGTTTGTGTGAGTATGAGTTGTCCGTGCCTTGGAGGAGCATACAATCTGGTGAGGAAAACGGGCATAGAAACAGAATATCAATATAAACTGATGTTATGGAGGGTTGTACAACGTACTATGAGAGCAGACGGGAGGGGCACCTAACCAAAGGGAGCAGGAGAGAGGAGAAAGCTCCCTGGAAGAGGTGACTCCTGTGCTGAGTTCTTTAAGGGTAAATAGGAATATCCAGAGGAAGAGGAGAGGAGGGCATTAGCCAGCAGAGTATGTAATAGCCTTAGTAAAGCCATAGAGGCATTAAAGAAACAGTAGTGGGTGGAGATGTGTAGGACGAAAACAACAGCTATAAGCAATTAGGTGATGGTAGAACACAAAGAGGGTGGTGGTAAGGGGGAAGGAATGATACTGAAGAATGTTGTAGGGTCCACATCAAGGAGAGCCTGGGATGTGAGGAACGTGAAGAGAAACTTGTTGCTGAGAACTTGATAAGGTGTTTGAATCCCAGCTCGACCGCTGTGATTAATCACTGATTTTTGGCAAGTTATTTAATCTTTCAGTACCTGAATTTCCCCAGCTGCAAAATTCAGATAATAGGTCCTTCCTTATAAAGTGGTTTTTGAGGATTAAAAGACAAATATATATAAAGCAGTTAGCACAATGTTTGACACAGTAAACACTCAAAGTCAACTGTTATTATTTGCGGCTAAGAGTATGGGTCGTAGAGTGAGAGACCTGGGTTTGAGACCCAGCTTTACTTATAATTTGTTGGACTTTGGGGAAGTTATTTAACCTAACTGAGCCTCAGCTTTCCTCATATGTGAAATCTAAATAATAATGGTACAGGTGGTCCCCGATTTGCGATGGCTTGTCTTAGAATTTTTTGACTTTATATTGGTGCAGAAGCAATACACATTCAGGGGAACATCAATAAATTACATGAGTTATTCAACACTTTATTATAAAATAGGCCTTGTGTTAGATGATTTTGCCCAACTGTACGCTAATATAAGTGTTCTGAACATGTTGAAGGTAAACTAGGCTAAGCTATGATGTTCAATAAGCTGTATTAAATGTGTTTTCAACTTCCCATATTTTCAATTTATGATGGATTTATTGGGATGTAGCCCCGTTCTAAGTTGAGACGCATGTGTACCTACCTCAGGGTTAATAAGCACAAATGGGAAAAAGCACATAAAACAGCCCAATATCTGGCACATGGTGAGTATTCTGTAAATGTCAGCTGCTATCAGATAGGACACGCCAAAGAGCTTACTCTGGTTGGTGACTGAGATCCACTGAAGAGTTCTGTTTTTTTTTTCTTTTTTTTTTTTGATACAGAGTTTTGCTCTTGTCACCCAAACTGGAGTGCAGTGGTGTGATCTCGGCTCACTGCAATCTCCACTTCCTGGGTTCAAGCAATTCTCCTGCCTCAGCCTCTCGAGTAGCTGGGATTACAGGCACCTGCCACCACGCCCGGCTAATTTTTGTATTTTTAGTAGAGATGGAGTTTTGCCATGTTGGCCAGGCTGGTCCGCCTCGGCCTCCCAAAGTGCTGGGATTACAGGTGTGAGCTGCTGCGCCCTGGCTGTTTCTTTTCAAATAGTAGCATGATCACATTTGTATTTTAACTAGTACACTCTAACAGCAGTTAGGAAACAATGAGGGAAAAGATTAGACCCAGTTAAGTCACAAAGGTGACTGGGGTTTACTATTGCAATGGTAGAGGGATGGGGGAATATATTTAGGAGGGTTGAATCTACAGGAAACCTGGTGATCAATTGGTTGTGGAAGGTGGGATAGAAGGAAGCAGCAAGGAAAGATGTCCATGTTTCTGATTTAGGTGGATGGCTGTGAAATTTATTGCGATGGGGAAAGAGGAAAAAGAGAAGATGGGGGAAGGTGAGAGTATGAATTTAGTATTGAAACATGTTGAGTGGCCGGGCGCGGTGGCTCAAGCCTGTAATCCTAGCACTTTGGGAGGCCGAGACGGGCGGATCACGAGGTCAGGAGATCGAGACCATCCTGGCTAACACAGTGAAACCCCGTCTCTACTAAAAAATACAAAAAAAAAAAAAAATAGCCGGGCGAGGTGGCGGGCGCCTGTAGTCCCAGCTATAGGGAGGCTGAGGCAGGAGAATGGCGTAAACCTGGGAGGCGGAGCTTGCAGTGAGCTGAGATCCGGCCACTGCACTCCAGCCTGGGCGACAGTGCGAGACTCCCTCTCAAAAAAAAAAAAAAAAAGAAAAGAAACATGTTGAGTTTAAGGTGCCTAGGAGATAAGTAGAGGTATCTGTTAGTCTGAAGCTCAGAGGAGAGGCTTGGTCTAGAGAGCTGAAGATGATTCATTTATTCAAAAATATTTATTAATTCCTTCCTGTGTGCCAGGAGCTGTTCTAGGTGTTAGAGAACCAGATAAAGTCAGTGCTGCTATGGAGCTTTTATTCTGGTGCTAGAGAAAAACAATAAGCTAGTAAATAATGAAATTTCAGCTGGTAAGGACTATGAGGAATAATAAAGTTAGGGGATAGTGAGTGACTGAGGATATGGGCTAGACTGATATGAAATGGAATTTAACATCCTGTCCTTTGTAAGTAGTTGGGGGCAGCCTGTCAGCAGGTAATAGGTAGTTTAAACAGTGAGTTTGGTATCCAAATAATTATACAAAAAAAAAAAAAACTGCAAGAGAAAGAGAAGGGAGTGGTCACATCTGGTTGGAGGGATGAAGAAAAGGTTTCAGAACATAATGGCATTTGACACCAGACGCGGTGGCTCACGCCTGTAATCCCAGCACTTTGGGAGGCTGAGGCAGGTGGATCATTTGAGGTCAGGAGTTCAAGACCAGTCTGGTCAACATGGTGAAACCCCCGTCTCTGCAAAAAAAAAAAAAAAATTAGCCGGGAGTGGTGATGCACTCCTGTAATCCCAGGTACTCGGGAGGCTGAGGCAGCAGAATCGCCTGAGCCCGGGAGGCAGAGGCTGCAGTGAGCCGAGATCGCGCTATTGCACTCCAGCCTGGGTAATGGAATGAGACTTTGTCTCAAAAAAAAAAAAAAAAAAAAAAGAACATAAATGGTATTTGAGACGAGTCTTACAGGATGATTAAAAATAGAAATTAGGCTGAGCATGGTGGCTCATGCCTGTAATCCCAACACTTTGGGAGGCCAAGGCGGGAGGATTACTTGAGCCCAGGAGTTCAAGAACAGCCTAGGCAACAAAGTAAGACTCTGTCTCTACCAAAAAATGAAAATAAAAAATTAGGTGTGATGGCACAGTCCTGTAGTCCCAGCTACTCTAGAAGCTGAGCTGAGCTGGGAGGATCACTTGAGCCCCTGGAGGTTGAGGCTGCAGTGAGCTGTGATCGCACCATTGTATTCCAGCCTAGGTGACAGAGTGAGACCCTGTCTCAAAAAAAAAAAAAAGATTTTCTTGAGTGTAAAAGTAATAGTGCTCATTGTAGAAAGTTTGCAAAACAGAAGAATATTTTTTAAATTAATAAGCCTCAATCCTAGCACTCATGATGATCATTGTTAACTTTCTGGTGTGTTTCCTTTCAGATATATAGTTATTTAAGTTAATAAATTTGGAATGCTGTAACTATCCTGTTTTTTTAACCTAACATACCGTGAGCATTTCCTCGTGTTTTTTGAAACCATGATATTGAATGTTCCATGCTCTAGTTGTACCATAATTATTTAATCTGTTATTATCAGATATTTAGACACTGGTTTTTTGCTATTCTGAGTAATGCTATAAACAAACATCTTTAAATGCATCTGTCACTGTTTCCTTAGGGTGGATTTCTGGAGCCAGTGACTGGGTCAGAGTGTTTGAATATTTTGAGGCTCTTGACATTTGGTAAAAGTGTTGCTTTCCACGATAACAGAGTTTCAGAATATGTTCCACTGCATTTGTCTTGGATGTTAATACTTAGAAAATCCAATTGGGTGGCCGGACGCGGTGGCTCACGCCTGTAATCCCAGCACTTTGGGAGGCCGAGGTGGGTGGATCACCTGAGGTCAGAAGTTCGAGACCAGCCTGGCCAACATGGCAGAACCCCATCTCTACTAAAAATACAAAAATTAGCCAGGCGTGATGGCGGGTGGCTGTAATCTCAGCTTCTTGGGAGGCTGAGGAAGGAGAATTGTTGGAACCCAGGAGGTGGAGGTTAAGCTGAGATCGCACCATTGCACTCCAGCCTGGTCTGACAACAGTGAGACCCCATCTCAAAAAAAGAAAAGAAAAAGAAAAAAGAAAAAAAAAGATAATCCAATTGGGCAAACAGAAAGTATCTATTGTTTTGATTTGCATTTCTTTGGCCTGCCTGCTTTGAATGTTTTTCTTAAATGCCTGACAGATATCAACACTTAACTTTATACTAATGTCTCCCACATTCATATCACTAGCCCAGACTCTTCCTGACCTTCAGATCCATACTTGCAACACCCTTCCTTCATGGGTGTTTCACAGACATGTCATACTTTGAACCCTTGGCTTTTACCCCCAAATGTGCCTCCACAGCCATCTCAGTAAGTGTACCACCATTGACTTAGGTTTTTAAACCAGAAACCTAGGATTTAGCTTCAATTCCTCCCTTTTTCTGAATTTTCACATCCAGTCTATCAGCAAAGGCCTGTCCATTCTAGCTACAAGAGGTATCTTCTATCCTTCTATTTCTCTCCATCTCCACTATCATACCTCAGTCTAGGCTACCAACATTTCTCACCCTAGATAGATAAATCAGCTCCAAGGCCTTGTGTGATCTGCTGCCTGCCTCTTTTCAGTCTCACCATGTGTCATTCTCCCCTCGTTCACTAGACTCCAGCCACAATGACTGTCTTTCAGTTCTTTGAATAGACCCAGCTCTGTCCCTCTCTAGAATCTCTGTGTGTGCAGTTCTCTTTGCATGGAATGCTCTTCATATGGCTAATTCTTCATCCTCTAGGTCTCAGCTTGAATATCACTCCTCAGGCCTTTCCAGATCAGTCTCTTTAAGTAGTTAACAACTATTATTCTCTCTTTGCTTCATGTTTGTTTCCTTCTTGGCACTTATGTGCAGTCATTTCATGTGTCTTTCTGAGTTTTGTCTTTCTCCCCTACTACAGTATATACTCTTATGAGGGCACAAGCCATTTCTCGTTCACTGTGTTATGCCTGCCATAGAGCTTGGCATATAGAAGTTACTAAAGCAATACTTATTGTTGACAAGCAGAAGAAACAAGATGAACAAAAGCCCAAAGCCAGGGTATATTTAAGTATGTTCAAAGACCGTGTAATAATCTGGTTTGGCAGAAGCTAAGAGGAGTATGGTTGCAGCTCTGCAGAAAGAAGTGATATGTATATAAAATAGTGAAAAAGAAAGGCAGAGGGAGAAATACAAGTTAGCATGTTATGATAGTACTTCAAACAGGAAGGAGTGATAAAAAATGAAGTTATAGCTGTCAGAGATACTACTTTTGCAAGAAGAGTTTACATGGTTAGAAAACAAATTACTCAGATCCTTATTTACTTTCTGGAAGTGTCCCAACCCATGCCTTTAGATATTGAGGCAGTCTTACATAAAACACCTGAATGGTATGTCCTCTCTCTCAAAACCTGTTTCTTTCTGTATGTCCTCTATTTCCCATATCTGAGGAGTATGAGTCTGGTTGAGTAACAGCAACTCCATCATTTTGAGAGAAATAGAGAAGTGAACGCTGGCTAAGTAATGAGTCTAGTTTTGGATTTACTGAATTTAGGTCCTAAAGTGGCAACTGGATAGTCATTTCCATAGACAGATTGAAATGTGCAAGTAAAGTTTATGAGACTGTGTTGTGACTGATGTGAAAGATTTAGGAGGCCTCTGCTTTGGTTGGTGTAGATGAGTTTGCCAAGGAAAAACATGTAGACAGAAAAAAACTCAAGGATAAAACTTTGGGGCAAGTTAAGGGAGAAGGAAGAGGAAGGAAAGAGCAATCAGAAACTCAGTAAGGTAGCCGGGCGCGGTCTCTCACGCCTGTAATCCCAGCACTTTGAGAGACTGAGGTGGGTAGATCACGAGGTCAGGAGTTCGAGACCAGCCTGGCCAAGATGGTGAAACCCCGTCTGTACTAAAATTACAAAAACAAATTAGCTGGGCCTGGTGGCAGGCACCTGTAATCCCGGCTACTCGGGAGGCTGCGCAGGAGAATCACTTGAACCCGGGAGGTGGAGGTTGCAATGAGCCGAGATTGCGCCACTGCACTCTAGCCTGGGCAACAGAGCAAGACCCCGTCTCAAAAAAGAAACTCAGAAAGGTACAGGTAGTTACAGGAGCCTGGAAAAGAGAAAGCAAATGTTACGTCCTCTTTGAAGCCTTTCCCTAATTATCTTCCCTCCCAGATACCATGGCATTTAGTTCATGTTACTTATCACAGTATAACTCTCTGTCAGTCTCTAGACTTGAAACTCCTCAAGGTGAGAGACCTTGACTAATTGTATCTCAGTATCCTAATTATATCATTGTATATAATTGCATCCCTTGGTGCCCAACCCAGTAATTGGATCATAGTAGGTACTTGGAGGTGTCTTTGGGAGAGACAGAGTGGTCATAAAAAGATGGAAGCAAAATGCCGTAGCAGAAAAAGCCTAGACTTAGGAGTCAGACCTGGGGTAACTAATCCAGTTTCTACCACTTAATAGATGTGGCATCATTTAGCAACCCCCCCAGCCTCAATTTCTTTATCAGCTAACAGTGTATTGCTGCTTACAAAGCACTTTGATTTGTGTTTTTCCATGTGATCCTCGTAACAACCCCATGAAATAGACATTCTTGTCCCCATTTTAGAGATTAAAAAAAAGCGGGGGGGGCGAGCACTCTGAGAATTGAATTGCCCAAAGTTACATAGCTAGTAAGTGGCTAGGTTAGGATTTAAACTCAGGTGTTCAAATTCCCAGTTCAGTAACATTCCCACTGTAGCATGGAAAAGAGAAGGGTAGGCCAGGTGTGGTGGCTCATTCCTGTAATCCCAACACTTTGGGAGGCCAAGGCGGGCAGATGGTTTGAGTCTAGGAGTTCAAGACCAGCCTGGGCAACATGGCAAAACCCTGTCTCTACAAGAAATACAAAAATTAGCTGGGTGGTGGTACACGCCTGTAGTCCCAGCCACTCAGGAGACTGAGGTTGGAGGATGACTTGAGCCTGAGAGATTGGGGCTGCAGTAAGCTGTGATCATAGCACTGTACTCCAGCCTGGGTGACAGTAGAGACCCTGTCTCAAAAATAAAGAGAAGAGCAATCATTTAAAAGGGTAGAAAAATGAGTTGAGGGAAAGTGTTTCTAAGACAGGGGAAAGGCACCAGTAGAGTGAAAACTAGCTGCTAATGACAAGGAGGATGATCAATAAATAGAGTGAGGCCTGGAAGAATGTGTGTGGGGTACTAGATTGATAACAAAAGTGGAGTGGTAAAGACATTACCTTTGATCTGGCATAGTGGCTTGTGCATTTAATCGCAGCACTTTGGGAGGCTGAGGCAGGAGGATCATTTGAGGCAGGAGTTTGAGATCAGCCTGGGCAATGTAGTGAGACCCCGTCTCACTACAAAAAAATTAAAAATTAGCTGGGCATGGTGGTGTGCGCCTGTCTTAGCTACTCGGGAGGCTGAGGTGAGAGAATCGCTTGAGCCCAGGAGCTCGAGGCCAAAATGAGCTGTCATCACACCACTGCACTCCAGCCTGGGCAACCAAGCGGGACCAAAGCAAAACAAAAAAAAAACAAAGACATTACCTTGGAAATGCCTTGGTAGAGACAGAATTAGCTCCTTAAAGACAAGAGTAAAAGAGGAAGAGAGAAGTTATAAATTTTTTTTTTTTTTTTTTTTTTGAGGCAGAGTTTTGCTCTGTCGCCCAGGCTGGAGTGCAATGGCGTGATCTCGGCTCACTGCAACCTCCACCTCCCGGGTTCAAGCATTTCTGCCTCAGCCTCCCGAGTAGCTGGGATTACAGGCATGTACCTCCCTGCCCAGTTAATTTTGTACTTTTAGTAGAGACGGGGTTTTTCCATGTTGGTCAGGCCAGTCTCAAACTCCTGACCTCAGGCGAGCCGCCTGCCTCAGCCTCCCAAAGTGCTGGGATTACAGGTGTGAGCCACCGCACCCGGCCAGTTACAGAGATTTTATGGTGAAGAGGGAAATTGAATTCTACATTGGCTGGCCATCTGGTGAGTGTGATGGTGATAATAGTCTTCACAAAAGATGAACAAAAGGATGGCTGAGCAAGGGTGACCGCTCAGCCAAAGTTTGACAATAATGGTTTGTAGTTGAACCATTTGATACAGGTTTCTAATTCCTTAACTCTCTTCAACAGCTTGGGAACAGAGAAAGGGAATGGAAGTTGCCCAGGGTCAGAAGGGTTACAAGGATAGGGGATTGTAGGGCAATAGGGAGTATTTCCATGTAATGGCCCACCATGGGGAATCTAACAGTGATGAAGGTCTAAGACTGGTTTTCCATCTGGTCCTTGGAGCCCCAAAATTTCACTGCAGTGCCTCAGGGTGGGGGGGAGTGTTGGCAGCCCTCCTGATTTAACCAAGGTAAATTTTACTTGTTTATTACTTATGGGAGTTCCATGGCATCTCTCATTAGAAGAAAAGGTTCTTTTACTAAGACAAAATTGTTTAAAAAACACTGGCCCAAATGAACAAGTGTTGAGTTAGAAGTTTAAAAGATGACGAGCAGGTTGGGTGCAGTGGCTCACACCTGAAATACACTTTGAGAGGCTAAGGCGGGCAGATGACCTGACGTCAGGAGTTTGAGACCAGCCTGGCCAACATGGCAAAACCCTGTCTCTACTAAAAATACAAAAATTAGCTGGGTGTGGTGGTGCACACCTATAATCCCAGCTACTTGGGAGGCTGAGGCAGGAGAATCACTTGAACCCGGGAGATGGAGATTGCAGTGAGCCAAAATTGCGCCGCTGCACTCCAGCCTGGGTGACAGAGCAAGACTCTGTCTCAAAAAAAAAAAGATGATGAGCAAAGTCATAGAAGCTAGGAAATAGAAGAAAAGGAAGGAGCAGCAGAGTACAGTAGTTAGGCCTTAAGCATGCAGAGAATGGGAACAGAAACAAAAGAACCTTATTCAGAGGACTACTAGACTAACCCCGAATTTACCCTGAATTGTATCATCCTAAGGTCCTCATATGTTATTTTTTTCCTGTGACTTAGGTACATCCAGGAAAGAGGGTTGGGGATAGGAGTGAGACTGGAGTTAAACATTCTCAAGCGGTATCTCTGATAGCATTCATGAACTAGGAATTGTATTTCTTTGTAGTGTTTTACTCAAAAAGCTTCCTAGGATGATGATGTGTCAGTTATTTGTAACATTATAGTAAATGTTCAATTGTTAAGTAAAAGGAACAGAAGAGCCTAAAATTTTTTTAAATAGCCTTTTCAGAACAGTGGTTCTTGACTTTTTTTTTCTTTTTTTTTGAGATGAAGTCTCACTCTGGCGTCAGGCTGGAGTGCAATGACACGATCTCGGCTCACTGCAACCTCCCACTCCCTAGTTCAAGCAGTTTTCCTGCCTCAGCCTCCCAAGTAGCTGGAATTACAGGCGCACGCCACCACGCCCAGCTAATTTTTGTGTTTTTAGTAGAGATGGGGTTTCACCATGTTGGCCAGGGTGGCCTCGATCTCCTGACCTCATGATGCACCCCCCTCAGCCTCCCAGAGTCCTGGGATTACAGGGCCGAGCCACTGCGCCCGGCCGGTTCTTGACTTTTCATGGGTCATGGACCCCTTGCCCCTTTGATAATTTGATAAAATGTATACAAATTTCTCAGCCAAAGAAAGAGAAAGCATATAGGTAGAGTTCTGTATAAAATTTGAGGGAGTTCAAGGACCACCCCCACCACACTGAACTCTCTGTGGACTTCAGCTTAAGACACCCTGATTTGGGTGAAGACCTACAGAGGAACATCTGATTCTGGAGAGTCTAAAGTGGGATTTCAAGCAGAGATATTTCAAGATACGTCTCTTGGAAATCTTGATGTTTTTCCTTGACTTCTCTCTTTCCTTCAGGCTCTTACATCCAATAAATCAACATATCCTATCTATTTTATATTTTAAATATACCCGCATCCCACTATCTCCATCACTACCTTCCTGTTTCAGGTCACCATCTCTCACTTGGATTGTGGCAGTATCCTTTTAATTGCTTTGCCTGCTTATATCCTTGCCTCATAGCTCCCACAGCCTGTACTCCACACAACAGCCAGAGTGGCCCATATTTTAAAAAGTCTTTTAATGTCACTCTATTCATGTCATGTATTCAAAAGCCTCCAGTGGCTTTCCCATTCAAAATATCATGATATTTGATATTTTGGTTATTGCGACCTACCAGGTTCTACACATTATGGCCCTGGCTATGTCTGACTTCATTTTCTATCACTCCTCTTGACCTCAGCCACACTGGCCACCTTGATATTTCTCAGCCGTGTCAGGCCAGGCACACTTCCCACCTCATGGCCTTTGTATTTGCTCGTCTTCCTTAGCATAGTCTTCCAGATATTGGCATAGTTACTTTCCTGAAGCCTTTGTTCACTGTCACCTTTTCAGAGAGGTCTCTTCTGACTACCTTGTATCTAATAGCACCACTACTTTTCCACCATCACCGTATGCACTTGACCTTACTTTTTGCTCTTTCATAGCACTTATCACAACCTAACTCATCTATTTCTTTTTGTCTACTCCACTAGAATGAATGCTTCATGAGACCAAGGACTTTTCTTTCATACACTGCTGTGTCTCCAGCACTGAGAATGGTGCCTGTCACGCAATAGGTACTCAGTAGATATTTGTCAGATGACATACTAGAATGCATCCTGAAAAAGAAAAGTAGCCAGGGTGGTTACGAGTCTTCAGATGATATAAAGATAAGCCAGAAGAGCTGGGAACATTTTGCCCAGAAGAAAAAAAGAGTTGACCATTTTTTAGGCTGTTTCACAAGGCATTCCTGCATCAGTGGCAGGTAAATGACCTCTAAGATTCTACGATTCTTTGAAGGTGTAATTCTCAAAATGGAAGCATCATAGGAAGCACTAATTTGCGATTCTAAGCACCCACCCTAGTAAAGGTCAGTATAATCAAATGACTAAGGTACTCATCGTCCCTAAAAGAGTTGCTGAGATCCGGTTACTTCTGTATTTTTCTGGCTTCAGAATGTACTCCTCAGCCCCTGCTGGGTCCTTGTCATCTGAGGGAACTGCCTGGTGGCAAACTCTGGGGTATAGAATCTATATTCCTGCCAAAGTGGAAATTGGCGTGCTTACTACCCGGTCATTTGCAAAGATGAAATCTTATTGAGGCCTTCTTTTGAAGGAATACCTCTTTATTTGTAAGTTCATGGGTAATGCTTTTCTGTGGAACAGATACAAGCAGAAGAAGGAGTTGGAGCATAGGTTGTCTGCAATGAAATCTGCTGTGGAAAGTGGTGAAGCAGATGATGAGCGTGTTCGTGAATATTATCATCTTCACCTTCAGAGGTGGATTGATATCAGCTTAGAAGAGATTGAGAGCATTGACCAGGAAATAAAGATCCTGAGAGAAAGAGACTCTTCAAGAGAGGTAAGCCTGGCCAAAGAAAGCTACTGCCAGAGATTTGAGTATTCTACAGGAGATCAAATTAAGATCCTGTTAAGTCTCCATAAAATCACTGTTTTTATCAAGATGAGTATAGAAAGGCCAAAGGGTCACGAGAGTAACTTTCTCTTTAATTTAATGTGCTCCCCAGTGCTTTTTAATCTGTAACACACTTGTAGTCATTTGTAATGTTGTGGTATACCATGGGGGACAGAAAAGTCTCTGAAATAAAAATTGGTTTTGGTTGTGGAAAGCTGTGGCTGCTGAAGGAAGGCATAGGGAGTTAAACCTTTTAAAATCTGTGCTAACTGGCCACTATGGTGGCTCATGCCTGTAATCCCAGCACTTTGGAATGCCAAGGCGGGCAGATCACTTGAGGCCTGGAGTTTGAGACCAGCCTGGCCAATATGGCAAAACTCCCTCTCTACTAAAAATACAAAAATTAGCCGGGTATGGTGGTGCGTGTCTGTGATTCCAGCTACTCAGGAAGCTGAGGCAGGAGAATTGCTTGAACCTGGGAGGCAGAGGTTGCAATGAGCTGAGATCATGCCACTGCACTCCAGCCTGGGTGACAGAATGAGACTCCATCTCAAAAAAAAAAAAATTGTGCTGACTATAATAAAGGGGAAGAGAGAAAGAGGATAGGAATGGAGAAGAAAGGTAGAACTGGAGGAGAGGGAGAAAAGAGTAGGAAGAATCTGAAACAAAAGACCAGGGGGATATGCTTAGGTTGGAGGAGGAATTAGAATTTAACCTTGCCACAATGATGCACTCTCACACCTTTAGATTACCCATGTAGGAGGCACAGCAAGGACATTTCCATGCACAGAGTGTCCAGTAAACTGGTAAAGAAACCTGGTGTAACAGCTTTGGCTGTCTTTGAACATCATAACCCTGTTTTGGAGCTGCCACTTCAAAAGAATAGGCTCTGCTGCCACTTGTTCTTTGGTTCAGGACACAACATGAATTGGGTTGAATTTATCAGCAAGTCACAGGCATTTATTTAAGTCCTCAGAGAAACCTCTTCCTAATTTGATTTGTACTAATTAGCCCAGGAGCTCTTGCCTCAGGATAACATCAACCTAGTTCTTCATGTTAAGAGATCAAAGAATGAACAATTAGTATTCTAAGGTCATAAGGCCCCTTGAGCATGTCTAGATGAGTGCTTTACAAGCATTTTAAGGCTGGACTTTTCTGGGTCCTGCCCTGTCCCTTTCTTTGTGTGTGGGTTTTTTGTTTTTTCTTGTTCATTTGTTTGTTGGTTGTAATTGTCGTGTTGTTTTAATGTCCTCTCATGTGGTATTGGAATTGGTTCTGAAAGTGATCGAGCTAGAACTAAGTGAGCACCTTTTCTTTAACCATCCTTTGTTTCAGCATGCCCCTAGAAAGCCAAGGTTCCTTGAAACTTTTCTATATACCTCTATATGGAAACTACCAACTATTCCTTGTCCCTTTCATTTAGGAACATTGACTTCTAAAGCGCCGTAGAAGTTCTTGACAGTTAAGTGCATAATTACATTGGAAGAGGTTTTAGAAGAAAGGTTGTAGTGATTCAACTTTTTAACTGAAGGCCAGGCTGAGGAAAGGGGCTTCAAGTTCACCTCAAGGGATTTAGATGGAACATGGAAGAGGACTTTGGAATCTTCTTCTTTGGACAGGGTATTTTAAAGCCAAGTAATTTTTTTTACTTCTAGTGATATGATTCCTGGGAGAACTTTCTGTCTTTTTTGTAAGGTACTCAGGCCCCCTCAGGAGAGCTAAGGAACCTCCACCATTAGTGTTCTGCTGCTATATCTTAGAGACTGATAAATAGAAAGTGAATTTTGAATCCAGAGTTTTTCAAGCACCCGAAGACTTGAGAGCCCATATGGTAGGTTGAGTAAAATGGCAAATTCACCTCTCATAATTAATTTCCTTTTTAGGCATCAACTTCTAACTCATCTCGCCAAGAGAGGCCTCCAGTGAAACCCTTCATTCTCACTCGGAACACGGCCCAAGCCAAGTAGGTAGTACTAGAAAGGGGTTTGCTTTGCAGCCCTCTGCTTTTATGGTTCAATGTGGCAATTCATGAGTGACCCACAGACTGAGTGATGTTGAAAAGTCATGAACTCGGCCGGGCACAGTGTCTCACGCCTGTAATCCTAGCACTTCGGGAGGCCGAGGTGGGTGGATCACCTGAGGTCGGGAGTTCGAAACTAGCCTGACCAACATGGAGAAACCCCGTCTCTACTAAAAATACAAAATTAGCTGGGCGTGGTGGCGCATGCCTGTAATCCCAGCTACCAGGGAGGCCGAGGCAGGAGAGTCGATTGAACCTGGGAGGCAGAGGTTGCAGTGAGCCGAGATCACGCCACTGCCCTCCAGCCTAGGCAACAAGAGTGAAACTCCGTCTCAAAAAAAAAAAAAAAAAGAAAAGAAAAGTCATGATCTCACCTACGGAAGTTGTTCTTTTATCAAAGGGATATTATCTCTCCCGAAACTTTCACCATGTCTGTCTTCCTCAGACACTTCCTTCACAAACTCAAGCTTAAAAATAGGCACACATGGGCCAGGCATGGTGGCTCACGCCTGTAATCCCAGCCCTTTGGGAGGCCGAGGCAGGCGGGTCACCTGAGGTCAGGAGTTCAAGACCAGCCTGGCCAACATGGCAAAGCCCTATCTCTACTAAAAATAGAAAAATGAGCCAGGCATGTTGGTGGGCACCTGTAATCCCAGCTACTCAGGAGGCTGAGGCAGGAGAATCGCATGAACCCAGGAGGTAGAGGCTGCAATGAGCTGAGATCACCCCACTACACTCCAGCCTGGTCGACAGAGTGAGACTCCGTCTTAAAAAAAAAAAAAAAAAAAAAAAAAAAGGCGCACATGTAAACAAACAAATAAAACAGAAAAAAGGAAAATAATTGAATGGGGAATTGTATACTTTAAAGGTTTTTTTTTGTTTTGTTTTGTTTTGTTTTTTAAACATTATTCGCACTCTTCCTGCCTTCAGCTACAATTCTCAAAAGGACATATTTGCCTCCCTATGATTTAATTCTGAGTTCTTGAGATACTTTTCCCTAGGGTGGCATGAGAGTCTCCTTGTTTTCTGTACCTTTCAGAGTCACCAACTGTGAATACCCATTCCATGGTGTCTTCACTGCTTTGTGGAGTATTGGCCTCTGGGATTGCTTAATGGGAGATGATCCTGGGCTATTTATCTTCTCATGAAAGCTCTGGACTTTAATGCCCCTTTCTGGATGCCTCTTTTTACATATCCTCCCATGAGTTTGCACAACTCCTCAGAAGTTGACTGGGTAGGGAACAAGGCTGAAATGGACACAGACTTTGTTGTTAAAGAGACTTTTTAGTAGTAGTTGTTTTTTTTTTTTTTTTTCGTTTTCTAAATGCAGTGTAATTTTTGCAGAGTATTTGGAGCTGGTTATCCAAGTCTGGCAACTATGACGGTGAGTGACTGGTATGAGCAACATCGGAAATATGGAGCATTACCGGATCAGGGAATAGCCAAGGCAACACCAGGTATGACGGGGTAGGAGGGAAATAGTTGTACCACTGGTCTTTTACTCCCTGGCAATTAAGTTCTCACCAAGTATAGTTGCCCTTTAGGAGCAGAAATAGTGGGGACAAAGATTCTGAGTAATAGAAAGATTCTAGGCAGTATTATGTTTATTATTAGATAGCAAATGATTATGGGAGGATGGGGACAGTGGTAGCATAGTTTGTAAATCTCTCCAAATGTCATGACATAAAAACAGAGCAAGCTGTGTAGAAAACTCAGTGTATGGATAGCAGTTCCACATCTGGTAATGGCAGAGTAGGTTGTATCAGGCCAGCCCTTCATACAGGATAACAATTACAAACTGAACAAAATATTTTTAAAAACAACTACCTGAAGGTACTGGAAGGTCACCAAAACAGGTGTAAGCTGAAGGAGAGTCAGCACTTACAAGGAGGAAATGATACTTGGAACTCCTTGAGGGCAGGGACTTTGGCTTACTGTACCTTTAATGCCCAACTTAGTAATTGGGTCATAATGGGTACTTGGAATTGTCTTTGGAAGGGCAAGATGGAGAGGGTGGCCATCAAAAAGGTGGAAGCAATAGGGTATAACAGAAAAAGTATGGACAGACCTGGGATGAACAGTCTGACTCCTGTCACATTTTTTTGAGACGAAGTCTCACTCTTGTCCCCCAGGCTGGACTGCAATGGCGTGATCTTGGCTCACTGCAACCTCCGCCTCCTGGGTTCAAGCAATTCTCCTGCCTCAGCCTCCCGAGTAGCTGGGATTACAGGCACCTGCCACCATGCCTGGCTACTTTTTGTATTTTTAGTAGAGATGGGGTTTCACCATGTTGTCAGGCTGGTCTTGATCTCCTAACCTCAGGTGATCTACCCACCTCGGCCTCCCAAAGTGCTGGGATTACAGGCATGAGCCACTGTGTCTGACCCTCCTGTCACTTAATAGATGGAATATCCTAGTCCCTCTGAGCTTCAGTTTCCTTATCTCATATATTAACCCATTTGATCCTTTTTTAAAAAGGAAAAATAGAGACAGGGTCTCACTGTGTTTTCCAGGCTAGTCTCAAACTCCTGGGCTCAGGCAATCCTCCTGCCTCAGCCTCCCAAAGCACTGGGATTATAGGCATCAGTCACCACGCTCAGCTTCATTTGATCCTCTTAAAACTTCATGAAGCAGACATTCTTCTTCTCATTTTAAGATGAGAAAGTGCTCTGGGACAAATAGGTGAAAACAAAAAGAAAAAAAATAAAAATAAATAAGATGCGCTGGGCGCAGTGGCTCACACCTTTAGTCCCAACACTTTGGGAGGCTGAGGCAGGCGGATTGCTTGAGCTCAGGAGTTCAAGACCAGCCTGAGCAATATGGCGAAACCCCATCTCTACCAAAAATACAAAAACCAACCGAGCGTAGTGGCATGTATCTGTAGTCCCATCTACTCGGGTGGCTGAGGTGGGAGGATCACATGAGCCCAGGAGGCAGAGGTTGTAGTGAGCCAAGATCATGCCACTGCACTCCAGCCTGGGTGACAGAGTGAGACCCTGTCTCAAATAAATAAAATGAGGAAGTAGTCACTGAGAACTGACTTAAAGTGGCCTGACTAGGATTTAAAATCCGACCTTCAAATTCCCAGATTCAGTTCTGTTTCTACTACAGCACCAAAAAGAGAAGAGTGGTAATTTGAAAGGATTAGCTTTTCACCTGTGGGCAAACTGCAGTTACTATGATGTGGGGTAACTCAAACTTAGTTAGGAACTTGCAGTAGTACTGTTTGAGGAATGAGAGAACTGAGGTCACAGTGACTAGCAACTGAAAAATGAAGGAAGATATCCCAGAAAAGAGAGAACCACAGAGAAGATGCCCTTTTTCTGTGTACAGACCCTACTGAAATCTCTGGCTGACTATGCATGCACAGAGTGGACTCTAAGCACCTCAACTAAGGCTAAAATAACTGAATGGAGAATTCAGCTGTTGCCCAATGCAAGGGAGGTAGAATTTGGCATTTTGGTTTTAGACAAGTTAATTGCCTGCTAAAATGAAAAATCAGTACTCTTTAGAGGAATGAAACATAATTCAAAATCTCTACAATATATCATTTATCACGTCCAGAATTCAATTCTAAGCTATTAGACATGAAAAAAACAAACAGGAAAATGTGACTCATAACTCAAAAGGAAAGGCAATCAATGGATACCAACCCCAAGATAACTCAGATGTTGGAATTAGCGGACAGGGACTTTAAAACAGCTATTATTTTTATCCTCAAGGGCAGAGAGCAAAAGATGTTTGTAATTAATGAAGAGATAAGAAATCTCAGCAGAGAAATAGAAACCATACACATAATTCTGGAATGGAAAAATACAATATCTGAAAATGTAAAGTCACTGGATGAGCTTAATACCAGACTGTTGCTGACAGAAGAGCGTGTCAGTTAACTTGAAGATCAATAGAAATTATCCAATCTGAAAAAAAAGAATGGGTAAAAGTAAGCAGTATCTCAGTAGCCTGCGGAATTATGTACAAAGGTCTCATGTATGTGCAATTGGAATGCCAGTACGAGAGGAGAAAGAAGGGAACAGAAAAACTTGAAGAAATGATGGCTAAAGATTTCCCAAGATTCAGAAATGTCAGCAAACCCCAAGCAGTTTAAATACAAAGAAAATCACACATAGGCACATTATAGTCAAACTGCAGAACACCAGAGAGAAAGAGGAAATTTTGAAATCATCCAAAGATAAAGTACACATTACAAATAGGAGAACAAGGATATAAATTATTGCTGAATTTCCATTAAAAACTGTGGGAGCCGGAGATGGTGGAACATCTTCAAAGTGGTGGGGGGAGGAACTTGTCAATGTATAATTTTATACCCAGTGAAAAATATCCATAAAATGAAGATGAAATTAAGACATTTTCAGATAAATGAGAGCTACAAGAATTCTTCACCAGAAAATTGACATTAGAGAAATGCTAAAGAAAATTCCTCAGGCTGAGGGGAATGGTATCTATTCAGATAGAAATGTAAATATTCAAGTAGTGAAGAGCATCAGAAATGGTAATTATGTGGGTAAATACAAAGGACTATCTCCCTCAACCCAGTTTTAAAAAACTATACGTGACTTCTCAAAGCAAAACTTACAGTACTGTCTTGTGAGGTTTATAATATATGAGGTGTAGTATGTATGACAGCCATTGCAAAAAGGACAGGGTAAATGGAACTATTTTGTTTGTGAGATTCTTCTGTTTTATGTGAACTGATACATGTACACAAATTACTCTAAAACTTAGCAGCTTAAAATAATCAGCATTCATTGTATCACATAGTTTCTGAGGGTGAGGAATTCAGAAGCAACTGGGTGGTCCTAGCTCAGAAACATTCATGAGGTTGCAGTCAAGCTGTCAGCTGGGGCTGCAGTCTTCTGGAAGCTTGGATGGGACTAGAGAATTTGCTGCCAAGCTCATCAATGTAGCTGAGGACAGGAGGCTCACATAGCATTGCTCACAACATAACAGCTTTCATTCCCCAAAGTGAATGATCTGAGAATGACCCAAATCAAAAGGCTCAACATCTTTTGTAATCTAATGTTGGAATATGACTTCTGCCCTATTCTATTGGTCATATAGGCCAACCCTGACAAACAGTATGAGAGGGGACTCCATAAGAGCATGAATACCAAGAGGCTGGGATTGTTGGGCACCATCCTTGAGGCCCCCCATCACATAATTTTAACTCTAAGTAGGCTGGAAAGTTAAAGATGAACATTGTATTTCCTAGAGCAACCACTTAAAAAATAATTTATCAAGAGAATGAGAAAACAAGCCACAACCTGGGAGAAGATACTTGCAAAAGACATATCTGATGAAGGACTTTGTATATTTTACCCAAAATATGCAAAGAACTCTTAAAACCCAACAATAAGAAAAGGAGCAGTTTTAGGCCAGGTGTAGTGGCTCACACCTGTAATCCCAATACTTTAGGTGGCCAAAGTGGGAGGATCCCTTGAGCCCAGGAGTTCAAGATCAGTTAGAGCAACATGGTAAGACCCCCTCTCCACAAAAAAAAAAAAAAAAAAAAGTTTTAAAAAACTAGCCAAGCATGATGGTTTGTGCCTGTAGTCCCAGACACTTAGGAGGCTGAGGTGGGAGGATTACTTGAGCCTGTGAGGTCGAGGCTGCAGTGAGCTATCATCGCACCACTGCACTCCAGCCTGGGTGACAGAGCAAGACCCTGTCTCAAAAAAAGGAAGCAGCCTGATTAAGAAGTGGGCCAAAAACCTTAACCAATACCTCACCAAAGAAAATACACAGATCACAGATAAGCAAGTGAGAAGATGCTCTACATCATGGCATTAGAGCAATGAAAATTAAACCACACTGAGATACCACTATACACCTGATAGAATGGCCAAATCCAGAGCACCTCAAATGTAAATGGAATAAACCTTCAAATTAGAAGTCAGGGATCGATTATCAGGTCTAGCTACATGCTGCCTATAAGAGATACTTTTTAAATATGAAGACACAGATTGGTTACAAATAAAAAGAACAAAAAAGTTATATAGGTGGCTCACGCCTGTAATCCCAGCACTTTGGGAGGCCAAGGCATTTGGATCACGAGGTCAGAAGTTCAAGACCAGCCTGACCAACATGGTGAAACTCCGTCTCTACTAAAAATACAAAAGTTAGCTGGGTGTGGTGGTGCGCGCCTATAATCCCAGCTACTCAGGAGGCTGAGGCAGGAGAATCACTTGAACCCGGGAGGCTGAGATTGCAGTGAGCCGAGATCACACCACTGCACTCCAGCTTGGGTGACAGAGTGAGACTCTATCTCAAAAAAAAAAAAAAAGATATATAGGTTGAGCATCCTAAATCTGAAAATGAAAAACCTGAAATGCTCCAAAATCCGAAAGTTCTTAAAGCTAATGATGCTTAAAGGAAATGCTCGCTGGAGCATTTTGGATTTTCAGATTTGGGATGCTCAACCAGTAAGTATATGATGCAGATACTCTAAAATAAAAAACAAATCTGAAATACTTCTGGTCCCATGCATTTCAGATAAGGGATACTCAACCTATACCATGCTAACAGTAAGCATAAGAAAGCTGCAGTAGCTATAGTAATATCAGATAAAGTAGATTTCAAGACGAAAATGTATTATCAGATATTTTGAAAGGGCATTTCCTACTGATAAAGTGGCAATTTATCAGGGAGACACAGCAGTCATAAATGCGTTTGTGCCTAATAATTTTCAAATTATTTACTTGAATACTTATAGGCCACAGTAGGGTTATTCATTGGCCCAATTTCAATATTGCGTCTCCAGGAACAGAAAGGCCTGGGGCAGGGTTGGGACAGCCAGTCAGTGGAGCAGTCAGTACATACACATTTACCCATTAAGTTCTCCGTCTTCTGTGGGCATGGTTTGTGGTGCCCCAAAACAATTACACTGGTAATACCAAAGACCACAGATCACCATAACAAATAAAGAAAAAGTTTGAGAAACTGAGAATTACCAAAATGTGACACAGTGACAGGAAGTGAGCAAATGCTCTTAGCAAAAGGGCACCAATAGACTTGCTCGCTGCAGGGTTGCCACAAACCTTCAATTTGTGAAAAAAAAAAAAAAAAAAAGTCTCTGCAAAGCACAGTAGAGTGAGGCACAATAAAACAAGGTATGCCTTCACCTTCTTTTCAGATACCCATGGAACATTCACCAAGGTGGATCATATACCGGTCTATGAAATAAGTCTCAATAAATTTTTAAAAATTGAAATCACACTGAATATATCCTCAGACCACAATGGAATTAAATTAGAAATCAATAACATACCTAGAAAATTCTCAAATATTTGAAAATTAAACAATACACTTCTAAATAACGTATAGGTCCAAGAGGAAATTAGAAAGAAAATTAGAAAATACTTCTAACTGGAAATAAGTTCAAGAGATCTGTTATACAGCATGGTGACTATCGTTAATGGCTGGGTGTGGTGGCTCATGCCTGTAATCCTAGCACTTTGGGAGCCCGAGGCAGGTGGATCACCTGAGATTGGGAGTTCAAGACTAACCTGGCCAAGATGGTAAAACCTTGTCTCTACTAAAAATACAAAAATTAGCCGAGCGTGGTGGCGGCTGTAATCCCAGCTATTCGGGAGGCTGAGGCAGGAGAATGGGTTGAGTCTAGGAGGCAGAGGTTGCAGTGAGTCAAGATCACGCCATTGCACTCCAGCCTGGGCAACAGAGCAAAACTCCATCTCAAAAAAAATAAAATAAAAATAAAATACAGAGTAGATGTTAAGTGTTCTTACTGCAAAAATAACAATGTGTAAGATGCTGCATCTTTTAATTAGCTAGATTTAACTATCCCATAATATATACTTCAAAACATGCTGTACACCGTAAATTTTTGTTTGCCCATTTAAAAATAAAGAGAATACTTTGAACAGAATTACAGTGAAAGTACAGCATCAGAATTTATGGGATACAACTCGAGCAATGCTGAGATGGAAATATGTGTAACTTTCAACACTTGTTAGAAAAAAGGAAGATAAAATCAATTACCTAAGGTTTTACCTTAACAAGGGCGGGGGGTGGGCCTAGGGAACAAAGCAAGCCCAAAGTAAATAGATGAAAGGAAATAAAGGCAGGGAAACTAGGGGTGGTCGTGGTCATGGTAGTAATGCACAAAAGTTGGACATGTGTATATTCCCATGACCTGGCAGTCTCACTCCTCAGTATATACCTAAGAGGAGTGAGACCATATGTCCACGAAAGACCTGTGCAAGATTGAACATAGCAGCATTATTTGTAATAGTCCACACTGAATACACCACTCAAATGCCCATAAATAATAGAATGAAGAAATAAATTTTGGTATATTCACACAATGGAAAACTATGTAGCAGTAAGGTTAAACTATAGTTTGTTAGCTGTGAGAAATATAGCTGAATCTTATAAACCTAATTATGAGTGAAAAAAGCCAGATGCAAAAGAGTATATACTGTGTGATTCCATTCATACAAACTTGAACAAACAGGTAATACTTGTGTGTGCTGGTTGAAAGTTAGTAAGTGTTCACCCTTAGTTGGGGATCATGAATGGAACTGGACCTACAGGGTCTTCTGAGGAGTTAGAAATATTTTGTATCTTGATCTGGGTACTGATTACATGGATGTGTTCAATATGTGAGAGTTCACTGAGCTATACAAATATTAGTATACTTTTCTACATGTATGTTATACTTCAGTGAATATGAAAAAATACCCATGGACAATATTTATAATGAAAATAGGTGGCAGTGTATCCCCATGAACCTCACAATAAAAACAGGTAAGGGCAAATTACCCGTAGCCACAAGATCCAGCAGTTATTGGCATCTGTGCAGGAGAAAACCGGAGTTGGCAGGCCATCTGAAAAACTTGACAAACAGAATTCCAAAGCAGCATATTCCCTAGAAAGAATGGCAGTCCCATTTAAGAACTGCAGTTGAAACTGGGAGGGATGAGTATGAGGGACCAATAGTCAGAAAGTCTGAAAGGGATAGAGTAGTCTAGTCCTTAATGAACTCTTGAAGTTGATCCACCAGGTCTCCCTTCCAGGACAGGGACTCCACACTGAGGAGAAATTGCTGAGAGTAGAATTGAAATTAAGCAGGACAGGAATAGAAAAAGAAAGAAAAGGTCCAGATGAAATTAGGAGAGAGGACCAGAACCAGGAACTCCAGTCAAGCAAGTAATCATATTTCTTTAATGCACATAAAAACAGCAGAAAGGGAGCCTCTATGAAGTTAGAAAAGCTACTCTGAACCGTGCTTCTTTCTGCAAGTTTAGGAATACATTTCACGTAAAAATGAACAACAGACTGTGGTGATGGTTACACAACTCTAAATATAAAACACTGAACTGGGCTGGGTGGGTTGGCTCATACCTGTAATCCCAGCATTTTGGGAGACGGATCACAAGGTCAGGAGTTTGAGACCAGCCTGGTCAAGATAGTGAAACCCTGTCTCTACTAAAAATACAAAAAAAAAAAAAAAGAAGAAAAAAAAAAATTAGCCGGTCACGGTGGTGCGTGCCTGTAGTCCCAGCTACTCCGGGAGGCTGAGGCAGGAGAATCGGCCTGAACCCGGGAGGCGGAGGTTGCTGTGAGTCGAGATTGCGCCACTGCACTCCAGCCTGGCAACAGAGCAAGACTTTGTCTCAAAGAAAAACAACAACAACAACAACAACAAAAAAAAAAAAACAACTGAACTGTATACTTTTAAGTGGGTAGATTTTATGGATTCTGAAATATAGCACAAAGCTGAGAAAAAGGGAACAGAAAATTATCAAAGTCAAACCCTACACAAAATTAGAAAAGAATTGAAAACACTACAGAAAGACATGCTCAAAAAAAAAAAAACAGAACAAATCTGAAACATGGTATTCAAAAAAGAGTTGGAAGATATTCGGAAAATAACATAGGACATGGAAGGAAATATAAAGCAGGATTAGAAAAACTCAGAAATATGACAACTTGGGGAACATGAATCATTTCAGAAATATAGGCTAAAGTAGAAGGAAACAAGAATGAGTGAATGCAACAGAAAATGCCTTACTATGGTAAAAGGAAGGAAAATTTTAAAATGAAAAAAGATAAACAGGGTTTGAGGAAAAGTGACATATACTAAAGATAGTAAAGGAGACCCGGCATATAGATAATAGGATTATCTGAAGAAGAAAGCCAAAGCAAGGAAAAAGAATAAATGCTAAAAGTTAATATTAAGGAAAGTTTCTTGGGATTAAAAAAGTTGAGGTGGGGGGATCTCTGTGGGTGTGGCGCAACCCACAGGCAGCCACAGCAGTGCTATATTCCAAGGCACAGGTGCTCAGGGTGGCTGTGGAACTTGGTCCTGGGTCCAGTATCTTCTTGAACTGCTGCAGCACCCATGACATGGGTGCATGTTCAGTCTCAGGCACAGGTGGATGCCGCTCTCCCACCAAGCCAAGGACTATGACTCTGAGGCACTTCCCAGTAGCTTGGGCCCAGGGGCAGGGATGTAGCTGTGATTCCTATCCTGGGGGTCAGGGCATAGTACTGGCATGGCTCTGGGAAGCGAGGGGTGTTCCAGACACTCAGACCCCAGGGAGCAGGGCACAGTGGCAATTCAGGCACCAGGAAAGAAGATACTGTGTAGTGGTGACTCTGGACCCTGGAAGTTCTATGAGGCCGGGTGCAGTGGCAACACAGCCCCAGGAATGGTGGGGCATAGCTGTGGCTTGGGCTCCAGTGGGTGGGATGCAGTGCAGTGTTGGCTTTGCTCCCCAGGGAGGTGGGACACCTCAGTGACTCAGACCCCAGAGGTCTGGTCCAGATCCAGGGAGGTGGGGGTGCTATGGCTGTTTGGCCCAGAGAGCATTGTATACAGATTAGCCAAGGCTGTGTTTCCCTGGGGGGTCCAGGGACCCGGTGCTATGCAGGCTAAAGCACCAGGGTCCCAGCTGCTCCCCTGGGCCAAAGCTCCAGTTCCCTGGGGCTGAGGCACTGAGTTGGATCAGGCACCAAAGAGGCACAACTGCTCCCCCAAACCAGGCCCAGCTTCTCCACGGGGCCTAAGCTCCTGGTCCTGGAGGGCTCGAGCACCACGGTCACTTGATAAGAAAAATCACACCGTGTACCTGAGAAATAACCCAGAATGACCAGTAAGACATAGTCTAATAAAATTTCTGAATTTTAAAGAAAAGCCACAGACATCTCAGTAAAAATAGTAAGTGATTTATAAAGGAAAGAAACTTAGGTTACCCTCAGTTTTGAGATCTATACTTTACGCCAGAAGAAAGAAGAAAATGGAATAACAGATATTTAAGATACTCAAAGGGAAAAAATGTGAGCCAAGGAACATTATACCTGGTAAAACTGACTTTCAAGTATAGAGTACAGATATTTATCAACATGCAGAAATTCAAGAAATACTGTTCCACCATCCCATGAATTTGCTAGAGAATGAGCTTCAGACAGCCAAAGTGTTGAGAAACATTGACATAAGGACAGGTAGTGAGCGTTAAATGTACAGTTACTTGTAATATTAAGATGAAATGAGGATTAAAAGAGAGATGGATTATGTAATGCCTGTGTGCCCAGATAATGTAGATAACTATTTTTAAAAATGGAGAAATGGGGAAATCATGCAAAATTTTAATAGTTCTCAGTAATTATATTGGTGGGGTGTCAAAGTTAGTGTTATTATTGCAAGACTATGTATAATGTGAGATAATATAAATGAGCAATTATTAGATATTCTAATTCTATCGTCCTGTCTTTGAGAACTAGGACTTTTAATGTGAAAGAATACAGATGTAATTCCAAAGAATTTAGATTTTTTTTTAAACCCTGTAGTACTCCATATGAACGCATGAGAAATTTTATTTAAAAGTAAACACACACACACACACACACCCTACTTTTGCTCTATCCACTGAAAAGGCTTAGAAACAAGGACCAGCCCAGTAGCAATGAGGATACCTAGTAACTCCAGTTGTGAGACAGAAATACTCTTCCCAATATTCTTTCTTTTAAGAAATCAGGATATCTTAGAGAAATAACTGACTACAATTCTGGGTCAGGAAATGTATAAAATAAGCATGGAACATCTTGTCATAAAAGATAGGGAAGGAGCTTTCAAAGGCTACTGGGGTCATATCAAAAGCCAATTTGAAGATGTTTCCACTGGCCAATTTGGTTTCACAGAGGATAATTGACAGTAGCAACAAGTCCATCCAACACCCAAATCTTGGTTTCTAATACCATCCTCTAATAAATGAACCAGGGCTCCTTGGAGAAATAGCTGATTCTAGGGCTGAGGCAGAGAATATACAAGATGTACCTGGAGCATCTCGTAGTCAGATGATAGTCAACATATAATGGGGTTATATCCTGGTAAAGCCATTGTAAGTTGAAAATATGGTTAAGTTGATAATGCGTTTGCTACACCTAACCTACCCAACATCATAGCTTAGCCTAGCCTACCTTCGACCTGCTCAGAACACTTGCATTAGCCCACAGTTGGGCAAAATCATCTAACACAAAGCCTATTTTATACTACAATATTGAATATCTCAAAATATGAAGTATGGCTTTTACTGTAAGCATATCACTTTCACACCATCATAAAGTTGAAAAATCACCTCAGGGCTCTCTGTACTAGAAAACAAGAGCTCAAAAAACTGTTGGGGTGTTAAAGGAACACAAGAGCCAGCTGAACCCTCACAGCCCAAAACTGGGAGAACTTGGGCAGGAAAGTAAATTTAACAGTATTGGATTATCACACAAGGAATAAAATTAATACACACGAGTCCATTGTGATAGAAATAAGTGATTGAATAAGTAAATAAATGAGGGAGAAGAGATAAATCTGCCCTAGAGAAAAATTTCAAATAATTTTATGTAGATACTCCTGCTTCAAGGAGGTGTGTAGCATGACTGTGTACCCCAAAAGTGTGGGCTGTGCTTAGCGACTTGCTTCCAGGGACTGCAATGTGGAAGGAGGGAGGAGAAGTAACTTTAGTTGGAAACCTACAAATACCACTTTGGTCAGGTGATCGAAGTTATTATCAGTGTGAAGTCAGGTTGATAGCATATGTAGTATTGTCCTCCAAAACCCATAACCCTAGTCTAATTCTGTAAAAAATAGGCAACCCAAACTGAGGGACATTGTACAAATTACCTGACAAGTACTCTTCAAAACCGTCCAGGTCATCAGAATGAAGGAAAGTCTGAGAAAGAGTTACAGCCTAGAGGAGACTAAAGAGACAGACAACAAAATGTACTGTGGTGTCCTGGATAGGATCCTGGAACGGAAAAGGGACATTAGGTAAAACCTAAGGACATTTGAGTAATGTATGCACTTTAGTTGTTAATAATTTATTAGTATTGGTTCATTAGTTGTATGACAGAAACTGTATTAATGTAAGAGGTTAATAAGAAGAAACTGGGTGTGGTTATGTGGGAACTCAGTATTATTTTCTCAATTTTTCTGTAAATCGAAAACTTCTAAAATGAAGAAGTTGATTTAAATAGTTTTTTAAAACAATAATTGTGGGCCGGGCACAGTGGCTCACGCCCGTAATTCCAGCACTTTGGGAGGCTGAGGTGGGTGGATCACTTGAGGTCAGAAGTTCAAGACCAGCCTGGCCAACATGGTGAAACCCCGTCTCTACTAAAAATGCAAAAAATAGCCGAGTGTGGTGGCAGGCACCTGTAATCCCAGCTACTCAGGAGGATGAGACAGGAGAATCGCTTGAGCCCAGGAGGCAGAGGTTGCTGTGAGCCAAGATCACACCACTGCACTCTAGCCTGGGTGACAGAGCAAGACTCCTTTGTCTCAATAATAATAATAGTTGTAACTGGTTGAAACTCATAAGATACGTTTAAATCTATAAGTTCATAATTATGTATTTTTTTATTTTTTTAGAGGTGGGTCTCACACTCTGAGCCCAGGCCAGGCTCAAGCAATCCTCCTGCCTCAGCCTGCCCAGTAGGTAGGACTACAGCCGTGCACTACCATGCCTGGCAGATTTTAAACGTTCTTTTCTTTTTTTATAATTTTTTGAGCCAATTTAAGTGTCATAAATTTTTTTTTGTAGAGACAGGGTCTCTCCATCTTGCCTAGGATGATCTCGAACTCCTGGGTTCAAGCAGTCCTCCCACCTCAGCCTCTCAAAGTGCAGCGGTTACAGGTCTGAGCCACTGTCCCCGCCTATAATTATATTATAAAACAAGTCCAAATTATTCAACCTCAGAGGCTAATAAGGGAACACATTATCTTGAGAAATGGTAAATAAAGGGAAAAAGTCAAGTATTTTATCTTTTCTACTAGGCAACCAAATAGTAGTTGATGAGGGGAAGGCTCTCTTTGTAAAAGTATTCCAGTTAATTTTCAAAAGTTAAAATTAAGGGCATCACCTTTTTGAAACCCCCCAGGAAATGAATGGGTCTGGGCATTGAGCATCAACAGCTCCTAACATTACAACGAGACAGAGATATTTACATGCCTGCTGATGAAGGAATGCAGCACCACCTATAATTATTCACGCTGAAGGGATCAAACTTGAGTCAGATCAAGCCCCTGTATTCAGCTGCCAATCTGCAGAAAATACAGGAGGACATGTTAGACTGCATCATGAGTATGCAATCAGCAAAATCCAGTCTTTGGGAAACAAACTCTACAGGTCATATGCCCCAACTTCTTCAACAGATAACTTGGAAGAAAGGGATGGAGGGGGAACCTATAGATTTAAAAAGATAGCGAAACATTTTTAAATAGGCAAGGCTAAACTCAAAAATACGATGCTAGGCCAGGTGCAGTGGCTCACACCTGTAATCCCAGCACTTTGGGAGGCCAAGGCAGGCAGATCACTTGAGGTCAGGAGTTCGAGACCAGCGTGGCCAACGTAGTGAAACCCCATCTCTACTAAAAATACAAAAATTAGCCAACTGTGGTGGCAGGCACCTGTAACCCCAGCTACTCGGGAGACTGAGGCAGGAGTATCACTTGAACCCAGAAGGTGGAGGTTGCAGTGAGCCAAGATCACACCACTGCACTCCAGCCTGGGAGACAGAGCAAGACTGTCTCAACAACAACAACAAAAGATGATGATGCTAAGTGAAAGAAGTCAGCTGCAAAAGATGACACATTACATGATTTTGATTTCATGTATATGAAATGTCCAGAATAGGCACATCTATGGAGACAGTTGATTCATGGTTCTAGGAGCTGGGGGCAGGGAGGGAAGGAATGGGAATTAACTGTAAATGGGCACAAGGGATCTTTTGGGGTTATAGAAGTTTTTAAATTGGATTGTGGTGATAGTTGTACAACTCTGTACTAAAAAATACGTTGAGTAAAAAAATGAATGTACAAATGGACAATTACAGTGTCTAGTGATATACACTTGGGTAATAAAGCTGTAATGAACTCTAGGAAGTTATTACTGTAAAAAGCAGTATAGTGGTTACTTTTGCAGGGGAGGAGAGTTGATTTGTATAACGTACACAGAGAGGCTTTTGGGATGGATACAAGAGATCTGTTTCTTGACCTGAGTGGAGGCTATAAGGCCTCCTTATAAAAATTTGTTTTATATGTACTTGTGTGGTTTCCACCATCTTTTATTTTATAGTAAAGGATTTAAAAGAAAAGAACCAGGCAAGGTGGCCCACACCTGTAACCCCAGCACTTTGGGAGGGCCAAGACCAGCCTGGGCAACATAGGGGAAGACTTTGTGTCTACAAAAAATGTAAAAATTAGCCAAGCGTGGTGGTACATGCCTGTGGTTCCAGCTATTCGGGAGGCTGAGGCAGGAGGATGACTTGAGCCCAGGAGTTTGAGGCTACAGCGAGCCATGATCACACCACTGCACACCAGCCTAGGCAACAGAGAGAAACCCTATCTCAGAAAAAAGAAAAGAAAAAATACGAGACTCCTGAGCTGTTAGATGAGGTCCCCACACATTTCATTCATAGTAATGAGACTATTTCTCATGAGCAAACTCAAGAGTAGCCGGGAAAATGCTACTTTACCTCACAAAGGAAAAAAAAATGCAAAAGAGATGCGGCAGTTGGTTTAATTTCTTTTGGGTGTACACTGCATGATAAGTGCCATTTGGACCTCAGAGCCTATTTCAAGTACTGCAAAATAATACGTAGGCATGCTTTTCTTATAGGTCCAACTGCCCTGTGATTTTCAATTTTATGCACAAAAACTTGTATGTCTGGAGTGAAGGAAATGGATGGAGGAGGAAACGTCAACTGCAATCCACCCCCCTGGCAACTCACAAATCACAAATTCATAAATATTTTTTCTTTCATGTTTTTGGATTGCAGGGGTTGTTTGGTGGTGGTGGTAATGTTTTTGTTTTGGGGCTGGAGGAGGGTGTTGGCCATTTTTGCAAGAATTCTCTTCCAAAATAGAATTCATTCTGAGGGGCACCTTTTATGATTTTTGCCTTCTTGTGGAAACCGCTCAGAGCATCCTTTCGTACTATTTTTTAACATGCGATATATTAGGTAATGCAAGTTCTCTCCCCGCTTCCGCCGGGCCCCGGGTAGGCAGCTGGCTGTATTCCTGTTCTCATTGCATGTGGTTGTGCTCAGAGTGGAACTGAGGCCCCTGACGTTACTTATTAACATTCCCTCAATTTCTCACCTCCCTTTCTAATTTTTCCACTTTAGAGGAATTCAGAAAAGCAGCTCAGCCACAGGAAGAACAAGAAGAAAAGGAGGAAGAGGATGATGAACAAACACTCCACAGAGCCCGGGAGTGGGATGACTGGAAGGACACCCATCCTAGAGGCTATGGCAACCGACAGAACATGGGCTGATCTTCCCACAACACGACAGGACTGCAGGGTGCACAACTCCCCCGCCAAGAAAAACCATGCAGTCCTCCCGTCCCTGGGCTCCCGCTTCAGCTCTGTACGACGAAGGCAAAGATGCTAAATCTTGCTTTGCATTCAATAAAGTGTCAAGTGATTAAGTGTGTATTTGTACCCTAGATGATGTGAGCCAGCAGCCTTGTTTTGGCATCATCTTCATCACGTTGTATTCCAGTTTCTTAAGTGGAGAGAAAAGAGTGCTGAGAAATGGCTCTGTATAATCGATGGCTATCCGAATTCTCTGAAAAAACAATAAAAGCTCCCTCTACTACATGAGCCTGTACAGAAATATGGCTATCAGCTGCTTTTTTTGACGGGGGAGTGGGGACATTTAGCTGTGGGTCTCTGGGCTTATGGGGAGATGCCCTTTGATGTGGGCAGTGAATTTGTCCAGCATCAGATCTGCCCAGGCATTCTCCTTCCTACTGGGCCTATGATACGAAGCCGTATAATAACACCCTGCACCATGAAGCAGTCCAGCACTCTACAAGGGGAGATCATAAAAGCCAGAGCTCGCCCTGCCACGCAGCACTATTCTCAGAAACTACAGCTGTAGGCGAATGGACCGCAGAGGGAGGTAGTCTACTTCCCGGTCCTATCTACCTCGTTCTAGCGTGGCCAGAAGAAATGGGAGATAGAGGAGGTACTCTTTAAGAGTCATCCTTGTGTGTGTATCTGAGACCAGGGTCTTTACTCTCATGCAGACATTTACCATATATCCCTTGGGGTGAAGAGCAGCCTCAGGCCATAGCCTTTTTTTCTGGGCGGGGACGAGTCTCTGTTGCCAGGGCTGGAGTGCAATGGCATGATCTCGGCTTACTACAACTTCCACCTCCCTAGTTCAAGCGATTCTCCTGCCTCAGCCCCACAAGTAGCTGGGATTACAGGCGCCCATCACCACACCCAGCTAATTTTTGTATTTTTAGTAGAGACGAGGTTTTACCGTGTTGGTCAGGCCGGTCTCAAACTCCTGACCCCCTGAGCCACCCACCTCAGCCTCGGAAGTGCTGGGATTCCAGGCGTGAGCCACCGTGCCCAGCCAGCCTAACTCTTCAATTGGCCCTTCTTGCCCATGCTGTGAGATACCCGGCACAATCCAAACTAATGGCCTGGGTAAATGTGCCATGGTGGTCGTTTGGCTGCTTAGTGAGGTGCCTGCAGTCACGCAGATAATGGGCGTGGGGGAGGGGGACAGTACAGATGACACTGCAGCGTACCTACTTTCTGGGGAACAGAGAAGACAGTGTCCTCAGCTCTTGCGTTGGTATCCTATAAAAGCAGCCATGTGTTGAAACAAATGATATGCACAGAAAGCATACTTCTGTGGCTTTGTTACACGGGTTTTCTTTTAAGAGGAAGATGACTCAGCCCTCCCAGCTTCTGCAGTCTGGCTTAGGAGAGGTGTTTGAAAAGGAGACTCAGTTCCCTCTTGTTTATAGGGTGGTTAGTGGAGGGCTGTCAGGTGATGAGGGGGAGGTTGTGTTTCGTGGGAGATGACAGAAGACTACCAATAATCTATTTGTATACTGCTTAATGAGGAGTCATCTCACCCTCACAGCGTAAGCTCCTGAAACTGGGAGAGCACAGATTAAATCCCCCAAGGATTTGGAAAGCAACATTTTCCGCTCTCTTCCAATGGTTGCCAGCCTGCCTCTAGCAATGGCCTATTTCCTGTTCTTGAAACTCCACCCTGAATTTATTCCCAAATGGGCCAGGTTGGAGTCACCTCCTTGGTCCAAGTCCGTTTGAGATTGGGCCTTCCAGAAGGCCCAGCTCAATTAAACACCTTCACACATCCTGATACCTAAGAGGCAAACCAGACAAGGTGGGTTTGAATTCTGGCTTTAAAAATTGCAGGCTGACGGAAAGACAAAGTTTGCATATTCTTGCTTATTTGTGGGAACTAACAAAACAATTGAACTCATGGAGACAGAGAGTAGAAGATGGCTACCAGAGACTGGGAAGGGTACTGGGGTAGGGATGGGGATGGTTAATGGATCCAAAAAACTATAATGAATAGGACCTCCTATTTGACAGCACAACAGGGCGACTATAGTCAATAATAATTTAATTGTACATTTAAAAAGAAAAGTATATAATTTGTAACAAAGGAGAAATGCTTAAGGGGATGGATATCCCGTTTTTCATGATGTGATTTTTACGCATTGCATGCCTGTATCAAAACATCTCAGGTACCCTATAAATATATGCACCTCTGCACCCCCAAAACTAAAACATAAGAAAATTAAAAATTGCAGGCTGTGTGACGTGACCTTGGGCAATAAAACTCTGAACTGCCTTTCCTTCGGGCATGTAGATAAGCTGTCTCCAGGGGCTGTGAGGATTAAATGAATAATGGCACCTATTATCGTAAACTCAGGCGACTGAAGAGTAAGTGCTTTCTGTGAGCTTAGTGACTGCAGTCTGTCCACTGAGAAGGGAAAGGAAATGGACAGATATTGGGCCCCTAGTATGTGCCAGGCACTTTCCCACACTATTAATACAATGACCCTGCGAAACTTGCTTTCTTCAAGTTCACACTAGTAAGATGTTATGCTGCTGTCATTTTCCATATGCTTCCCAATTGCTTGTGCTTTTAGCTGTGTCTTAAAGCTGCTTCAAAGAGCAGCAGCTTTAGAAATCCAAACTAAAACAACCATGTCTACATCACTGGAGCTCTAGAAATTCCTTCTTAGCTGACTCACCAAAGAAAAGGTTATGTCAGCTCCCCCGCCACTGCCTCCTCAGCTGGGGGATAAGAAGACGGAGGTGGTGAGCAAGCTCATCTTCCTCCATTTTCCTCCCCAGTTCTGTCTGCCTGAATGCCGGAGACACCAAAAAAGCGCCACCTTCTCTACTCCCACCAGAGGCGAGTTCTTTCAGGGTCCTAGAGTGAGCTGGGTTTGGTGGATTCCCGGAAGCAAAGACTCTTAAAGCTCTCAATGATAGTAGTGCTTCATAGTTTGCAAAACACTTTCACATATGCTGCTTATTTCATTCTCACAACCTGTCAAGCAAGATCTGATATCTTCACACAGCTAAGAAGTAGGGCGCGCTAACAGATCGGCTTAGCCAAAGGATTTGCTCTCTGTGGCCCTCACGTGGAGGCCAATTAGATTTGGAAAAGGAGAATGCTAGGCACTATTTCCTTTACTGCCGTTACACACTGATTTGTCCTTTCCACTCTTGTTCCTCTTAACACCCCTGTGAGAAAGGGCAAGGGGAAAAATGAGCTGACTTCAAACCCAAGAATTTGGAGTTGGAGTTCTGAGTCAAAGTCTCAATTCTGGGGGCTCTGCCACTCCTAAACTGGGTGACCCCAGGCAAAGTCTTCTGTCATTTGAAACAACTTAAAGAGGGGGAAACTTTAGGAAACTGCCTCTCTGTGTCACCCAAACCCCAGAAAGTCCTCCCCTGCTGACCCTGGGCCTGCAGTTTGCTCATTAGCACAACAGGAGCATTGCCACTCATCTCTGTTGGGCACGCTACAGCAATAGAGTATTGTTATCACTGTCCCCTTGCAAAACAGCTGTCCCCAAAACCTGCGCATCATTTCCTCACAGATTCCTTTTAACCCACTCATCAAAGTGCAAGTCAACAGGGCACGGTTCGTTTCTGTCCGACACAAGGAGGCGTGGGTTCTAGTCCCAGCTCTGTCACTGTCTTAGCCCCTCTGAGATGCAGCCAATATCTGCCCTACTTACCTCACAGGCCAGGGTGGGGAGCAAATGAAATCATATAGGCAAAGGCACTCTGAACAGTTGTAAGACACAACACAAGAGTGACGAGTAAGAGCAACAGGCTGTTGGTAAGCTGGAGGGACGGAGGAGGGGATGCTTTTTTTTTCATTAAAAATTTTGGTAATAGAGATGGGGTCTCCCTGTGTTGCCCAGGCTGGTCTCAAACTCCTGGGTTCAAGCGATCCTCCTGCCTCAGTCTCTCAAGTAGCTGAGATTACAGGTGTGAGCCACCATACTCTGCTGATTTTTGTATTTTTTGTAGAGATGGGGTTTCGCCATGTTGCCCAGGCTGGTCTCGAACTCTTGGGCTCAAGTGATGCTCCTGCTTGGCCTCCCAAAATGCTGGGATTACAGGCATGAGCCACAGCGCCCGGCCTTTTTTTTAATTCAGCAGTTTACGACTTAAACCCTTGCTCCTCCAATGCTTTCTCAGTCTTCTAGATGTCACCACCAGCCAAAAGGTTTGTGACATACTTTTCTTCGTGTGCTGAAATGACCAGCAAAAAAGAGAAATAACTATGCACAGCAAAAACTGAGAACCGGTTTTTACATATCTGCCTGCCAGGCCATCTTTGACAAATGTATGTGAAAAGATGATGGGAAAAGTCTTAGATTTCAGTGTCATGTTCCAACTGGCAACAAATCCCTCAAAGAGAGTAGAACTGAGCAATGTCTTAGGCTGGCCTAGTCCAGTGTGGTAGCAGGAATAAAAATTATGGCTACTGTGTATTAAGCACCTACTATATACTAGGAGCTTTACATACAATATTTCTTTTTTTTTTTTTAATTCTACATTTATTTATTTATTTTTTTTAAATTTATTTATTATTATTATACTTTAAGTTGTAGGGTACATGTGCATAACGTGCAGGTTTGTTACATATGTATACTTGTGCCATGTTGGTCTGCTGCACCCATCAACTCGTCATTTACATCAGGTATAACTCCCAATGCAATCCCTCCCCCTCCCCCCTCCCCATGATAGGCCCCGGTGTGTGATGTTCCCCTTCCTGAGTCCAAGTGATCTCATTGTATTAATTCAAGATGGATTAGAGACTTAAATGTTAGACCTAATACCATAAAAATCCTAGAGGAAAACCTAGGTAGTACCATTCAGGACATAGGCATGGGCAAAGTCTTCATGTCTAAAACACCAAAAGCAACGGCAGCAAAAGCTAAAATTGACAAATGGGATCTAATTAAACTAAAGAGCTTCTGCACAGCAAAAGAAACTATCATCAGAGTGAACAGGCAACCTACAGAATGGGAGAAAATTTTTGCAATCTACTCATCTGACAAAGGGCTAATATCCAGAACCTACAAAGAACTCCAACAAATTTACAAGAAAAAAACAAACAACCCCATCAAAAAGTGGGCAAAGGATATGAACAGACATTTCTCAAAAGAAGACATTCATACAGCCAACAGACACATGAAAAAATGCTCATCATTACATACAATATTTCTAATCCTCACAACACCCAGCGTCGACACTATGATAGTCTCAATCTGTCGATGAGGAAATTGAGGTTTAGAGAAGAGATTTCCCAAAGATCACTAAGCTGTAAGTGGTTGAGCTGGTCCTGGATTCCAGGTTGGCCTGAGGACATATGAAGGTAGGAGATACATCCTGGTAGTACACTGCTCTGAGGATAACCCCTTCCCTTTCTCTGTCCAAGTTTTGAGCAACAATTCTATCAGCTCTGCCTGCTGGCCCCTTCAGGGACAGTGAGACCTGCTCACTAGGGGCAAACCCCACTCAGAAATCTTCCCTTCCTGGGGCCCTCACATTGCTCAACCTGCAGTGGAATATTTCTGCCCCCAATGCCAAGCCTACCTACCTTCCCTTTCCCTGTCCAGCCTTACTTAGCTGGTCTTTGTTCAAGTAAATCTTTTGTTTTTATTCTTTTTAGAGACAGAGTCTTGCTCTCTCTCCTAGGCTGGAATGCAGTGGTGCAATCATAGCTCACTGTAACTGCGAACTCTGCTCTCTTAACCTGAATGCCATCACCTCATTTTTTAAAAATAGAGACAGTCTTACTATGTCGCCCAGGCTGGAGGGCAGTGGCTATTCACAGGCACAATCATTGCACACTGCAGCCTTGAACTCCTGGGCTCAAGCGATCCTCCTGCTTCAGCCTCCTGAGTAGCTAGGATAATAGATACATGTCCACACCCAGCTATTTTTTCTATGTTTTATTTTGTAGAGATGGGGTCTTGCTATGATGCCCAGGCTTCAGGTAAATCCTTAAAACCTTTTCTCCCAGTCTCTCATTCAGGGGTTCCTACATAGTTTCTAAGCCAGTCACAGCATCTCTTCATCTACCAGGCCTTTCAGGACAACTAAGACCAGACCCAGGCCACGCGTGCATGGGGTTTAGGAGACAGGGGCTGGGAGGAAGGTTTCTGCCTGAACTATGAGGCGCTTCAACACTCAGTAACAGATACAGCCTCTGCTACCCTGGTGCCCTTGGCCCTGGCTCAGAGGTGTTAAGAGATTTGCAGAACTACTTCCTCACCAGCTTTATTTCATCTGTCTTCCCCTTTCCTTGTCTATCTCCTCCATTCCACTTCCGGCTTCCCTGTCCACAAATATACTGGCAGCTATCACTAGCCCTGGCTGTTTCACTGAGCTCCCAGACCTGGACCCTGCCATCTGCTACACAGCTCCCCTTGATGAACAAACTGAACTCAAACTCCACAGTCTTACAATGAACTCATCACATTCCCCACCCCTCTTTCTCCATCAGAGCTTCTTATATCCTCATCACCTACTTAGTGCTCATCCTCAGAAGCTTACCATTGTTTCTGACTTTTCCTCCTGACAAAGCAAGCATTCAAATGTCTGCTGAATGAATTACTGAATGAATGAGTTCCATCATGAATCACACTTCATCAGGCAGATTCACAAGAATCCAGCCTCTTTCTTTTCATATTCAAACAACTTTACATAAAAGAAAACTTTGAATCCCTTCACCTTAAAGCAGCAATCATTTCTGTCTCAGGCTGATGGATCAGTTCAGTCTATGACTGAAGAGACCAGTTTTTTTGTTGTTTCTTGGTTTTTTGGTTTTTTTTTTACCAAGTGCATTCAGTGTGGAGGTCTGCTTTATATTCTGCTTTTAAAGCTTAGCAAGTAATACTACAGAGTCTGCCTTGTAATAATTTTAATAATGTTAATGACTGCGGATGAGTCTATAATGTTGCTATATAATCGTTTACTTAGTCAGCCCCAGATTTTGAACATTTGGAATGATTCCAGGTTTGTACTGTTAGTTTCTTTATTCATTAACAAAGCAAATTACCTTATTTGCCTGTGTATGCAAAAAGAGGTTCCTGGAAGGGCAGGAGTATTGAGTTGTTAGAGGCCAGGAGTGGGAAGGCCACTTTTCACTGAGCACGCATAGTTCCTTCTGAATTCTGAGTCATGTAACTATACCAGCTATTCAAAATATACGTACCAAAAGCTTACTGTACACCAAGCATTGCGCCAGAAGCTGACTGTAGAGGTGGGGTTTATACTCCCAACCCAACTCCTTGATATGTGCTCTCCCAAAAGTATGTATAATGTGCCTTGGAAACCCAGAGGAGAGAGCGGGGAATGACATTTTCACTGAATCTTGAAGGGTGGGTAGGAGCCAGTCAGGTTGATCGGATGCTGTGATGGGCAAAGGCTCAGAATAGGAAAGGACACTTCCAGTTGGGGGAACTAGGGTGTATCTGGGTGGTGTGAAAGTGATGGGAAATGAGACTTTCAAGGAGGGTGGAAACCAGTGTAGAAAGGGCTCTGGGTCCAGGTCCTGGGGTGTGAGTTGGATCCCAGAGGCAATGGGGCCTTTGGAGTGTTTGCGACAAAGCAGAGGGACAGTAAGAGCCGTGTTTGACAGCAGCCCCTCTAACTGCAGAATGGAGACCAAAGGAAGGGAGGCGAGCAGGCAGCAACCTGCTGTAGTCCAGGAGACAGTGACAAGGGCCCAAACTAGGGGGACCGACTGTTCCAGTTTGACCAAGGTTATACCAGTTTTAGCCCTGGAAGTCCAGCATCCTGGGAAACTCCTCATTCCAGGCAAACCGGGAGGGTTGACCACCCCTCCCCCAAGACCCCGAAGGCCACTGTTCCCTGGGGTCTTGCTGCCATGAGAAGTGATCCAATCACTACTGCTTCCAGGGCATTTCAAACGTCCTCTGTTCTGCCCTACACTCTATCTCCACAGGCCCCTCGTCCCACCACCACTCCTGGGTCTACCTTCACTGGATTCTAGGTCTAGAATCCAGTGAAACATAAATCTCTTTACGTATATCTAGGCCTCCAGATACGTAAGGAGATTTGTGAGGAAATCAGCCCTACTTATGCTTTCCATGCTTCTCTTCTTCTACTCCCCTCCACCAACCTGAGGCTCCTATCAAACTAAACCACCCACTGTTGCCAAAGCAAACCTCTGGCCTTTTGTGTATGCCGGGCCACCGTAGGAAATGTCATGCTCCCCACTTCTCAGCCTGTTAGAGCACATTGCAAATACTCCCTCCCCACAGCTGAAGAGTAGCACTAGTGAACAGCTCCTGGATGGTAGACACTGCACGAGAAGCTTTTCAAATACTGCCGCTACATCTTACAGCAAAGAAATGGGATGCACCCTTTTCACCGGATAAAGAAACCGAGACTCAAAGAGAGGAAGTGTCTGGTCCAAGGTCACACAGCTACTAGCGTTCGTCTCTGTCTCCTTTGGCATTATCTGATGGCCCCAATCCTTGTATTGATGACATATGCGCTTCTTTCATTCCCTGTCTGTGCCCCCTGCCCCCTAACCCAACACACATGCAATTGTAAACCTAGAACAATACCAGACTTAGAGTAAGTAGGGCCTCAAGGAAAATTTGGTGAATGAAGGGATTAGGTATACTCCTTCTAGAATATCTAGCCTGGTGCTTGCCATTAAATAGGTTCTCCATTGTTGTTGTTTAAGACAGGGTCTTGGCCGGGCGCGGTGGCTCACGCCTGTAATCCCTGCACTTTGGGAGGCCGAGGCGGGCGGATCACGAGGTCAGGAGATCGAGACCATCCTGGCTAACAAGGTGAAACCCCGTCTCTACTAAAATACAAAAAATTAGCCGGGCGTGGTGGCGGCGCCTGTAGTCCCAGCTACTCGGGAGGCTGAGGCAGGAGAATGGCGCGAACCCGGGAGGCGGAGCTTGCAGTGAGCCGAGATGGTGCCACTGCACTCCAGCCTGGGGGACAGAGTGAAGACTCCGCCTCAAAAAAAAAAAAAAAAAAAAGACAGGGTCTTGCTGTCATCCAGGCTAGAGTGCAGTGGTACATTCTTGGCTCACTGCAGTCTCAACCTTCTGGGCTCTAGAGATTCTTCCACCTCAGCCTCTCAAGTGAGTAGCTGGGACTACAGGTCTGCACCACCATGCTCAGCTAATTTTTGTATGTTTAGTAGACACAGGGTTTCACCATGTTGGCCAGGCTAGTCTCAAACTCCTGGACTCAAGTGATGTGCCCACCTCAGCCTCCCAAAGTGCCGGGATTACAGGCGTGAGCCACCGCACCTGGGCCTAATGTTTTCAATTGAGCTGAAATTGTAATACCTAACCATAAAAGGGTATGACAGAGGGAGAAGATCAGAAGAAAACAAATTATGGCAAAACCTCAGCTATCCAAAGCTTTCTTTGAATCATTCCAAAGGTTGAGGGTGAACCTTTGAATCAGAGCTACCCTCCCTTCCACCACTTTCTGAGCTCTCTGGTCCCGGTCCCCTTGATCTGTTTCCTTCCACTTTTCTCCTTTGTTTTTCTGTTGCTCCTTTGAAGTTTCTTTGGGGTCCAGCTTATCCCAGCCCCATTTGGTGAGCTCACGGCAGTCTCTTAGACTGCCCGTCCAGGCCTCTGTCACCTGATCCATTTCTCCTCACTGCAGCGAGCCCTCTTCCACAGAGCCCTCCCTCACCTCCCAGGCCAGGCAGGTGCTTCTCTCGTCTGTGCAACCCACAGCACCCCATGCAGGTGTCTGCTTTTACACCTACTTCCAACACCGGACTGTGAGTTTCTTGAGGGTGGGGATCACGTCAACCTTCAATGTCTACAGATGAAATTGGCAGGCCTTTGTGCTCCTTGGCAACCTTTCCTTCTTTATTGCTTACTCTGAGGCGGCCAAGCTTCTGCTTGTTGGGTGATGAATTGTCATTGGGAAATCACGAGTGCTGGCTGTTCCGGGTTGATCTGCTAGCCTAATTATCTTCTTCTTGCTGTTTCTCTGTTCCCTGATGTTTATGTTACACTTGTCCATTCGGCTCAAGAGAGCTCCACCTGGGCCAGCGTGCTCTGTCTTTGGGAGTAAAGGGTGGCCAATCTGGGTCAGTCCATCTTGCCTGAGGCAGCAGGAGACCTGGTATCCCTCACAGGTTCCACAGATATTTACTTGAGTGCCTGCTCTGCACCAGACCCTGACCCAGGTGTTAGGGAGACAGAGGTAGAAAACTGTCTGGCCCTGTCTGCCTCTGGTTCCTGCATCACCTTGAGCCCTTTCTAGATCTCCTCCATTTACCCACCTGAAAGTGGAAGGGAGCAGAGACCTGATCTGTAAGGTGCATTGGAGCTCTTGATACTGTGGATCTCGTCTGGCCTAGGTACTCTAAGCCCCTCCATATCTCTGCTTTCCCCCAGCGGAGCCAGGCCTGCCTCTCTTACCCCCCTCCCTCCTCCCCTGCAAATTCTGAGCAGATACGCTCCGATACATCTCACCTTCTATGTGGTCTAGCAGCCCCAAGAAGCAGCAGGAGAACCCCAGCTAGCCCAAGGGGAAGAAAAGAAAGAGGAGGAAGAGGAAAGCGTCGCATATCAGATGACCATCTAGAGCACACGGGGGAGCGAAAAGCACACCCTGACGTACCAAAAAAGTTCCCCAAGCTCAGCTCTGAAGAGCCACATTGGTCAGTCTAATGAGGGAAGCCCAAAGCAGAGTGGGAGTGGGGAGATGGCAGAGTTCCGCTAATCTCCCTGGAAAAGGGACCAATGCCCCCATGCACTTGTAGAACCCTTGATACCATTTTTGTATCTGATTTTTCCAGCAACCCCTTCAGTTCTGTTTAACAGGTGTTTTTGACTTACCTTTTATATTCAAGGCCTTCTGCTGGAAGCACTGGCCTTTTCCTGTAGGACACATCACAACTTCAAGTGTACAGATATTTTATCTTATTTTATTACTTATTTATTTACTTATTTTGTAGAGACGGCATCTCGTTACGTTACCCAGGCTGGTCTTGAACTTCTGGGCTCAAGCAACCCTCCCGCCTCAGCCTCCCAAAGTGCCAGGATTACAGGCATGAGCTGCCACACTCAGCCTAACATTTGTGTGATTTTTTTCTGTTTTAATGTCTGTCTCCTCCACCAGACTGTAGACTCAAAGAAGGCAAGAATCATGTCTGTCTTCTTACTTACTGAATCCTCAGCACCTAAAACAGTACCTGGCAAACAGCAGTCACTCCATAGATAGTGACAGAAAAAATATATCCAACATGGTGAAACCCCATCACTACTAACAATAGAAAAACTAGCTGGGTGTGGTGGCGTGCGCCTGTAGTCCCAGCTACTCAGGCTGCTGAGGCAGGAGAATCACTTGAACCCAGAAGGCAGAGGTTACAGTAAGCCAAGATCACCCCATTGCACTCCAGCCTGAGTGACACAGTGAGACTCTGTCCGGAAAAACAACAACAACAACAACAAAAAGGTCTGAGACCTGGCAACAGTCTTCAATTTTCCAAAGGCTATTGCACAGAAGCAAGCCTCGGCCTGAAACACACATTACTTGTTCAATATATGTTACTTGAACTCAATGAGTAGTAATGACAGGAAACGGTCCCAGGCTGTGTGCTAAGCACTTTATATTCATTCACTCATCTAATCCTCGGAACTATCCTAAGAAGTAGGTACTATTATAGTCCCACTTTTACAGATGGAGAAACTGGGGCATAGAGGTTCACCACCACCTTGTAAGGGACAGAGATGAGATGTGAACCCCAGCTATCTGGCTCTAAAATCTATGCCCCTAACCTACACTGCATTCTAGCAATGAACGCTCAAACTGAGCTCTAGAGAGATGGAGCGTTTTCCAAAGGTGTCACAGGAAGAGCATGGCAGGGCAGGGACTGGGAGCCAGGTCTTCCTTCTGTGCAATGCTTCTCCCGCTCTATGATAAGGTGTCTGGCCACTGAGACAGGGCCCTTGGGACTAGAGGCACAAAGAGGGATCTGAGGAGTCTATTAACAGATATCCAGTGCAGAAAAACAGCCCCAGTGGGCTAGGTGACTCAGCAGAAGACAAGAGGAGACAAGGGGGAACCCCTAGGGCAGAAACAAGTGTGGCTGCCAAGTCCCTTTTCTTAAGCAGGGAAAGGGAGTGGGGTGCTCTTCAGAGGTCCTATTTGAGGCCCAAGCTACTCTCTTCCTGCACTGATTTATCAAGAGTGCCCCTCCCTCACAGCTAGAGCCACCCCAGGGCCATTTCTGCTTCATTACAATGGGGCACACGTGGAGAAAGGATACCACTGGCGAGATCAATTATACTGCCTGATCTGCAACCTGATGTGTGGGTAGGAAGTTGGGGCGGAGCAGTGGAGGAAAGGTTTGGTCAAGTTTGACAAAACCCCAGTAGCTAATCTCACTCCACAATAAGAGATTATAGCAAAGCATCTATAATCAACTCAGCTTAAGAAGTTTTGACCTTCTGGTTGGGCTTCTTATCACAACAGAACAGCACCATCACCATGGCCTTCTTCTCCCGACTGGATCTCCAGGAGGGCCTCCAAACCCTCTCTGTTTTGCAATGGATTCCAGTCTATGTATTTTTAGGTGAGTGAGCCCCAAGGGCTGGAGAGCACATGGGGAACAAACCAAAAGAGTGTCCAATCTCCAGATGAGGAGGGTTCCAAAGAGATCGTCTGGTTGATCTCCACCCTCTGGGAAGGATCTGCCAGGCACAAAGGCCAGGAGTGAGGCTGCGGCTGTTCTGGTTTAAAGATTACTCCAGGCCAGGCACGGTGGCTCACGCCTATAATCCCAGCACTTTGGGAGGCTGAGGCGGGTGGATCACCTGAGGTCAGGGGTTCGAGACCAGCCTGGCCAACATTGTGAAATCCCGTCTCTACTAAAAAAAAAAAAAAAAAAAAGAAAAGAAAAAGAAAAAATACAAAAATTAGCCGGGCATGGTGGCATGCACGGGTAATCCCAGCTACTTGGGAGGCTGAGACAGGAGAATCACTTGAACCCGGGAGGTGGACTTTGCAGTGAGCCGAGATCCTGCCACTGCACTCCAGCCTGGGTAACAGAGCAAGACTCTGTCTCCAGATTAAAAAAAAAAAAAAAATCACTCCAGCCTTCTCAGGAGCTGTCCCCCTGTGAACTAGCTGAAAAGAGTCATATTCAGGGACAGGGCAGAAGTGGTGGTGGCTTACAGAGTTGGTGTTACTAGGTAGGTGTTGGGTGATTTTCTAGTCTACAGTTACGGTGAGAGAATTCTGGAAAATCTGAGGGCTGCCTCAGTGACATCTCAGACAGAATTTTGAGAAAGAGCCAGTTGTTCCGCGGACTCACGGCACGGAAGTCAACAGTGTTGGGCCTCTCCCACCTAAGAAGGATCTTCTGAGGCAGCACTTTTTTTTTTTTTTTTTTTTGAGACAGAGTTTCGCTCTTGTCGCCCAGGCTGGAGTGCAAACTGCAAATGGGCTGACAGCTCCAAGATTTTCCTTGCCAGAAACCGGGGATTTGGGGGCGGTCAATTACAGGGGCAAGCTTGAAAACTGGATGAGGAGAAATAATGTCATCCTGAGGGATGAGACAGGTAGGAGATAGCTGGTTCCAACCCATGGGAGGCTATATGATCCTTAGAGCAGAGGCTCTCAACCAGGGTCCTATAGACCAAAAATTCAGGGTGGATGGGGGGGTACTTTGAATTGGGATGAATAAAACTGCCTCTTTCGGCTGGGTGCAGTGGCTCACGCCTATAATCCCAGCACTTTGGGAGGCCGAGGCAGGAGGATCATGAGGTCAGGAGATTGAGACCATCCTGGCTAACACGGTGAAACCCCATCTCTACTAAAAATAACAGAAAATTAGCCAGGCGTGGTGGCGGGCACCTGTAGTCCCCGCTACTCAGGAGGCTGAGGCAGGAGAATGGTGTGAACCCGGGAGGCGGAGCTTGCAGTGAGCCAAGATCGTGCTACTGCACTCCAGCCTGGGCGACAGAGCAAGACTCCGTCTCAAAAAAACAAAAAACAAAAAACAAAAAAAAAAAACAACAACAAAAAAAACAAATAAAACAAACTGCCTCTTTCTTTCCACTAACATCTAATTGAAATGTAGTATTTCCTTCAATGATGAATGCAGGCAATAAACCACAAAGTATTAGGAGTACCTGTGAGTGTCAGTAACAGACATCACAGAGATTTGCATTTCATATTACAGTTGTTGCAGGTATCTCGAAATTTCATTTATGTTCACGACTACTTCAAAACACCAGTAGTTATTGGCACTGCTGTTAGATCTGGTTATTTAATGCATACATCAAGAAGCACATATGTTACTATATCACATTGTGGGTAATATTTTGATAACTGAATTTTAATATAATGGGTTTCCTTTGTAAATCTGTGTATTTTATTTTGTGCATTTAAACATATTATTCAGAGAAAGGGTCCATGGCTTCACCAGACTGCCAGAGGGGTCCACAGCCTTCTCAAAATGCAGACTTATTAAGCCTTATTAAAATCAAAACACGCTAAGCCCATTGATGGCTTGACTTTAGCTATATCGAGAGAAGAAAGTGATTTTGTTAGTAAACTTAGTTGTTTCTAGACTTTCATAGTTTCTTTTTGTTTTCCTTTGCATTTCCCCTAACTTCCCCAAAAAGACCCCTTTGATAAGTTCCGGCCCTCAGCCAGGAAAGTGAGGGACACAGGAATGTCCTAAGACACTTGCTATCAGGGTGGCAGCAACTGTGTCAAATCAGGATCCCAGAAAGAATGGGCAGAGATGGGGCAGAGAGAGCAGGGAAAAGATATCAAGAGAGGATGAGTTTTGTGAGCGGGTCCTTTTAGGTGTAGGGCCTCTTCCACCCAGGAAGGCTCTTCTGGGGCAGCTTTTTTTTTTTTTTTTTTTTTTGAGACGGAGTTTCGCTCTTGTTGCCCAGGCTGGAGTGCAATGGCACGATCTTGGCTCACTGCAACCTCTGCCTCCCGGGTTCAAGCAATTCTCCTGCTTCAGCTTCCCAAGTAGCTGGGACTACAGGCGCCTGCCACCACGCGGAGCTAATTTTTGTATTTTTAGCAGAGACGGGGTATCGCCATGTTGGCCAAGTTGTTCTCAAACTCCTGACCTCAGGTGATCTGCCCACCTCGGCCTCCCAAAGTGCTGGGATTACAGGCATGAGCCACCGCGCCCGGCCGAGGCAGCTTTTCTAATTAAAATGTACTCATTTTTCTGCCAGAAAATGATACTTTCTTATATATATTTTTCTCTATTTCATTTCCTCTCTCAAAGGACAGTGCGTCCTGCTGGGTATAGGGTAGAGAGTGTATCAGATAACTGGATATGTGAGGGACCAAGAAGGTGAGGATTAGCCTCCAAGTAATGCCCCTTCACCCCCAAATTTCAATGGTTTCTAGTTGTCCCAGAAGAGCTGGAGGCGTGGAGTGGGGATGATACCCATGTGTCTTCAGTGGAAACACATAAGAATAAATGGGGCCGGGTGTGGTGGCTCACGCCTGTAATCCCAGCACTTCAGGAGGCTGAGGCGGGCGGGTCACAAGATCAAGAGATCGAGACCATCTTGGCCAACATGGTGAAACCCCATCTCTACTAAAAATACAAAAATTAGCTGGGTGTGGTGGCATGCGCCTGTAGTCCTAGCTACTCGGGAGGCTGAGGCAGGAGAATCACTTGAACCCGAGAGGCGGAGGTTGCAGTGAGCCAAGATCGCGCCCCTGCACTCCAGCCTGGTGACAGAGCAAGACTCTGTCTCAAACAAAATAAAAAATTAAAAATTTTTAAAAATAATTAAAAAAAGAATAAATGGGACTTTTTTCACCTTCATTTTTAAAAGTTATTTTTATTGTGGTACCATACCTAGAACATAAAATTTACCATTTTAACCATTTCTAAGTGTGCTCTGAGTACATGCCATTAAGTACATTCACAATGCATGGCCACCATCCATCTTCAGAATTTTATCTTCCCAAACTGAAATTCTGTATCCGTTAAACAATAACTCCCTAATTTCCCCTCCTTCCAGCCCCTGGAAACCACCATTCTGCTTTCTGTCTCTATGAATTTGCCTATTCTAGGTACCTCATATAATTGGAATTATTATTCCAGTGTTTGTCCTTTCATGATTGGCTTATTTTACTTAGTATAATGGCTTTAAGGCTCACCCATGTGGTATCATGTGTCAGAATTTCTTCCCTTTGAAAGGCTGAGTTATACAGTGCCTTGTGTGGATATGCCACATATTGTTCTCCATTCATCTACTGATGGACATTTAGGTTGCCTTGACATTTTGGCTATTGTGAGTAACGTTGCTATGAATATAGACGTACGAACATCTCTGAGACTCTGCTTTCAATGCTTTTGATATACACCCAGAAATGGAATTCCTGGATCACACAGTAATTCTGTTTTTACTTTTTTTTTTGGAACTGCCATCCTGTTTTCCTTAACGGCTGCACAATTTCACATTCCCACCAACAGTGCACAAGAGTTTCAATTTCCCCACATCCTCACCTATACTTCTTATTTTCTGTTTTTTAAATAATAGCCATCCCAATGAGTGTGAGATGATATCTCATTGTGGTTTTGCTTCACATTTCCCTGATGATCAATAATGCTGAGCATCTTTTCGTGTGCTTGTTGGCCATTTGATTTGACTTCTTTTAGACTGATTAGCTTTACCATTCCATTTGTCTTTCTCTTCTTGTTCAGGTGCTATACGTCCTGTTTCTGTTCTTTTAGTGACTATGCTAGAAATTACAACATAAATCCTGGGTCTTGAAAGTTACCAAGGTAGCTTCAGTGTCCAACAGGGCGTGATGCCCACACAGGTGCCTAAGACATTCAAATATGTTCAATCCAACAGTTATAGAGTAAATACTAATGATAAGATCTTGGGCTGTCCTTGCTGTGAGATCCTTACAGGCTCTTTACTATCTAGTAACAGAGATAAACCAATCATTCACTCAACCATTGTCCCCATTTTATGTGCCAGTGCTGGACACATACACAGATCACTATAATGTAAGACAGACTGTGGTGAGTGAAAGAGCCATGACAAAGTGATATTAGGGTATCAGAATAAGAAAATATTATACAAGTTGAACAGATCAGGGGAGACAGGAAAGGGAGTCACCGTGGCATGGCAAACAGGACATGAGTTCTGGAGTTCATCAGACTTAGATGGCAATTAGCTGTGTGACTCCAAAGAAGTACTGCAATCCCTCTAAGTCTGTGTCCCTAGTCTCTCAGCCTGGTTCATGGGAAATGCTCCTACAGAAATGTCTGCCTTCCACCCTTCCTTCTTCCTTTTCTTTCTCACCTTCTTTCCTTCCTTCCTTCTATCTTGCTCAGAGCCTCCCTCAGTGCTTCCCCTCCTTCCCAAATGATGTTCAGAATCATAGCTGATTACGGAGCATTACTGGAAGTAATGGGGAGGAAATAGAGAAAATGGAGAAAAGGCAGAGGGACAAGAAGGAGGGAGGAAGCAAGAAGAGAGGAATGAGAAAACGGCTTGGAGGAGATTTGGAATACAAATATTCATGTCCTTAGAATTAGGCTGTGGCTCTGACAGCCCCTCTCAGGGCCAGCTTTCATTCAGAGGATGGCTTTCCCTCATCTCTTCTGGGCTTGTATCACCATCCCCCTAAACTATCTCAATATTCTTTTTCCTGATCGTCTAACCTCTGATCTCCACCCTCTCCAATCTATTCCAGTGCCTGCTTCTGGAGGTCTTTCAAAAGCATCCCTTTTTTTTTTTTTTTTTTTTTTTTTGAGATGGAGTCTTACTCTGTTGCCCAGGCTGGAGTGCAGTGGGGCAGTCTCAGCTCACTGCAACCTCTGCCTCCCAGGTTCAAGCAATTTACCAGCCTCAGCCTCGTAAGTAGCTGGGATTACAGGTATGTGCCACCACACCTGGCTAATTTTTTTTTTTTTTTTTTTTTTTTTTTGTATTTTTAGTAGAGACAGGGTTTTGCCATGTTGGCCAGGCTGGTCTCGAATTCCTGACCTCAGGTGATCCACCCGCTTCAGCCTCCCAAAGTGCTGGGATTACAGGCATGAGCCACCGTCTCAAAAGCATCTTTGATTACATCCCTCTCCTGCTCAAAAATAGTCAGTGGTTTCCCATTGCCTGTGTGGTGATGTATAAAGGTGTCAGACTGGGCATTCAAAGTCTTCCTCCACTCTCTGGTGTTAACCCGTTGCCAGCTCATCCTCCTATTCTTCCCTACATGATTGCCTTGCGTTCCAGGTAATCTATTCACTAAACAAACAGGAAATCGACTCTCCCATTCCTTCACCTCTGCTCCCACTACTCCTACTACTCCTGCCACTGGAAAGACAGCATGATAGCTCTTCCTGGACTCTCCAGGGACAGCGCCTCCTTTTAGATATTACTCAAATCATATCTTCTCTGTACATTTTCCAGACAACCCAAGACTACATTGCCTCTGAAAGTCTAGAGCACTTTGAAAGAATAGGCTGGGGAGCAGCCATTATATCTTTTGTGCCCTCTACCCAATAAGCTCCATGAGAACAGGAGCTCTTTCTTATCATCATTATATTTCACGCAAGATCAAGCTTGACACTAACTTGAAGGTCTTCCAGATTTCTTCTTCCTCAGCAGAAATCTTTATTTTCACTCTTACTCTTTCTTTTCTCCCTTGGACATCCTTTTTTGGGTGTGTGGGCCTGCCCTCTTTCTCTGGTTTCTGGTACTGTAAAAAATAGAACAGGTTGGGTGCAGTGGCTCATGTCTGTAATCCCAACATTTTGGGAGGCCGAGGTGGGAGGATCACTCGAGCCTGGGAGTTTGAGACCAGCCTGTGCAACAGAGTGAGACTCCATCTCTACAGAAAAAAAAAAAAAAATCAAAAAATTAGCCAGGCATGGTGGTGCATGCCTGTGGTCCCAGCTATTGTGCTGGCTGAAATGGGGGACTCATTCGAGCCTAAGAGGTAAAGGTTAGAGTGAGTTGTGATCACGTCATTGCACTCTAGCGTGGGTAATAAAGCGAGACCCTGTCTCAAAATAAATAAATAAAAGTAGAACACAGTCTTCAGAGTCAGATAGACCAGTCTGTCACTTACTTGCTATGAGACCTTATGCAAGTAAGTCTCTGTTACTTTCTATGTGACCTTGAGCAAGTAAGTCATTCACCCTGTACCATAACAGAAACAGCATAGTACCTGCCTCTCAAGACTGTTCCAGAGATCTCTGAGGTGAGAAAATCCTCAATACATGTTAATTTTCTTCCTTTCAACTACCAAAATTGACTACTTGGAGCCCAACCGCCACACCTGATAAGATACTGCCAACCTTGCCACTTGATCAACAGAGGAGTGACAACCACTTTTTCTTTCTTTTCTTTCTTTCTTTCTTTCTTTCTCTCTTTCTCTCTTTCTTTCTTTCTTTCTTCCTTTCTCTTTCTTTCTTTTTCTTTCTTTCTTCTTTCTTTCTTTTTCTTTTTTGAGACAGAGTCTCTCTCTGTCTCCCAGGTTGGAGTGCAGTGGCATGATCATAACTCACTGCAGCCTCAAACTCCTGGGCTCAAGCGATCCTCCTGCCTCAGCTTCCCGAGTAGCTGGGACTACAAGTGTGCACCACCATGCTCGGCTAATTTTAAAATTTTTTTGTAGAGGTGAGGTCTCACTATGTTGCCTGGGTTGGTCTCAAACTCCTGGACTCCAGTGCTCCTCCTGCCCTGGCCTCCCAAAATGTTGGCATTACAGGAGTGAACCACCACGCCCGGCCTAGACTTTGATGCATTCCCAGCATTCCCACATACCCCATCACGGCATCTTTCATTAATCCCCTTCCATCACCCCAGCATCAAATCAGCTGTGTTGGGCTGAAAATTCTACCTCCTTGGTGACTTTCAAATTGCTATGTGAAATGGTAGCCTATTTTAGGTTCCCACTGGCTTTCATCTGAATGCCAAAACTCTTAGCTGATCTCTTTGCCTATAGTTTCTCTTGCTCTCACAGTTATTCCAGATTATCTTCCTGAAACAGACACGATCATGCTACTCTTCTGCTCTCTGCTTAATAACCTTTACTGGCTACTCATTCCCTTCAGCATCAGGCCTAATCTTTCCAGTTTCCTTCCCAGCTTCATCTCCTGTACCACGGCTTCCTTAGGCTGCCTGTGTTTTTGCAGGTAATGATGTTACTCACGGGCCTTGGACTCTCCCATCTCTTGGCCTTTGTTCGAGTTCTTCTTTGTGCATGGAGGACCCTTCCTCTACCAAGCCATCTGACAAAAATCCTACCTTTTCTCCAAAATTCAACTCTGAACCTTACCTTTCACAAGAAACCCAGAGCTTCTGGAAGACAGGAATTTTGTTTTCCACATGTATTAATATGAGTTAATACACATGAGGTACTTAAAATAGTTATTGGCACACAATGAAGATGCAACAAATGCTATCTACTTTTTTCCTACAGCTTGGAGTAAAGATACATGATCTCTCTGATTCTCAGTTTCTTCATCTGTAAAATGAGATAATAAAATTATCCGCCTATGAGGATTGCAAGAACATTAAATGAGATAATATACATTAAGTGCTGAATAGAGTGCCTTTCACAACAAATGGTCAATACATGGTATCAAGGACCATGCATGCATTCTTTTCATCATTTCCATATTTACTCCCTTCACCCTCCTCTTTTCAGTTCCCAACCCTGTCCCCATGGCTTTTAACATAGAGATTTCATATGAGGTAGGCTCATCAATGTTTATTGAATTTTTAAATTACCTGTCACTCCTACAAGTTCTTATATTGATAGTTTATTTGGATCCAACAAGTAATCACAAAGCTACAGGATTCCTCTTTGACAAACTACCCTTTTTTTTGTTTTTTTTTTGTTTGTTTTTTTAATTTCTGAAGGCATTGAGCCAACTGACTAGATTTGGCAAGCATTGCCAACATTCATATTTAGGTCATTGCCCCGAAACATGAAACATAATGTTTTCACCCATAAGATTTATAGGCTTTCACCTTACACTGAAAATAATTCGTTGCCTATATCCTTACACACACATGCACACCTTATAACTTCAGAAGGCCTTTCCTTGTTTGGAATAAGGGCATTGGTGGTTTCTCTTCCTATTAACTTTCACCTGCAACTTGGAGAATTTTGAAATCGAACTTCTTCCTTTACTACAATTCAATGTAATGAATAATTATCATAAGCTATCTCTTTGTGCTTGGCACTGTGCTAAAGGCTGTTTTTAAGAAGCTTACTGTCTGATAGGGAGAGAAACAGACATATGAGGTACTAATTACACAATCAAACAAAATGGACCAGAACCAGAAAGAAGCACGAGTAGTGTCTTGGGAGTGTGCAGAAGAGGCAGTCCTTAATTCTGACCAGGAGATGAGCAAAGATATCACAAGGAAGTGTCATTTGAGCTAATCCTTAAAGCCTGAGAGAATTTTGATAAGCAGAAAGTTGGAAACAGAGTAATAAAAATAAGGGAACAGCATCATCAAAGGCACAGAAATGTGAATTACATGGTGAATTGAGGGAATGGGAAGTAGACAAAGGTGGTCGGGCCCCTGTTTCCCATACTTTAGCCATTTGTGTCCCACCTTCTGGCTCTTTCCACAGCTGTGTACCACCCATGCTATTATTACTTAACATACTTTTCCTTCAAATTAAGTCATCTCTGTAGCCTAAATTAATGTATTTTAACAGGAAATTTTATATTGCTACCATGAATTTGCTTTTATTCTCTATGCATTCAAATAACTTTTTATCCATATGCCACCTTGGATCATCTAATGTCCCTACAGAGCATGGGAACACTAGGCTGAGAAACACTTTGCGAAATACTAGGCTGCAGCATAAGGAATGTGAGTACAGGCACTGAGAGATGAGGCTAGGAAGATATATGGGGCTAGGCCAGTGAGGGCCTTGAATACCAGGCCAATGTGTGCAGACTTTATTCTGTCAGCAGTTGGAAAATATTGATGGTTTTAGGGAAAGCAAACAACATTATGTGATTGTGCTTTTTAAAAATTTCTGGCAGAGGTGTGGAAAATGGATTGGAGGGGAAGAAAGCAGTAGCTGAAGGGCAGACAAAATACTGCAGTCCAGACTAGAAAAAAATCAAGTCCTGGACCATAGCAGTGGCAATGGGGACAGAGACAGGAAGACGGATAGAAGAGGTTTTGTTGTTGTTGTTGTTGTTGTTGTTTGTTTGTTTGTTTGTTTTGGATTTTTTTGGAAAGGGAAAGAAGTCAAAGATGGCCTAAAAATATTGAACCTATGACATTTATCTTGAGGCCTGAAAGATGAATAGGAAGTAGCCAGACAAAGGGCTGAAGAGAGAGTTTTCCAGGCAAAGGGGACTGCATGCAGAGAAGCCCTGAAGCTAGAGAGCACTTGAAGGAGCTGAAAGAATAGCATGGTGGAATGCAAAGGACAAGGTGGTGGCCAGGGCCTAGATCACCAAGATCTCCTAATCCTTCTAAACCAGGGTTAGGAGACCGGACTTGATCCTAAGGGCCACAGGAAACCACGTTAATTGTTGAATTGTTAAATTACCATATACTCCCACAGGTTCTTATATTTATAGTTAACTTAATAGGTTATCACAGTTAACAGTAGGTAATCATAAAGCCACAGATATGCCTCTTTGACAAACCAGCCATGTCCTTGGCTACGTGCTATAGAGTGACAGAGACAGACTTGCATTTAATGCACTGGCTGGGTCATGGCTCCAATGGAAGCAGGCAGCCTATTTAGAAGACACTGGTGGTCATCTAGGTGAGAGATAATGGTGGCTTTGAGCAAGTGGTAGCATAGAGGTGGGAAATATAATAATTTGAAAGAGATCTGGAAGGCAGAAGTGGCAAGAATTGGTACCTGACTAAATGGAAGTAACAGCTAGAGCTTGGTGGTTAAGGGTACAGTCTCTGGAGTAAGACAATCTTGGTTCTCAGCCCTGGTTCACTTATCTCCTAGCTGTGTAATTTTGGAACTATTTAACCACTCTGAACCTCAGGTCCTCATCCACAAAATGATAATGATTACTGTTCTCATGGGGTCTTTATGAAGAGTAAATGAACTATGCCACGTGAAACGCTTAGCTTTACATGATAAGTGTACAATAGATATTGGCTATTCATCTATGGGATAAGTGAGCAAGTGAGATGAATCAGAGATGATTTGAAGAAAGGACCCACTTAGGTCATATTGGTACCATTTTTAACTTAAGCTAGTAATCATTAGCCATTTGAGGCTATACAGGTTTAACTTTTTTTAAAGTCAGGATCAGGGATAAAGAGGGACACTATGTAATGATAAATGGGATGATTCACCAAGAAAACAACTATCCTAAATGTGTGTGCCTCAAATGATAGAATTTCAAAATACATGATGCAAAAACTGATGGCTCTAAAAAGAAAAATAGACAAATTAGCAATTATATTTGGAGACCTCCTTGACAACCACAATCAGTCAAAACTCACCTAACATGAAATAAATAACCCATCACTATAATCTTAATTTTAGAAGGTTAAAAACCTTCCAAGGCCGGGCGCGGTGGCTCAAGCCTGTAATCCCAGCACTTTGGGAGGCCGAGACGGGTGGATCACGAGGTCAGGAGATCGAGACCATCCTGGCTAACACGGTGAAACCCCGCCTCTACTAAAAAATACAAAAAACTAGCCGGGCGAAGTGGCGGGCGCCTGTGGTCCCAGCTACTTGGGAGGCTGAGGCAGGAGAATGGCGTAAACCCGGGAGGCGGAGCTTGCAGTGAGCTGAGATCCGGCCACTGCACTCCAGCCTGGGCGACAGAGCCAGACTCAGTCTCAAAAAAAAAAAAAAAAAAAAAAAAAAAAAACCTTCCAAAAAGAGATTTTCAGACCCAGATGGTTTCAACAGCAAATTCTACAAACATTTTACAGAAGAAATATCACGAATTCTATGAAATCTCTGCGAGAAAACTTAAGAGAAAGGAACATTTCCCAACTCATTTACGAGGCCACATCCTGATACCAAAATCAGACAAAGATAGTACAAAAAAAGGAAAAGAAAACTATAGACTAAGATCCCTCATATATATAAATGAAAAAAGCAACAAAATATTAACAGATTGAATCCAGCAATACATTACAAAGAATAATGCACCGTGACCAAGTGGCCTTTATCCAAGAAGGCAAGTGTAAATATTTGAAAATAAATCAATGTAAACTACCATATTAACCATCTAAGCATGAAAAAACCCCACGTAATCATATCAATTGACAAACTTCAACACTTAATCATGATAAAATCTCTCAGCAAACTAGGAATAGAAGGGAACTTCCTCAACCTGATAAAGGGCATCTACCAAAAAAAAAAAAAAAAAACCCCTACAGTTAACATCGCACTTGATCATGAAAGACAAAATGCTTTCTCCCTAAGATTAGAAACAAAGCAAGGATGTCCATTCTCACCACTTGTATTCAACGGTATACTAAAAGCCCTAGCAAATGCAATATGGCAAAAAGAAAAAAAAGAAATAAATGCATACAGATAGGAAAAAATGAGAAATAAAACTGTCCTTACTTGTAGATGACATGATAGTCTGTAAGGAAAATCCCAAGGACTCTACTTTAAATAAAACAAAAACCTCCAAGAACTAACAAGTGAGATTAGCCAGTCACAGGATACAAGATCATGCATAAAAAGTAATCACATTTCTATATACTAGCAGAGAAGAATTGAAAACGGAAATTTAAAAAACAATACCATTTCAATATCTTCAAAAATAAAACGTTTGGGAATAAATCTAATAAACCATACAGGATTCATAGGCTAAAAACTGCAAAATGCTGATGAATAAAATAAAAGATCTCAATAATTAGAGACATACCATGTTCACAGATTCGAAGATTCAACAGAGTAAAGATGCCAATTCTCCCCAGACTGATCTATAAGTATAATGCAATTCAAGTAAAAATCACAGCCAGGGTATATTAGGTAACAGTTTTGCAAAAATATTAAATTTCCCAAATTCAGTAATAGCATTGTGGGTGCTATAAGGGAAGAGAATATCGTTTTTCTTGCAAAATACATGCTAAAGTATTTAGAAGCAAAAGGTTATAATTTCTGTGATGTATTCTCAAATACAAACATATGTATATACTTACATTTTTACATTTAAAGATAAATCAAATGTAAAATGTTGACAATGGGCAGATGTAGATGAAGATTATACAAGACTTTATTAAAATAATCTTGTTTTGTCAGAATAAAAAGCTTAATTTAAAAACCTCCATCAAGAATTTTTGGCCGGGCGCGGTGGCTCAAGCCTGTAATCCCAGCACTTTGGGAGGCCGAGACGGGCGGATCATGAGGTCAGGAGATCGAGACCATCCTGGCTAATACGGTGAAACCCCGTCTCTACTAAAAAATACAAAAAACTAGCCGGGCGAAGTGGTGGGTGCCTGTAGTCCCAGCTACTTGGGAGGCTGAGGCAGGAGAATGGCGTGAACCCGAGAGGAGGAGCTTGCAGTGAGCTGAGATCCGGCCACTGCACTCCAGCCTGGGTGACAGAGCAAGACTCCGTCTCAAAAAAAAAAAAAAAAAAAAAAAAAGAATTTTTGTAGAAATAAACAAGCTGATTCAAAAGTTTATATAGAAAAACAAAGAAACTACAAATAACTAAACAATTTTGAGAAAGAATAAAGTTAAAGGAATTATACCATCTGATTTTGAGACTTAGTATAAGACTACAGCAATCAAGACAGTGACATATTTGTCAAGAAATAGATATATTGATCCACAGAACAGAAAAGAGAGTCAAGAAATAAACACACGAATATGGTCAATTGATTTTTGACAAAGATGAAAAAGCAATTCAATGGAGGATGAATAAGTCTTTTCAAGGAATGGTGTAGGAAAATTTGATGTCCATATGTGGCAAAATGAACTTTGACCCAAACTTCAGGCTCTATAAAAATTGACTCAAGTATGACATCAACAAGATGGTGAATGGGAAGTCCATCACATCTCTCCAGAGCAACAAGAATTTGGCAGCCATCCGTGGACCAAAGTATCTTTGTGGGAATTTTGGACCCAGGTAGGATGCTGCAAAACTCTAGTAGAGTCCAACACCAAGGAAGGCTGTTTTGAGAGGGCAGACCCACACCCAGGGTTGTTGACCATGATGAAGGTTACAGACCTGGAAATAGTCTCATCCCCCTGTAAACTCAGCTACAATGCCATTTGGCCTTGACTCCGCCACCAAAATCATCTTCCAAGGCGTCCAGGAGGAGTCACAACCACCTGTGCCTCAAGTTACAGGACTGCCTATCTTGGTCCCAGTAGTATACCCTGAAGCAGCCTTATAACTCAGCTCTGGTCACACTCTGCTGTGGTATGGGAGCAATTATGCCTTCCCAGGGGCTTGCTGGGAGTCGTGCCTGTCTGTGCCATAGGAAGCAAGCTTGCTAACCTTGGTACCGCAGCAGATCCTGAAACAGCCCCATAACTTGGCTCCAGCTCCATTGCACTGTCCAGAGCAGTCCTGTCCACCCAGGAACCTGGCAGGAGGCACACCTGTCCATGCCCATGGAGGCAGGCCTGCAGGCCTCAGTCTTGGCTATAGATCTTGAGGCAGCCCTATGACTTGGTTCTATCCCTTCTCAGCCACAGTCCTGGGCCTGTCCTGCCTGCCCAGGGACCCACCCAGTGACCTAGCAGAAGCCCTCCCATAAACCTGCTGAAATCAGTCTATAAAGACTGATTTGCTCCTTGAATTGCACAGACACCAATGAAAGGCTACATAAATAACAAACAATCCAGCAACCATGACACTACCAAAGTAAACTAGTATAGCTCCAGTAACAGCCCAAATAAATGGAGATCTATTAAAGGCTTGATGAAGAATTCAAGATAGTCATCCTGAAGTGCAGTGAGTTGTGAGAGAACACAGACAACTAAACAAAATCAGGAAAACAACACATAAATGAGATGAGAAGTTTAATAAAGAAATAAAAACCATAAAAAGAACCCAAACAGAAATCCTCGAGCTGATGTATACAATGGCAGAACTGAAAACTAAAAGAAAGAGTTTCAATAGCAGACTTGATCCTGCAGAAGAAAGAAATGGGTAACACAAAGATAGGTAATTTGAAATTAGCCAATTAGAGAAACAAAAAAGAAAAAAATGAAAATGAGTGAAGACAGCATAAGGAACCTATGGGACACAATAAGCAAATGAATCTACTAATTATGGGAGTCCCATAATTTAGGAGAAGAAAAAGAGAGAGAAAGAAACAGAAAGCTTATTTTAAGAAATAATGGTTGGAAACTTCACAAATCCTAGGAAAGAAATGGACAGCAAGATTCATGAAGCTCAGAGGATCCCAAGCAAGATCAACTCAGAGAAGAATATCCTGAAGCACATTATAATCAAATTGTCAAAAGTCAAAGACAAAAGAGAATATTGAAAGCATTAAGAGAAAAGAGTTGCATCACATACAAGGGAACCTCATCAGCCCACTTCTCAGCAGAAATCTTGCAGGCCAGGAGGGAGTGGGATGATACATTCAAAGTGCTAAAAGATGAAAAACTGCCAATGAAGAATACTATAACCAGCAAAGTGGTCATTCATAAATGAAGGAACAATAAAGACATTCTCAAAGCCAGGCATGGTGGCTCATGTCTGTAATCCCAGCATGTTGGGAGGCTGAGGTGGGAGGATTGCTTAAGGCCAGTTTGAGACCAGCTGGGGCAACATAGTGAGACTCTGTCTCTGCAAAAATAAAACTAATAAAATTAGCCAGGCATGGTGATGTCCAGCTACTTGGACTTCCAGCTACTTGGGAAGCTAAGGCAGGAAGATCGCTTGAGCCCAGGAGTTCAAAGCTTCAGTGAGCTATGAGCATGCCACTGTGCTTCAGCATGGGTAACAAAATGAGACCCCATCTCTAGCAACAAAAAAAGGCATTTCCAGACAAATAAAAGCTAAAGGAGTTCATCACGACTAGACCTACCTTGCAAGAAATGCTAAAGAAAGGTGTTCAAGTTGAAACGAAAGGATACTAGGTAACAATATTAAAACAGATAAAAATATGAAACTCACTGGTAAAGGTAAATATATCATCAAATCCAAAATGGTAGTGTGTAAATCACTTTTAACTTTACATCTTTTTATATCATGTATCCATTAAAAAATTATTGCAGCTGTAGTTATTTTTAATACTTTTGTCTCTTATCTCATGTTAGAGTTAAAAGTGGAAATCAAAGAGTATCTTGAAGCATATGAAAATGGAAACACATCAAACCAAAACTTATAGAATGCAGCAAAAACAGTTCTGAGGGGAAAGTTTATCATGATAAATACCTACATAAAGAAAAAAGAAATATCACAAATCAATAACCTAACTTTACATCCCATGAAACTAGAAAAAAAAGAATAAACTAACCCTAAGATAAACAAAAGTAACAAACCCTTAGCTAAACTAACCAAGGAAAAAAGAGAGAGAATATCAAATAAATAAAATCAGAAATAAAAGAGGAGACATTACAACTGATAACACAGAAATACAAAGGTTATAAAAGACTACCATGAACAATCATACGCCAACAAATTGGATAATCTAGAAGAAATGGATATGTTTCTAGACACATACAACCTACCAAGAATACATTATGAAGGAAGAAAATCTAAACAGATCAATGACAGATGAGATTTAATCGATAATCAAAAACCTCCTAACAAAGAAAAGCCCAGGACCAGACAGCTTCATAGGTGGTCAGTAGTTCCAGACCAGCTCGGCCAACGTGATGGGTTTGAGACCAGCCTGGCCAACATGCTGAAAGTACAAAAATTAGCCAGGCATGGTGGCATGCTCCTGTAGTCCCAGCTACTCGGGAGGCTGAGGCACAAGAATTGCTTGAACCAGGGAGCAGTGAGCCGAGATCGCGCCACTGCACTCCAGCCTGGGCAACAGAGTGAAACTGTGTGTCAAAAGAAAAAAAAAAGAATTAATGTCATTCCTTCTCAAACTCTTCCAGAAAATTGAAAAGGCAGGAGCACTTCCAAACTCCTTTTACAATGCCAGCACTACCCTGATACCAAAGCTAGGCAAGGATACTGCAAGAAAAGAACATTACAGGCCCATATCCCTGGTGAACATAGATGCAAAAAATCCTCAACAAAATACTAGCAAACCAAGTTCAACAGCACATTAAAAGGATCATACACCATGATCAAGTGGGATTTATCCCTGGGATGCAGGGGTGGTTCAACATGCATATGTCAATAAATGTAATATGCCACATTAACAGAAGAAGAATAAAAATCATAAGATCATCTCAATAGGTGCAGAAAAAGCATTTGACAAAATTTAACATCTTTTCATGATAAAAACTCTCAGCAAGTTAGACATAGAAGGAATGGATCTCAACATAATAAAGGCCATATATGAAAAGTCCACAGCTAACATCATACACAGTGGTGAAAAGCTGAACGCTTTTCCTCTAAGATTAGAAACAAGGCAAGGGTGCTCATTCTGCCATTTCTACTCAACACAGTACTGGATGTCCTACCAAGAGCAATTACACAAGAAAAAGAAAGAAAAGGCACCTAAATTGGAAAGAAAGAAGTTAAATTGTCTCTGTTAGCAGATGACATAATCTTATATAGAAAACCCTAAAGACTCCACCAAAAAATTGTTAGAACTAATAGATGAATTTGGTAAAATGTCAGGATATAAAATGAACATCCAAAAGTCAGTTGCATTTCTATACACTGACAATAAACTATCCAAAAAAGAAATGAAAGTAAACAATTCAATTTACAATATCATTAAAAGGAATAAAATACTTAGGAACAAATTTAACCTAGGAGGTGAAAGATCTGTATATCAAAAACTGTAAGACATTGAAAAAAAATTGAAGAAGACATAAATAAGTTGAAAGATGTCCTGTGTTCATGGATTGGAAAAATTAATATTATTAACATGTCTATACTACTCAAAGTGATCTATAGATCCAGTACGATCCCTATGAAAATTCCAATGACATTTTTAGAAGAAACATTTAAAAATCCTAAAACTTGTATGAGACAGCAAAAGACCCTGAATAGCTAAAGTAATCTTGAGAAAAAAACAAAGCTAGAGGCATCACACTTCCTGATTTCAAACTATATTACAAAACCATAGTAATCAAAACACTATGGTACTGACATAAAAACAGACACAGAAACCAGTGAAATATGATAGATAGCCCAGAAATAATCCCATGCATTTATAGCCAACTAATCTTTGAAACAGGTCCCAAGAATACACAATGGGAAAAGGATAGTTTCTTCAATAAATGGTGTTGAACTAGACATCCACATGTAAAATAATGAAACTAGACTCTTACCTTACAACATACACAAACATTAACTCAAAATGGATTAAAGACTTAAATGTAAGACCTGAAATCATTAAACTCCTAAAAGAAAATATAGGGGAAAAGCTCCTTGACATTGGCCTTGGCAATGATTTTTTGGATATGACAACAAAAGCACAGGAAACAAAAGCAAAAATAAACAAGCAGGAATACCTCAAACTAAAAATCTTCTGCCTAGCAAAGGAAACAATCAACTACATGAAAAGGCAACCCACAGAATGGAAGAAAATGTTTGCAAACCACATATCTCACAAGGGGTTAATCTCTAAAATAGATAAAGAACTCATAGGCCAGGCGCGGTGGCTCAAGCCTGTAATCCCAGCACTTTGGGAGGCCGAGACGGGTGGATCACGAGGTCAGGAGATCGAGACCATCCTGGCTAACATGGTGAAACCCCGTCTCTACTAAAATATACAAAAAACTAGCTGGGCGAGGTGGCGGGCTGAGATCCGGCCACTGTATTCCAGCCTGGGCGACAGAGCGAGACTCCGTCTCAAAAAAAAAAAAAAAAGAAAAAGAAAAAGAAAAACGGGCAAAAGATTTGAATGGACACTTCACCAAAGAGGATATGCAGAAAGCAGACAAGCACATGAAAAGTTGTTTCGCATCACTAGCTATTAGAGAAATGCAAGTTAAAATTACGATGAGCTACCAATGCGCATATATTAGTTTTTTCTTCATTTTTTTCCTTTTTTTCTTCCCTCCCCAGTGCGCATATATTAGAATGGCTTGGCCATCTTCACTACAAACTAAATTAGAAGCCTACCTATGTGAACTTCCTCTTTGATAACCCTCTCCAAGACGCCTCACTTGTACGTGACAAGAGAGATTGGAACCATCTTCTGGTGTCAAGGCCATAATAACTAAGGGAGTGTCACACATACATAAATGCTTGTTCTTCATCATTCCTTTCTCAGGTACCCTTGCTTTATGTCACGGAACTCTTTTTCCATGAGACTTAGCTCTTCCACATTTGGCCTCTATTTCTCCTGTATCTTTATTTATTTATTTATTTTTGAGATGGAGTCTTGCTCATCGCCCAGTCTGGAGCGCAGTGGCGCGATCTCGGCTCACTGCAAGCTCCACCTCCTGGGTTCACGCCATTCTCCTGCCTCAGCCTCCCGAGTAGCTGGGACTACAGGCGCCTGCCACCAAGCCCGGCTAGTTTTTTTTTGTTTTTTTTTTTTTCTTTTTCTTTTTGTATTTTTAGCAGAGACGGGGTTTCACCGTGTTAGCCAGGATGGTTTCGATTTCTGACCTCGTGATCCGCCCGCCTCGGCCTCCCAAAGTGTTGGGATTACAGGCGTGAGCCACCGCGCCCGGCCTCTCCTATATCTTTAAATTCCACTTTTGTCACTGTGCACGATTCTAGTGACACTCAGGCTGGGTCTGGAAGCCTTGCTCTGAGAAAACGTTCTTGGTCTCCTGCCGGGTCATACCTGCAGTTCCAATAGGTTCCACAAGGGGGACGGTGTTACCCAGGTAAGGGCTCTTAGACCGCCTTTAGGACTGGTGGATAAATGAGTGAGATGAAAGGCACACAACTAATCCGTCTATGCTATTAAAATAACATCACATTTAAATAACACTACACATGCTGACTAAATAGTAATCATCAAGTTTACTACTGAAAACAGAAAACATTTTCTTATTTCTTTTTCAATCGGTCTACAGATATTTGTTGAACACATACTGTGTGCCAAGCTCTCTTCTAAATACTGGGAATACAAACAAAATGTATTTAAAACAAAATATAAAGGAAATGATACACTTAAGCTAACTTTAATTAGTGATGATTCTTATTTAACTTTATCTGAATTTTCTTCTGAAGCTTAACTGGCAAATTTACTCTCCTCTTTGATGAAGGGCATGGATAGCAAGGCTTTTCTCCATGACAGGCTTCCCATAAAACTCCTCCCACCACTCTTTCCTGTCTAATTCGAATGCTTACAACAACCATCTCGACCAGTGCTTATGAGGGCAATTCAGCTTATTACAAAGGTTTCTTCTACTCCATAACATGACTTTTTAAAGCACTGTCCACTCAGCCTTTTCCTGCTATTTTCATTTATGTCCAAAATGCAAGAGACAAAGAGCTGGTAGGTAACTCCTGAGTTTCTTCTTCCCTAAACTTTTATCTGCCATGACATGGTACCTGGTCAAAGAAGTCATTCCCTTAGCTAAGTCTTTTTTATTCACCATATGTATACTCAGCCCCTCTTTCTCATGAATGCAGATTTTTTTAATGGAATTCATTCCCACTGCTGTAAGATGTATCATGTTCGCAGTTACAGCCTGCTATGGTCATTTGCTAATACAGACTTCCCCTTCTGAACCTTCGTGACACTTTTGAATGGAACAAAATAAACATAGTAAAGTGGTTTTGTTGTTGTTGTTGTGTTTTTTGTTTTTTTGGTTTTTTAGAGATAGAGTCTTACTTTGTTGCCCAGGCTGGTCTCAAACTCCTAGGTTCAAGCAGTCCTCTCGCTTTGGCCTCCCAAATTGCTAAGATTATAGGAGTGAGCCACCGCACCTGGCCTAGTAGAGCAGTTTTGTTGTTGTTGTTGTTGTTTGTTTTGTTTTGTTTCGTTTTTTCGAGACGGAGTCTTGCTCTGTTGCCCAGGCTGGAGTGCAGTGGTGCTATCTCTGCTCACTGCAACCTCCACCTCCCGGGTTCAAGCGATTCTCCTGCCTCTGCCTCCCGAGTAGCTGGGACTACAAGTGTGTGCCACCTTGCCCCGCTAATTTTTTGTATTTTTAGTAGAGACGGGGTTTCACCGTGTTAGCCAGGATGGTCTCAATCTCCTGACCTTGTGATCCACCTGCCTCGGCCTCCCAAAGTGGAGCAGTTTTTAATCCATGTTTACTTTTCAGCATCAAACAGCCTGTACACTGCGGGTAACGTCCCTGCTGGAATATGCAGACTTAGCAGTTCAGCACAGGAAAGCGGTTCAAGCTTTTAGAAAGAATTTCCAGAGGTCCCAGAATGGGGATTCAGCTACCAGCCCAATGTACTCTTCTTCCCATTCAGCAAGCCATGCTGTCCTTTGACCCCAACTTCATGGTTCTGCTCTTTCTTCAGTTGAGAGTTTGACCATCAAGGAGACCCAGATCCAGGGGCTCAGAGGCCTGCCTAGACCACAGCAGAGACAAATGGAGGGCGAGGGGTTGGGGAAGAGGGGAGAAGGAGAGAAGGGTCGCACACCAGCCTAGCCCTGCTCCTGTAGTGTAGAGCAGAGGCCGGGGTTATGAGCGGTGTACTAAAACTTGAAGGGAATTGAAAGGCGTGAACCCTTTGTGTCTCCTCAGGAGCTATTCCCATTCTCCTTATACCCTACTTTCTGCTGTTCAGTAAGTTCTGGTCCTTGGCTGTGCTCTCCTTAGCCTGGCTCACCTATGATTGGAACACCCACAGTCAAGGTAAGAGACAGGGGCACAATGGTCATCCTGTTTGGGCCAACAGTGGAAGCACAGGGAGAGGGAGGTGGAGGGAGAGAGGGAGAACCAAGGGTAAGGGAGAGGCGAAGGAAGGGGGGGGAGAAGGGAGAGCAAAGCTCAGCAGGGACAGAGGTCTCTACCAGGTAGCTGAGGAAGAATTATGAGGTTGAGGTCTCTGGGCAGGTGCCCCCAGCCTCAGACTATTTTCCTGTCACCTTTCTGGTCAGCTCTAGAGGAGCAGGGGCTTCCTATGTCTTGGGGACTGGATTCAGGGACAGTACTTACAGTTCTGAGGTGTCAGAAGGAGGCCCCTCCTGTGACCTGAGGACTGCAGGCAGAACTCGCCTCCTCTGGGAGAGGTAGAGGGACTACAATGCCCTACAGACTCTTCCCTTCCCTTCTGTATACACAGGCGGCAGGCGTTCAGCTTGGGTACGAAACTGGACCCTATGGACTTATTTCCGAAATTACTTCCCAGTAAAGGTGACTACTCTTCCTCGGGGTGCCTTCAGTTCCTGTTGCCCAGACTCTTGCTCCCTACTCAGCTCCATGTCTTCAGAGGCTTTGGTGGTCAGCAGCGAAGGTCAAGGCCCCAAGTCATAATGCAAAGCAAGGGCCCGAGATGGATGGGCAGGTGGGGAGACAGGTGGATGGCAGCCTTTCCTGCACTGGCAAAGCCAGGTCAGCCTCTCTGACCATCGTGAGCCCTGGCTCACGTGAGCCCTGGTCAACCTCTCTGACCATCGTGAGTCCTATGACAATGATGACATCTTAGTGAACAGGGATTTGGGGCTCCCGAAGGGAAACATAGGCTACCTGCTGGGATTTTAGTCCACACGTCATTTCTTCCTTCTTTGTAGCCAATGCTCTGACTCAATCTCCCTCTAACAGCTGGTGAAGACTCATGATCTTTCTCCCAAACACAACTACATCATTGCCAATCACCCCCATGGTGTTCTCTCTTTTGGTGTCTTCATCAACTTTGCCACTGAGGCCACTGGCATTGCTCGGATTTTCCCATCCATCACTCCCTTTGTAGGGACCTTAGAAGGGATATTTTGGATCCCAATTGTGCGAGAATATGTGATGTCAATGGGTGAGTATAAGAAATAATTAATTCTATTTTTTTTACCTACTTCAAAGGTGCAACCCCAATAAGTCCTGACAATCATTCCCTGCTTGAAGAGTACGTGATAGAAAATAAGTCCAGCACACCCTGGGCCCGTAACAGGAGTATGTGGCTAAGCATTAGTTTCTGTCCAAGATCTGGGAAGCAGGGTTTGGTTGCACAGCAGGGGAAGTTATAGGCATTCATAAGAGTCACCAGGACTTTTTTCAGAGGGAGAACCAGAAGGCTGGAATTCAGGACCAATGCCAAAGTGCAAATCAGAGGATGAAAGCCAAGAATGAAACACAAATGCAGGGAAAAGCAGATGTGAATGGGATCGCTCCGGTGAACTTCACCAGGCTCTCTCTAGGATGTCAGTTGGCGTCTTTGGGCTGGTCATTTGTACACCATGGTGTCTTAAAAGCATTTTGAAGTCTATCATACTAGCTAAAACTCTCCTGGTCCATGACTTTTATCTCCTTGGAACCCCTTCACACTTGCATAAAACGCCAAGGGATAAAGGATAGGAGTTCATCAGAGTATCCAGAACAACTTCCCCATGCTCAGCTTCAGGTCAGTGCACTGTGACAAATGTCTCTCTCTCTGAACAAATAGTCATCCTTCTGGACACCAGAAAACAACTGAAGTCAAACATTAAAAGGTAAGATACAGTTCTCTGGAGGGGCCAGGTGGGACCACTAGAGTCCCAGAGAGTGCTTCTACTCTGCTCTGAGGTTAGCATGGCCCTGGAGCGGGACTCTTTCTCAATGGCTAGAGCCTGGAGGCAATTTCTGCCATCCCAGTGGAGACTAGATGGTGAGCACAGGGCAAAGATGGGAGACAGAAGTGAGAAAGGCTAGATGATTGTTGTTAAACAACAGGGTGTCATTCACATTCCATCATTCAACTACATTTCAGTTTGGCTTGGGCAGGCTCAGGGGTCTGCCTACTCTCCAGAAACCCCAGCCATTGGCTTCCCTTTGGCAGGTTACTCTTAGGAGGAAGCAGGTTGGTGGTGGCTAGTCTCGATTAGCCCTGGAGGAGAGAACTCTGGAGGATCTCCAGTGCTGTCAGCCTGGGCAGAGTGGAAGATGGCTGTGCTTCATGGGTAGAGAGGGATGAGGTGGGCTTAGATACTATTGATCTGAAATGCAGTAGGCTATGGATGGTAAGAGGCAGAGGAACTCAGTATTGACCCAGCTGCAGAAGCACAGACCCCCAAGGCAAACAGCTGACCCTAAGGACCAACCAACCTTAGGCTAGAGCAGTCATAACCCAGGACACGAAGGTCAGAGACAGAAAGGTGGAAACAGCAATCATCAGAAAACAGAAGAACTGTCTCTGACAGGAAGAGCCTGGAAAAACCCCTCATCCCATCCTCAGGCATGAAGTTTTTCTACCACTTGACTCTTTGGTTTCACAGGTGTGTGCCCCGTGAGTAGGTCAGCCTTGAAGTACTTGCTGACCCAGAAAGGCTCAGGCAATGCCGTGGTTATTGTGGTGGGTGGAGCTGCTGAAGCTCTCTTGTGCCAGCCAGGAGCCTCCACTCTCCTCCTCAAGCAGCGTAAAGGTTTTGTGAAGTTGGCACTGAAAACAGGGTAGGTTCCAAGGTTCTAGTGCTTTGTTGTCAGGGTGTCATAGGCCCTCTGTAGCCCTCTCCAGAATGGTGCCCTCCCTGGGCACCTGTTAGAGGGCCCCCATCTTCACTCTAATTCCTTCCGTCTACCCCCTCACATTGTGCCTTAGGGATGTTGGGGCCTCCAGATACATTTCAGTGGGCACTTTTCTTACTTGAAGTTGGAGAAAGAACAGCAGAAGAAAACCTTTTACTTTCTGCCCATTGACCTGGTAGGCTGGAGGTCTGGGAAAGCGGGGCTCCACTCTATATCAACCTGTTAACTGAGAGGCCCTGAGAATCTACCAACTGCAAGGGGAGGCACTAGCTTTGATGCTGTGAGGATCAAAAAGATAAGACATGCCCCAAAGAGTATACAATCTGGTTTGAGAAATAGACCTCATTCATTCAGCAGTTACTGAACACCCACTGTATGTCAGGCATAGTACTAGGCATTTAGGATTTAAAAGTAAATAAGACCTGGTCCTTGCAAACTCACAGTCCAATATGGAAGAAGACAGGCCCATGCACATATAATTACCAAATAAATACATGCAGAATCCAACCACTTACTACCTAGACTACCACCCCTTGGTTTACTACCATCATCTCTTCCCTTGGATGATTATAACACTTCTAACTGCTCTTCCTGTATCCATTCCCGCCTCCCCCACCCCCAAGAGTCTATTCCCAGCTTCAGCCAGGATGATCCTGTTAAACACGAGTCAGATCATGTCACTTCTCAAAATGCTCCAGTGGCTCCCATGTCACTCAGAGTAAAAACCAAAGTTCTTACAAGGGCTTGCGAGACGTGGAATAATCTGGTCCTTAGCTGTCTCTCTGTTCTCATCACTCACTCCTCTCACTCCTCTCTCATTCCATCACAGTACCACTGGCCTCTTTGCTGTCCCTCAAGCAAGCCACCCACTCCTGCCTTAGGGTCTTTGCTTTAGCTGTTCTCTCTGCCCGCAACACTATTCCTGCAAATGACTGCTTGGCTCATTCCTTTATCTCCTTCAAGTCTTTGTTCAAATGTCTCTTCTCAATACGGTTATCTGACCATCTTGCTCTATTTTTTCCCGGTTACACTTATCTTCTTATAGATCATCCATTTTATTTATTTGTTTACTTACTATTTTCAATGTTTATTGTCTGTCTTCCTCCCAAAAAAAGTAAACTCCATGAAGACAGAATTTTTAAAAATCCATTGTATTCACTGATGCATCTCCAGGGCCTAAAACAGTGCTGGCACATAGAAAGAACTTAATATTTGTTAAACAAATGGAACACTACAATGGAAATGTGTACAAAGTGCTATGTGAGCACCAATTGATGGAAAAATCTTGACCCAGAATAGAGGTTTCATAGGTGGGTAACATCTGAATTGTGACTTGAAATATTAGTAGGAGTTTCCAGGCACACCAAAAGGGAGAAAGAACTCAGGCATTCAGTGAGGACCTATGGCATGTCAGGCGCTATGCCGGGGCCTAGGGATTCAAAGATGAATACGACCCAGTTCTTGCCTTTGATTGGCTTGCTGTCTATGGGGCGAGTCAGGCAAGTAAGGAGATGACTGTAATACATGGTTGGGGCAGTGTTAGTGTAGAAGAGAGGTAAGCACTAGATAAGGGGTACCTAATCTGCAGTGGGGGAATTGAGGTGGTCAAACAAAGTTGCTTTAAGGGGATGAAATTGGGACTGAGGGCAAAACTGAATGAGCCACATGAAGACAGAGGGAAGGCACTTCCGACAGAGGAAGCAAAATGTACAAAGACATAGATGAGAGAATACGAGAATACAAGGCACAATTAATACGGCTAAGCAGATTGCAAGGAAAGAGTGGGGAGAGGAAAAACTAGCCAGGGAGGGAAGGCCAGAGCAAAAAGGCCGTAAGGAAGCAGCATGGTGCAAACTGAGGAGCTCTGCAAGATTTTGAGAGGAGTGGCATGTCCAGATATGCAGTTTACAAAGAACGCTCTGGATGCTGGATGCAATGAAGACAGAACTTTTGAGATTAGTTTCTTCCTATACCAGAACAAGGCAGAGCAGCAGCTCCCCTCAGAGAGTTCAGTTGGGAGAGTGGGGCATGGCAGGAATGGGACATGAGGCTGGAGATGTTTGGGTGCTTGGGTTCTTGTCCTATAAGGGGGAGGTTGGAGAGGTTTCCCACCTTGGAGAGGATTTTTCTGGGGATCTTCCTCAGAGAGCTCACACTCCTGCCCCTCTCTTTGCAGGGCATACCTTGTCCCTTCATATTCCTTTGGTGAGAACGAGGTTTTCAATCAGGAGACCTTCCCTGAGGGCACGTGGTTAAGGTTGCTCCAAAAAGCCTTCCAGAACACACTCAAAAAAATCCTGGGACTAAATTTCTGTACCTTCCATGGCCGGGGCTTAACTCACGGATCCTGGGGCTTCCTGCCTTTCAATCGGCCCATTACCACTGTTGGTGAGCTTTCCAGTATCTCCAGATGGCCTGTTTCTTCATTCACTTCCCACCCACTTTAAATCATCCATCAAGTCCAGGGGGACCCAACTCACATCTGAGATGGACAATGGGTGTGGTTGAGAGCAGGGTGGGTAGGACAGCTAAACAGATAAGAGTTGTGGCCATTCATGGATGTGACATCAGCATCTGCTACAAGAACATCACCATTCACACACATTCTGTCACCACTCTCCTGAGCTTGCTTGCATTCTCTTGAGCATGGGTTTGATTAGATGATCAGAGAACAGGGGCCAGGATGAGACTGGAGCAAAGGGAAAGAATGAAAGAAGGGGAGGAAAGCCAGATACTGAGTTTCAGGACATGGCTCCCAGTGAGGGATGTGTAGTTTGAGTTGAGGAGGGGGGACTCTGATGTTTGTCTCTTGTCTTTTTTCATAGTTGGGGAACCCCTGCCAATTCCCAGGATTAAGAGGCCAGACCAGAAGACAGTGGACAAGTATCACGCACTCTACATCAATGCCCTGCGCAAGCTCTTTGACCAACATAAAGTTGAATATGGCCTCCCTGAGACCCAAGAGCTGACAATTATATAACAGGAGGCACATTCCTCATTAATCTACCCCCTAAGCCATGAGGGATCCAAGTAGAGCCACAGAAAAAGAATTCCAGGAAAGGGAAAGATTGTAAGGATGAGAGAGGAGACCATCCAAACCAGAAATTATTTAATAAATCAGAGTTCTAGCAATAGAGTAGTCTCCTAAGTGGCTGAGGCAGGCTTAGGGGAAAGAACCAGAGGGGCAGGGGAGGACTGGGGAGGGCTGGACCTGCACTGTAGCTGCCTGGTCAAAGCAGACGGGATTCCCTCAGTTGTGATAGAGTTCTAGATTGGCAATGCAGTTACATTGTTTCTTCTTTGAAAATAAAGTTCTAGACATATAAAACAGGATACCACTATTTCCTGATTATTCTGTGGTTCGCTATTGGGCTTCCCTCAAACCTGGGATTTTCCCTTCTAACCAGAAAGTTGCTCTATGGAGAGCCACTTTCCTCTTCTTTATTTACCCTTCATACTTCCCCTGACAGAAAAGGTGGGGGAGTGGAACCATAGCTGCTGCACAGTGTGGGAGACAGGAGCAGAAACATGGGAACTGGCACAGGTACCCGCTGGGTAGCCCACCTCTCCTGATCCCACATAACCACCCTATGTCAGAAGCGAGGGAGCCACAAGACCATGCACCAACGGTAAGTTTGCTTGATGTCAAGTCCCTACTATGTTCCAGGGACCATGACATTGCTTTCATAACCATTGTCTCTTAATACTAAACATAAGCCCAGTGAGATTGAGATTGTCATCACCTCCATTTCCCAGTAGCTAAAGCTCTTAGAGGGTTAGTAACTTGCCCAAAGCCACACAATTTTGGATAGAACTAGCATTCAAGCCAAAGTTCTCTCCAATGTACCACTGCATGTCCCCATTCCTCGTTTTCTGGAGACCCATTTTTCGGCTTCATTTTCCTAAATGAGGCCCCCCGGCACTCCACCAAAATTAGTTCATAAATGTGGGCAAAAAAGGCACTGATTCTACTCACAATGGTCCTATATTAGGCCCCAGGGAAAATAATTGATTAATTTAAAAAATCTTTCTATGTCAATAGAAAGGAAATGAGAACACAGAGGGTCAATTGATTTTCACCTAGGGTGCCAAGACAATTCAATGTGGGAAAGAATGGTCTTCAACAAACAATGCTGAGAAAACTGGACATCCACATGCAGAAAAATAAAGTTGGACCTTACCTCATATCGTATACAAAAATTAACTCAAACGGATCAAAGACCTAAAGTGAAAGTTAAAACTATTAAACTCATGGAAGAAAACATAGGTGTAAAGCTTCATAATCTTGGATTAGGCAATGACTTCTTAGATATGACATCAAAAGCACAAACAACAAAATAAAAAATAGATAAGTTGGACTTCATTATAATTAAACACTTTTGTGCTTCAAAGGACACCATTAAGAAAGTGAAAAGGCAATCCACAGAATGGGAGAAAATATCTACAAATCACGTATCTCATAAGAGTCTAGGAGCCAGAATAGATAAATAATTCTTATAACTCAACAACTGAAAGACAGTTCAATTTTTAAAATAAGCAAAAGATTTAAATAGACATTTCTCCAAAGAAGCTATACAAATGAAAAAGTAAGGGTCGGGTGCAATGGCTAACATCTGTAATCCCAGCACTTTGGGATGCCCAGGAGGGAGGATGGCTCGAGCCCAGGAATTTGAGACCAGCCTGGGCAACATAGTGAGACCCTATCTCTACAAAAAATTAAAAAATTAGCCGGGTGTGGTGATGCATGCCTGTATTCCCAGCTACCGGGAGACTGAGGTGGGAGGACTGCTTGAGCCCAGGAGTTCAAGGCTGCAGTGAGCTACAATCGTCACATCACTGCACTCCAGCCTGGATGACAGGGTGAGACCCTGTCTCTAATAAAACAGAAAAAGAAAAAGTGCCCAAAATCATTAATCATTAGGGAAATGCAAATCAAAACCACTATGACACCATTTTACACTCACTAGGATGACTATAATAAAACAAGATAGACAATAACAAGTATTAGTTAGGATATGGAGAAACTGGAATTCTTCGGCATTGCTGATCGTAAAATGGTGAAGCCACTTTGGAAAACAGTTTGACAGTTCTCAAAGAGTTAAGTGTAGAGTTACCATATGACCCAGCAGTTCTACTTTTAGTTATATACCCTTCAAATTTAAAACATATGGTCACACAAAAACTTGTACATAGATGATCACAGCAGAATTATTCCTAATAGCAAAACTGTGCAAGCAATCCGAAGGTCTACAAGCTGATGAACGGATAAATGTATTGGTGTCTATCCATACAATGGAATATTATTTGGCAGTAAAAAGGAATGCAGTGATGATACATGCTACAAAACAGATGAACCTTGAAAACATTATGGTAAGTGAAAGAAGCCAGACTCAAAAGGTCATATATTGTATGCTATGAAATGTCCAGAATGAGCAAATATAGAGATAGAAAGAGAGAAGAGAAAGAGAAATTGTGAAGGAAGAAAGGAAAGGAGAATGACATCTAATGGGTAGGGGTTTCTTTTAGGGGTGATGAAATGTTCTGGAATTAGATAATGGTGGTGGTTGCACAACCTTGCAAATATGCTAAAACCACTAAATTGGACACTTTAAAATGGTGAATTTTATGGTATGTGAATTCTATCTCAGTGAAAGAGCAATGTTTAAGAAAACTTAGCCTTTTAATTTAAGGGAAAAAACTGTGAGCTATTTTAAAGTAAAAAATTCACAATAAAAAAATTTAAATGCTTTCTATTTTGAAATGATTGTAGATTTACAGGTGTTGCAAAATTAGAGTCCATTGAGCCCTTTATCCAGCTTTCCACAATGGTGACATCATATGTAACTGTAGTACAATATCAAAACAGTAAATTGACACTGGTACAATACTGTTAAAACTTATTCAGTTTTCACTGTTTTTACACTCACATATGTGTGTTTGTGTGTGTGTGCATGTGTGTCTATGCAATTTGATCCCATAAATAGATTCATGTAACTCCCATGACCATCATGATATAGAACTGTTTTATTACCACAGAGGAACTTCCTCATATTACCCCTGTATAACCACACACCCACACCTTTGTCCCTGTCCCTGGCAATCACTGATCTACTTTCCATCTCTACAGCTTTGTCATTTCAAGGATTATACAAATGGAATCACAGTAGGTAATATTTTGAGATTGTCTTTTTCCACTAAGCATAATGCCCTTAAAGAGCTAAGTTATAATGTATCCATAGTTCGTTCCTTTATGTTGGCTGGGCAGTACTCTATGTTCTGCACAGGCCAGAGTTTGTTTAACCACTCACTCATCGAAAGACATCTGGATTGTTTCCAGTTGTTTGGCTATTACAAGTAAAGCTGCTGAAAACATCTAAAACTTACACCCTTCCCGATATATAAGAAAAGAAACGTCAAATCAATAAAATATCAAGAAGAGCTGTGATTTCAAATCAAAATACAATATTTTGAATTTTGACTCCATGAACACATAATGAGCCAGGCACAATTTTGGCAAAAATATTGTCTCTCTTAAGAACATATAAAAGTAGGCAGAGTGAGATATCAAAGAAAGACATTTCATTCTGAGCAAAACGTATTTCCGGTGTAACAACTACAGAAAGAGAACTGGGGCCGGGCGCGGTGGCTCAAGCCTGTAATCCTAGCACTTTGGGAGGCCGAGACGGGCGGATCACGAGGTCAGAAGATCGAGACCATCCTGGCTAACACGGTGAAACCCCGTCTCTACTAAAAAATACAAAAAACTAGCCGGGCAAGGTGGCGGGCGCCTGTAGTCCCAGCTACTCGGGAGGCTGAGGCAGGAGAATGGCGTAAACCCGGGAGGCGGAGCTTGCAGTGAGCTGAGATCCCGCCACTGCACTCCAGCCTGGGCGACAGAGCAAGACTCCGTCTCAAAAAAAAAAAAAAAAAAAAAAAAGAGAACTGGTTGCTGTAACCAGTCCCAGAATTGGGACAAAGGGTATCTGCAGGTTCCAGCACAAAAGCATTGAAGTTTCTGGCAAAGGTAACTGAAATCTTGAAAAGGAAAGCTACTATTTGCAAACAAGTGACTCATATCAATGGAACAAGACTTTTTAATAATCTAATGCTGTCACAAATCCACACTACTGAGAAATACAAATCAAGGCCTGACTGTAAAGCAGAGATGGCTGAATTGCTAGATTCTCCAAAGAATTCAGCCATAAAATGTGATTGAAATAGGAGAGCAAGGGATCATTGTAACAGTTGCTATAGAAATTACCTTGTTCCAAGTATTTACCACGTGTCATTACACACCTCATTGACAACAAAAACTTTCCAGAGAGATGACCCTATTATAAAATACACCTGGAGGGCCTTGAGAGTAATAAAGAATTCCTGTGTTTACTTGAGGAATATTTAGCAGAAAAATATGACATCTTCATTCCAAACTTCGAGGACTTGTATTTCTTTCTTTCTTTTTTTACTTGAGATTTAATATACAGACCATATGATATGGTTTGGCTGCGTTCCCTCCCAAATCTCATCTTGAATTGTAGTTACCATAACCCCCACGTGTTGTGGGAGAGACCCAGTGGAAGGTAATTTAATCATGGAGGCAATTACCCTCATGCTGTTCTTGCGACAGTGAGTGAGTTCTCATGAGATCTGATGGTTTTATAAGGGACTTCTTCCCCTTTTTGTTGGGCACTTCTTTCTCCTGCCACCATGTGAAGAAGGATGTATTTGCTTCCCCTTCTGCCATGATCGTAAGTTTCCTGAGGCCTCCCAGCCATGCTGAACCGTGAGTCAATTAAACCTCTCCTTTATAAATTACCCAGTCTCAGGTATGTCTTTATTAGCAGCATGAGAATGAACTAATACAGCAAATTGGCTCCACAGAGAGTGGGGTGCTGCTGTAAAGATATCCAAAAATGTGGAAGTGATTTTGGCACTGGGTAACAGGCAGAGGTTGGAACAGTTTGGAGGTCTTAGAAGAAGACAGGAAAAGGTGGGAAAGTTTGGAACTTCCTAGAGACTTAGAGAACTCAGAAGACAGGAAGATGTGGGGAAATTTGGAACTTCCTAGACACTTATTGAACAGCTTTGACCAAAATGCTGACAGTGATATGAACAATGAAGTCCAGGTTGAGGTGGTCTCAGATAGAGATGAGGAACTTGTTGGGAACTGTAGTAAAGGTGATTCTTGCTATGCTTTAGCAAAGAGACTGGTGGCATTTTGCATCTGCCCCAGAGATCTGAGGAACTTTGAACTTGAGAGAGATGATTTGGGGTATCTGGCAGAAGAAATTTCTAAGGGGCAAAGTGTTCAAAAGGAAACAGAGCATAAAGGTTTGAAAAATTTGCAGCCTGACAATGTGACTGAAAAGAAAAAAGCATTTTCTGAGGAGAAATTCAAGCCGGCTGCAGAAATTTGCATAAGTAACAGGGAGCCAAATATTAATCACCAAGACAATGGGGAAAATGTCTCCAAGGCATGTCAGAAACCTTAGCGGCAGCCCCTCCCATCACAGGCCTGGAGGCCTAGGAGGAAAAGAGGAAAAAAAGGTTTAGTGGGCTGGGCTCGGGCCCCACCTGCTGTGGGCAGTCTAAGAACTTGGTGCCTGGTGTCCCAGCTGCTCCAGTTATGGCTAAAAGGGGCCAAGGTACAGCTGGGGCTGTGCTTCAGAGTATGCAAGCTCCAAGCTTTGGCAGCTTCCACATGGTGTTGGGCCTGTGGGTGCACAGAAGTCAAGAATCAAGGTTTGGGAACCTCCACCTAGATTGCAGAGGATGTATGGAAATGCCTATATGTCCAGGCAGAAGTTTGCTGAAGGGACAGAGCCCTCATGGGGAACCTCAGCTAGGGCAGTGCAGAAGAGAAATGTGGGGTTGAAGCCCCAACACAGAGTCCCCATTGGAGCACTACCTAGTGGAGCTGTGAGAAGAGGGCCACCATCCTCCAGACTACAGAATGGTAGATCCATCCACAGCTTGCACCATGCACCTAGAAAAGCCACAGACATTCAATGCCAGCCTGTGAAAGAAGCCAGGAGAGGAGTTGTACCCTGCAAATCCACAGGGACAGGGCTGCCCAAGACCATGGGAGCCCACCTCCCAAGTCAGTGTGACCTGGATGTGAGACATGGAGTCAAAAGAGATCATTTTGGAACTTTAAGGTTTAATGACTGCCTAACTGTATTTAGTACTTGCATGGAGTCGGTAGCCCCTTTGTTTTGTCCAATTTCTGCCATTTGGAACAGGTGTATTTACCCAATACCTGTACCCCCATTGTATCTAGGCAGTAACTAACTTGTTTTTGATTTTACAGGCTCATAGGCAGAAGAGACTTGCCTTGTCTCAGATGGGACTTTGGACTTAGACTTTTGAGTTAATGCTGGAATGAGTTAAGACTTTGTTTTTGTTTTTTTTTTTTGTTTGTTTTTTAATTTATTTATTATTATTATACTTTAAGTTGTAGGGTACATGTGCATAACGTGCAGGTTTGTTACATATGTATACTTGTGCCATGTTGGTCTGCTGCACCCATCAACTCGTCATTCGCATCAGGTATAACTCCCAATGCAATCCCTCCCCCCTCCCCCCTCCCCATGATAGGCCCCGGTGTGTGATGTTCCCCTTCCTGAGTCCAAGTGATCTCATTGTTCAGTTCCCACCTATGAGTGAGAACATGTGGTGTTTGGTTTTCTGTTCTTGTGATAGTTTGCTAAGAATGATGGTTTCCAGCTGCATCCATGTCCCTACAAAGGACGCAAACTCATCCTTTTTTATGGCTGCATAGTATTCCATGGTGTATATGTGCCACATTTTCTTAATCCAATCTGTCACTGATGGACATTTGGGTTGATTCCAAGTCTTTGCTATTGTGAATAGTGCTGCAATAAACATACGTGTGCATGTGTCTTTATAGCAGCATAATTTATAATCCTTTGGGTATATCCCCAGTAATGGGATGGCTGGGTCATATGGTACATCTAGTTCTAGATCCTTGAGGAATCGCCATACTGTTTTCCATAATGGTTGAACTAGTTTACAATCCCACCAACAGTGTAAAAGTGTTCCTATTTCTCCACATCCTCTCCAGCACCTGTTGTTTCCTGACTTTTGAATGATCGCCATTCTAACTGGTGTGAGATGGTATCTCATTGTGGTTTTGATTTGCATTTCTCTGATGGCCAGTGATGATGAGCATTTTTTCATATGTCTGTTGGCTGTATGAATGTCTTCTTTTGAGAAATGTCTGTTCATATCCTTTGCCCACTTTTGGATGGGGTTGTTTGTTTTTTTCTTGTAAATTTGTTGGAGTTCTTTGTAGGTTCTGGATATTAGCCCTTTGTCAGATGAGTAGATTGCAAACATTTTCTCCCATTCTGTAGGTTGCCTGTTCACTCTGATGGTAGTTTCTTTTGCTGTGCAGAAGCTCTTTAGTTTAATTAGATCCCATTTGTCAATTTTAGCTTTTGCTGCCGTTGCTTTTGGTGTTTTAGACATGAAGACTTTGCCCATGCCTATGTCCTGAATGGTACTACCTAGGTTTTCCTCTAGGATTTTTATGGTATTAGGTCTAACATTTAAGTCTCTAATCCATCTTGAATTAATTTTCGTATAAGGAGTAAGGAAAGGATCCAGTTTCAGCTTTCTACTTATGGCTAGCCAATTTTCCCAGCACCATTTATTAAATAGGGAATCCTTTCCCCATTTCTTGTTTTTCTCAGGTTTGTCAAAGATCAGATGGCTGTAGATGTGTGGTATTATTTCTGAGGACTCTGTTCTGTTCCATTGGTCTATATCTCTGTTTTGGTACCAGTACCATGCTGTTTTGGTTACTGTAGCCTTGTAGTATAGTTTGAAGTCAGGTAGCGTGATGCCTCCAGCTTTGTTCTTTTGACTTAGGATTGTCTTGGAGATGCAGGCTCTTTTTTGGTTCCATATGAACTTTAAAGCAGTTTTTTCCAATTCTGTGAAGAAACTCATTGGTAGCTTGATGGGGATGGCATTGAATCTATAAATTACCTTGGGCAGTATGGCCATTTTCACGATATTGATTCTTCCTATCCATGAGCATGGTATGTTCTTCCATTTGTTTGTGTCCTCTTTGATTTCACTGAGCAGTGGTTTGTAGTTCTCCTTGAAGAGGTCCTTTACATCCCTTGTAAGTTGGATTCCTAGGTATTTTATTCTCTTTGAAGCAATTGTGAATGGAAGTTCATTCATGATTTGGCTCTCTGTTTGTCTGTTACTAGTGTATAAGAATGCTTGTGATTTTTGCACATTAATTTTGTATCCTGAGACTTTGCTGAAGTTGCTTATCAGCTTAAGGAGATTTTGGGCTGAGACAATGGGGTTTTCTAAATATACAATCATGTCATCTGCAAACAGGGACAATTTGACTTCTTCTTTTCCTAACTGAATACCCCTGATTTCTTTCTCTTGCCTAATTGCCCTAGCCAGAACTTCCAACACTATGTTGAATAGGAGTGGTGAGAGAGGGCATCCCTGTCTTGTGCCAGTTTTCAAAGGGAATTTTTCCAGTTTTTGCCCATTCAGTATGATATTGGCTGTGGGTTTGTCATAAATAGCTCTTATTATTTTGAGGTACGTTCCATCGATACCGAATTTATTGAGCGTTTTTAGCATGAAGGGCTGTTGAATTTTGTCAAAAGCCTTTTCTGCATCTATTGAGATAATCATGTGGTTCTTGTCTTTGGTTCTGTTTATATGCTGGATTATGTTTATTGATTTGCGAATGTTGAACCAGCCTTGCATCCCAGGGATGAAGCCCACTTGATCATGGTGGATAAGCTTTTTGATGTGTTGTTGAATCCGGTTTGCCAGTATTTTATTGAGGATTTTTGCATCGATGTTCTTCAGGGATATTGGTCTAAAATTCTCTTTTTTTGTTGTGTCTCTGCCAGGCTTTGGTATCAGGATGATGTTGGCCTCATAAAATGAGTTAGGGAGGATTCCCTCTTTTTCTATTGATTGGAATAGTTTCAGAAGGAATGGTACCAACTCCTCCTTATACCTCTGGTAGAATTCAGCTGTGAATCCATCTGGTCCTGGACTTTTTTTGGTTGGTAGGCTATTAATTGTTGCCTCAATTTCAGAGCCTGCTATTGGTCTATTCAGGGATTCAACTTCTTCCTGGTTTAGTCTTGGAAGAGTGTAAGTGTCCAGGAAATTATCCATTTCTTCTAGGTTTTCCAGTTTATTTGCGTAGAGGTGTTTATAGTATTCTCTGATGGTAGTTTGTATTTCTGTGGGGTCGGTGGTGATATCCCCTTTATCATTTTTAATTGCGTCGATTTGATTCTTCTCTCTTTTCTTCTTTATTAGTCTTGCTAGTGGTCTGTCAATTTTGTTGATCTTTTCAAAAAACCAACTCCTGGATTCATTGATTTTTTGGAGGGTTTTTTGTGTCTCTATCTCCTTCAGTTCTGCTCTGATCTTAGTTATTTCTTGCCTTCTGCTAGCTTTCGAATGTGTTTGCTCTTGCTTCTCTAGTTCTTTTAATTGCGATGTTAGAGTGTCAATTTTTGATCTTTCCTGCTTTCTCTTGTGGGCATTTAGTGCTATAAATTTCCCTCTACACACTGCTTTAAATGTGTCCCAGAGATTCTGGTATGTTGTATCTTTGTTCTCATTGGTTTCAAAGAACATCTTTATTTCTGCCTTCATTTCGTTATGTACCCAGTAGTCATTCAGGAGCAGGTTGTTCAGGTTCCATGTAGTGGAGCGGTTTTGATTGAGTTTCTTAGTCCTGAGTTCTAGTTTGATTGCACTGTGGTCTGAGAGACAGTTTGTTATAATTTCTGTTCTTGTACATTTGCTGAGGAGTGCTTTACTTCCAATTATATGGTCAATTTTGGAGTAAGTATGATGTGGTGCTGAGAAGAATGTATATTCTGTTGATTTGGGGTGGAGAGTTCTATAGATGTCTATTAGGTCTGCTTGCTGCAGAGATGAGTTCAATTCCTGGATATCCTTGTTAACTTTCTGTCTTGTTGATCTGTCTAATGTTGACAGTGGAGTGTTGAAGTCTCCCATTATTATTGTATGGGAGTCTAAGTCTCTTTGTAAGTCTCTAAGGACTTGCTTTATGAATCTGGGTGCTCCTGTATTGGGTGCATATATATTTAGGATAGTTAGCTCTTCCTGTTGAATTGATCCCTTTACCATTATGTAATGGCCTTCTTTGTCTCTTTTGATCTTTGATGGTTTAAAGTCTGTTTTATCAGAGACTAGGATTGCAACCCCTGCTTTTTTTTGTTCTCCATTTGCTTGGTAAATCTTCCTCCATCCCTTTATTTTGAGCCTATGTATGTCTCTGCGTGTGAGATGGGTCTCCTGAATACAGCAGACTGATGGGTCTTGACTCTTTATCCAGTTTGCCAGTCTGTGTCTTTTAATTGGAGCATTTAGTCCATTTACATTTAAGGTTAAGATTGTTATGTGTGAACTTGATCCTGCCATTATGATATTAACTGGTTATTTTGCTCGTTAGTTGATGCAGTTTCTTCCTAGCCTCGATGGTCTTTACATTTTGGCATGTTTTTGCAATGGCTGGTACCGGTTGTTCCTTTCCATGTTGAGTGCTTCCTTCAGGGTCTCTTGTAAGGCAGGCCTAGTGGTGACAAAATCTCTAAGCATTTGCTTATCTGTAAAGGATTTTATTTCTCCTTCACTTATGAAACTTAGTTTGGCTGGATATGAAATTCTGGGTTGAAAATTCTTTTCTTTAAGAATGTTGAATATTGGCCCCCACTCTCTTCTGGCTTGTAGAGTTTCTGCCGAGAGATCTGCTGTGAGTCTGATGGGCTTCCCTTTGTGGGTAACCCGACCTTTCTCTCTGGCTGCCCTTAAGATTTTTTCCTTCATTTCAACTTTGGTGAATCTGGCAATTATGTGTCTTGGAATTGCTCTTCTCGAGGAGTATCTTTGTGGCGTTCTCTGTATTTCCTGGATTTGAATGTTGGCCTGCCCTACTAGGTTGGGGAAGTTCTCCTGGATGATATCCTGAAGAGTGTTTTCCAACTTGGTTCCATTTTCCCCCTCACTTTCAGGCACCCCAATCAGACGTAGATTTGGTCTTTTTACATAATCCCATACTTCTTGCAGGCTTTGTTCATTTCTTTTTCTTCTTTTTTCTTTTGGTTTCTCTTCTCGCTTCATTTCATTCATTTGATCCTCAATCGCTGATACTCTTTCTTCCAGTTGATCGAGTCGGTTACTGAAGCTTGTGCATTTGTCACGTATTTCTCGTGTCATGGTTTTCATCTCTTTCATTTCGTTTATGACCTTCTCTGCATTAATTACTCTAGCCGTCAATTCTTCCACTTTTTTTTCAAGATTTTTAGTTTCTTTGTGCTGGGTACGTAATTCCTCCTTTAGCTCTGAGAAATTTGATGGACTGAAGCCTTCTTCTCTCATCTCATCAAAGTCATTCTCCGTCCAGCTTTGATCCGTTGCTGGCGATGAGCTGCGCTCCTTTGCCGGGGGAGATGTGCTCTTATTTTTTGAATTTCCAGCTTTTCTGCCCTGCTTTTTCCCCATCTTTGTGGTTTTATCTGCCTCTGGTCTTTGATGATGGTGATGTACTGATGGGGTTTTGGTGTAGGTGTCCTTCCTGTTTGATAGTTTTCCTTCTAACAGTCAGGACCCTCAGCTGTAGGTCTGTTGGAGATTGCTTGAGGTCCACTCCAGACCCTGTTTGCCTGGGTATCAGCAGCAGAGGCTGCAGAAGATAGAATATTTCTGAACAGCGAGTGTACCTGTCTGATTCTTGCTTTGGAAGCTTCCTCTCAGGGGTGTACTCCACCCTGTGAGGTGTGGGGTGTCAGACTGCCCCTAGTGGGGGATGTCTCCCAGTTAGGCTACTCAGGGGTCAGGGACCCGCTTGAGCAGGCAGTCTGTCCCTTCTCAGATCTCAACCTCCATGTTGGGAGATCCACTGCTCTCTTCAAAGCTGTCAGACAGAGTCCTTTGCGTCTGCAGAGGTTTCTGCTGCTTTTTTGTTGTTGTTGTTGTTGTTGTTGTTGTGTAGCTGTGCCCTGTCCCCAGAGGTGGAGTCTACAGAGACAGGCAGGTTTCCTTGAGCTGCTGTGAGCTCCACCCAGTTCGAGCTTCCCAGCAGCTTTGTTTACCTACTTAAGCCTCAGCAATGGCGGGCGCCCCTCCCCCAGCCTCGCTGCTGCCTTGCCGGTAGATCACAGACTGCTGTGCTAGCAATGAGGGAGGCTCCGTGGGCGTGGGACCCTCCCGGCCAGGTGTGGGATATGATCTCCTGGTGTGCCTGTTTGCTTAAAGTGCAATATTGGGGTGGGAGTTACCCGATTTTCCAGGTGTTGTGTGTCTCAGTTCCCCTGGCTAGGAAAAGGGATTCCCTTCCCCCTTGCGCTTCCCAGGTGAGGCGATGCCTCGCCCTGCTTCAGCTCTCGCTGGTCGGGCTGCAGCAGCTGACCAGCGCCGATTGTCCGGCACTCCCCAGTGAGATGAACCCAGTACCTCAGTTGAAAATGCAGAAATCACCGGTCTTCTGTGTCGCTCGCGCTGGGAGTTGGAGACTGGAGCTGTTCCTATTCGGCCATCTTGCTCTGCCCCGAGTTAAGACTTTGGAATGGCCAGGTGCAGTGGCTCACCGCTGTAAACCCAACACTTTGGGAGGCCAAGGCAGCTGGATCATCTGAGGTCAGGAGTTCGAGACCAGCCTGGCCAACATGGTAAAATCCATGTCTACTAAAAATACAAAAATTAGCCAGTTGTGGTAGTGGGTGCCTGTAATCCCAGCTACTCAGGAGGCTAGAGGCACGAGAATCACTTGAACTCAGGAGATAGAGGTTGCAGTAAGCCAAAATCACACCATTGTACTCCAGCCTGGATGACAGAGTGAGACACTGTCTCAAAAAAAAAAAGAATTTGGGGAACTGTTGGAAGGGCATGATTGTGTTTTGAAATGTGAGGACATGAGATTTGGGAGGGGCCAGGGCAGAATGATGGTTTGACTGTGTTCTTACCCAAATCTCATCTTGAATTATAGTTCCCATAATCCCCATGTGTCATGGAAGGGACCTGGTGAGAGGTTTTTTTTTGTTTTTTTTTTTTTGTGTGTTTTTTTTTTTTTGAGACAGAGTCCTGCTCCGTCTCCCAGGCTGGAGTGCAGTCTTATGCAATCTTGGCTTACTGCAACCTCTGCCTCCTGGGCTCAAACCATTCTCCTGCCTCAGCCTCCTGAGTAGCTGGGATTACAAGCACCTGCCACCATGCCCGGCTAATTTTTGTATTTTTAGTAGAGACAGGGTTTCACCAGGTTGGCCAGACTGGCCTTCAACTCCTGACCTCAGGTGATCCATCTGCCTAGGCCTCCCAAAGTGCTAGGATTACAGGCATGAGCCACTGTGCCTGGCCGAGAGGTAATTTAATCATGGGGGTGGTTACCCTCATGCTGTTCTTGTTATAGTGAGTGAGTTCTCATGAGATCTGATGATTTTATAAGGGGCTTTTCCCCTCTTCACTCATTCTTCTCCTTCCTGCTGCCATGTCAAGAAGGATGTGTTTGCTTCCTCTTCCACCATGATTGTAAGTTCCCTGAGGCTTCCCAAGTCATGCTGAACTGTGAGTTAATTCAACCCTTTTCCTTTATAAACTACCCAGTCTCAGGTATGTCTTTATTAGCAGTATGAGAACAGACTAATACACTATATAATTCATTCTTTTAAAGTGTACAAATTTAGTTTTTCATATGTTCACAAAGGATGTCTATTTTAAGGCATCTGAGATAGTCCACTCTCTGAGAAAAAATAATCCTCCAAAGGAAGCATTTCTCTTTTTTTAGGCTAGTCAATCCAAAAGAAGCATTTATGATATAACATTTCTATTGAGTGTTTGGTTTTACATAGGTAACAAGAGTTTTTGAAATAATATATTTGGATTTTCTTTTCATTTATTTTCCTGATCAATTCTGGTATTTTTACAGTGTGAGATGAGTCTTCAGGAACAAATTACAATGTATTATTATATTGTGCCAATAGAATTTGAGTTTACCTTATGATAGCCTAATGTCTGAACTTGGCCCAGGAACCACTAAGCTATAAGTTATTCACAAACAATATGGTTGTTTACTTTAAAAACTCAAGAGAAGAAGCTGAGAAATTGTTAGAATTGATAAGAGAGTTCAGCTAAATACAAGATAATATACACAAAAATAAACTTTTCCTATATACCAAAAACAACCAGATTAGAAAACACAATGGGAGAAAGAGCTACAAACATTAATGAGATAGTAAAGGAATGTGGGAATAAACGGAGAGATTTACCATGTTCCTGGATGAGACAATTCAATGTTGTGAAGCTATTATTTCCAAATTATATTGAATGTTTAATGTACATAAAATACTAACAGGGTTTTGTCTGAAATGTAAGAAATTTATTCTAAAATTCATCTGAAAGAATAAAGTCGAAATAACATACATATATATGTCTGTGTGTACACACACACACAGACACACACACACACACACACACACACACACTGAATACAGGACAAAGGAAGCCTCACAAATAAACAAGGAAGAGGTGGATTGTTCAATAAATGCTGCTACAGGGAAAGTAAGCTATTATTTGGAGAAAAGAGCTAAAATGTCATGCCGTATACCTAAGTGTATTGTAATTAAAGAGTTTCATTTAAATCATCAAACCATAAAAATAATAGAAAAAACTGAAGGGACTCCCAGAAGATGGGCTCAGGATTTAGAGTCCCTCTGCTTGCAGTTCTTTTGTGTCTCTTCCCTTAAGGGAAAACAGTGGGGCCCTCCTCAGAGCCTACAAAGGTTTTTCCTTGGCCCTGGTGCTTTCTAGGCAGAAGCAAGACTCCAACCCAACGGCACAACACTATTATCTTCGTGTGCAGCAAAATCGGTGGTCAAGGTCCCTTAGCATTCGTGGAGCTGAAAAGAATTGAATGGGGCCTCTGCCCAGGCACCCCTCAGGTGCCACAGGCCCAAGCTCACTTCTATCCTGTCGCCACATAACAAGAAAGTATCAAGAGGGACAAGGGAGAGAGGTTGGATGTAAAGTCGATAGGGGAACGGTTCCTTGTTGAGGGAAGGAAACAGACCTTCAGACTCACTGCTGCTACCAGGTCCAAGACTGTCACAGGGAACCCACTCTTTTCAGGCCTCCACAGCATAAACCACCACAGTCTCAAGGCATGATGTCTGAGGAAGAACTAAAAACATTCAGAGCCCACATGCTGGCTCCCAAGACCTGGTGGCACTTTTTCTCAACAACCAGTTTTCCTGTTTTCGCCAGTAACTGGAAGAAAACAGAGCTTAGGGATGGCCTTAGACAGGGAACTGGTGAGTCAGAAAACAGAGCAGTCATGCTGATAGCTGGAGGAGGGCTCCACCCCCTTTACAAACCAACTGCCTGGCGGTGAGCCAGGTAACACAGCCCAAAAGCATCTGTGCAAACAAGTCCTCCCTGAAGACAAGCAGAGTCTGGGAGATGCCTCACTCTTATCTCCGAGATCTCTCACACCATATGACATATACAGGTCATTATAGCACATGGTGTTCGTAGAGGATTAGCAGTTCAGCAAATGTGTCACCCTGACAAATCACTCAGTGCTTTCAAGTGATCACTACCCTGTTCTTTGGTTATTTTAACAAATGCTTATGGAGTTCCTATTATGTGGCAAGAACTGTTCTATTAGGTTGGTGCAACCTAATAGAATTACTTTTGCACTAAGGCCGGGCGCGGTGGCTCACGCCTGTACCAGCACTTTGGGAGGCTGAGGCGGGCAGATCACAAGGTCAGGAGTTCGAGACCAGCCTGGCCAATATGGTGAAACCCTGTCTTTACTAAAAATACAAAAATTAGCCAGACATGGTGGCGCGTGCCCGTAGTCCCAGCTACTCGGGAGGCTGAGGCAGAAGAATCGCTTGAACCAGGGAGGTGGAGGTTGCAGTGAGCCAAGATCGCACCACTGCATGCCAGCCTGGGTGACAGAGCGAGACTCTGTCTCAAAAAAAAAAAAAGAAAACAGAATTACTTTTGCGCCAACCTAACAGATGCTGGGATTGCAGCACTGAATAAAACAAAGACTCTGCCCTCAAAAAGTTTGTATTCTAGTTTAGGGAAGCAGACGATCAATCAAGTAAGCCAGTCACACCATTAGGTAGTGACAAGTACCATGAAGAAAAATCAAGGGCTCAGCGGGAGTCCTATTTCAGCTGGGGTGCTGACAGAGACCCTTCCTGGAAATGTGTTCTTTGGATAGAGATCTGAATGAAGTGAGGCAACCAGCTGCCACTGGGGGAAGAACAGTCCAAGCAAAGGGACCAGTAAGGACAAAAACACTGAGAAGGAATCTACTTGGCATGTTTAGGGAACAGCAAGATGGCCTGGTAACTGGCCGGGGTGAAATGAACAGGGGGAGAATGGAAGATGAAGTGAGAGAGGTGATAGGGACTAGATCAAGTAGGACCTCAAGGATCAAGGTGTTGACTTTGGATATTTTTTCTAAGTGAGAAGAGGAATTGTTGGAGGAGTTAAAATGTTTTATTATGAAAGTTTCTAAACAGATACGAAAGTAGAGAGAATAGTATGGTGAACCTCCATAAATTCATCACCTAGATTCAACAATTATCAAGATAATGCCACTTTCTTCATCTATTTCAATTTTTCTATTTTTGCTGAAGTATTTTAAAGCAAATTTCACCCTTACATATGTCACATCTGAAAAATATGAATACTTTCTTACATAAAAATAAAGCCATTATCACAACTAACAAAATTAATTCTTTGGTATCATCTAATGCTCAGTCCATAGTCAAATTTCCCTCATTGCCTTAAAAATTGTTTCCAGTTGGTTTATGATGTCCCATAAATTACTTTCATCTAAAGCAGTCCTTCATCTCCTGTCCCTCACTTTTTTCGTACAACTGACTTATTTTTAAGAAAAGGGGTCTCACTGTTTTGCCCAGGATGTAGTGCAGTGGTTATTAATAGGCACGATCCCATGACTGATCAGCATTGGAGTTTTGACCTGCTCCATTTCCAACCTGGCTCGGTTCACCCCTCCTTAAGCAATCTGGTGGTTCCCTGCTCCCAGGAGGTCACCATATCAATGCCAAACGTGTGCCAAACTTAGTGCAGATACCCCACTGGCATAGCACACTCCAGCCCAGAGCTCCTGGGCTCAAGCAATCTTCCTGCAGCCTTCCGAGTAGCTGGGACTACAGGTACATGTCTCCAAGCCCGGATCCACTGACTTCTTAAAGAAACTAGATTACCGTCCTGTAAAAAGTCCTGGATTCTGGATTTCTGTTTGCTTCCCTGTGGTATCTTTTCATTTGTTCCTTTATTCCATTTCTTGTAAACTGAAAGTTAGTCCAAGGCTTGTTTAGATTCGGGATTAACTTTAGAGGTAAGAATAAGTATAGGTAGGTCCTTCACATTGGGTTGCCCCACTTTTAGTGACTCTAAGATTGATCAGAAATGCAGGTGGTGATCGAGACCATCCTGGCTAACACCGTGAAACCCCGTCTCTACTAAAAAATACAAAAAAAAACTAGCCGGGCGTGGTGGCGGGCGCCTGTAGTCCCAGCTACTCTGGAGGCTGAGGCAGGAGAATGGCGTGAACCCGGGAGGTGGAGCTTGCAGTGAGCTGAGATCCGGCCACTGCACTCCAGCCTGGGCGACAGAGCCAGACTTCGTCTCAAAAAAAAAAAAAAAAAAAAAAAAAAAAAAGAAATGCAGGTGGTGACAGCGTGATCTTTTCATTGTGACATTCTACATCAACCTTTCACCTCATGGTTTTAGCAGCCAATGATCATCATTGACTGACACTATTATTTCATCAGAGGTTGTACAATAATGTTTTTCTATTTCTATCACTCCCTGCACACTTATTAGCTGATATGATACAGTATATTCAGAGACATCCCACTTCCATCTCCACCCCCTCTAACCTGTCCCTTCCCTCTCTCTACAGATAACCATTTTTGTTAATCTGGGGTTTGTTTTCCTTCTAGAGTACTTTTTGCAACAAAAAGCATTTCTAGATCTATTATATATAATAGATATATATTATATCTATTATATGTAATAGATAATAATGTATATAATATGATATATAAAATATATATATTTTTATTCCCCCCATCCAGCCCAAAAGGTAGTATTACTATATATGGTGCTCTGTATCTTGCTTTTTTCACTAAAACATATTCTGAAAGTCACTCCACATCAGTGTCTAAAGATTGTCCTCATCATTGGAAGGGTTTTGAGCAGGGAATGGCAAAATCTGGCCTACAGTTTAGAAGCCTTCCTCTAGCTGTCTTGTAGAAAATAGAATTTAAAAGGGCAAACGCCAAAGCAGGGAGGACATTAAGAGGCTATCACAATGGTCTAGGGAGACCTGGTGATGAACCGGCATGGATAATGCAAGTAAGGTCAACACCCCGGGGATGGAGGGGCCCGGGCCCCTAACAACTTCACTGAGCAGAACTGCCACAGTAACGCACATACCTTGTGATGACTGAGAGGAAGAAAGAGATAGATCTTTAACTTATTTAAGCCATATTTTATTTTGGATCTCTGTCACATGCACTGAACCTACATCCCAACTAACAGAAATCATTCTAGTTCTAATATGTTCTTATTGTTACAATTGAGAGTCAAGAAAACTGGCTTCTTGTCTTGACTGGGTTGGTCATGCAACCTTGGGCAAAGAAGAGCTGTGTGGGTATTCCAGGTAGAGGGAACAACATGGGAGAGCTTTCAGAGGCTGTGAAATTTAGCCTTTATCTCCTAAGCAATAGTACCTGAAAGTGACAAGTGCAAAAGGAAATTTCAAAAGATTAAATGGGTAGTGAAGGGAAGAGAAACCAGGGACCAAGAGACCAGAATAGAAATCCGGCCCTAGTCCTTGACTCAAGATAACTTATGTCCTCAAAGACTTGCCATGGCTAACCCTACCACTACCTCTCTGACCCCACTTCCTACTCCTTTCTCTACTTGTTGCTCGCCACGCTGGCCCACTTGCTGCCCCTTGAACAAGTTAAGCATGCTCCTGCCTCAAGGACTTTGTACCTGCTATTCTGTCTGTCTGCAGTGACTTTTCCCCTAGAGCCACATGCCTTCCTTTGCCAACCTATCTAAAATTGCAACCCATTAACCAGCGCCCTTACTCTGATTTATTTTATTTTGCAGAATGTAGCACAGCTTGGTATTATATTGTATTGTATTATATTATATTATATTATATTATATATGTTTGCTGTTGTCTTCTCTCCCTAGAATGTAAGCATCATGAGGACAGAGACTTTGTCTAGTTCACTTCTGTAACCCCAGCACTTAGAACACTGCATGAAACATAACACGCAATAAATATTTGTTGAACAAATGAATGAGATAGATATAAAATAGATTTCGTTTAAGCCTTTTTACTCGTACTTTTCTTCAAGGAATCTTAGCTAGAGAAAATGTGAGGTAGCAGTGGTTGGCAGAGGAGGGCTAAGATGGAAGACTTGGTCCTGAGACTAAAAACATCAAGGAAGGAGCTTGAAGAGGAGCCAAGAGGCTTAGCCCAGCTCCATTTACAGACTGAGAATCACTCGGGTCAATATTTGTGGAGACTCTTTTCTGTAACTATCGAAACCTGCTATTTTTGCAGCCCTTTCTTTTCCCTAAAGTTATGAATAAATTTTTAAGAAAAATAGACTTTAAATTCAGGAAGAACATTCATAGGAAACTATCTTTAAAACCTCAGATGGGGAAGAATTGATTAAACAACACGCAAAAAGTATAAACCTCAAGAGAAAGGATTGATAAATTCAACCACATTAAAATTAAGAACTTGAAAAAAAATCTCTAAAAACGGGAAAAGGGCTGGGCAAAGTAGCTCACGCCTTTAATCCCAACACTTTTGGAGGCTGAGGTGGGCGAACTGCTAGAGTTCAGGAATTTGAGACCAGCCTGGCCAACATGGTGAAACTCCATCTCTACAAAAAACACAAAAATTAGCTGGGCATTGTGGCATGCACCTGTAGTCCCAGCTACTTGGTAGGCTGAGGTACAAGAATTCCTTGAGGCACAAGAATTCCACCCAGGAGGTGGAGGTTGCAGTGAGCTAAAATCGCACCACTGCACTCTAGCCTGGGCCTGGGTGAGAGAGTGAGACTCTCTCTCAAATAAATTATAAATGAATAAATAAGTGAAAAGACAATCTACCAACTAGGAAAAGGAGAATTCATTCAGCAAATATTATTGAGCACCTACTATGTGCCAAGTGTTGTCAACAGCCCTTCAGATACATCAGTGAACAGATCAAAGCATATTGTTTAGACTTAGGGAGATAATCTCCAGAATTAAAACCAAAATGAGTTAAAATTGTTTACCCTTAGGAAGTGGAGACAGGGTTAGAGAACTGTTCTTTTTCATCATAAACCCTCCATACTATTTTATTTTTTATTACTTGAATTTATTCCTTTGTTAGAAATTTAAAAGAGAAAACATTGTAACAAAATAAAAGGTACTTTATAAATTTTTTTTTTAAATCCCTACTCTCAGAGGAGCATTTTATTTAAAACTATGCCTTTGTTCTCACTTATAGGTGGGAGCCATATGATGAGAACGCATGGACACAAACAGACACTGGGGCCTACTTGTGGGTGGAGGAAGGGAGGAGGGAGAGGATCAGAGAAAATAATGAATGGGTGCTAGGCTTAGTACCTGGGTGATGAAATAAGCTGTACAACGAACCCCTGTAACATGAGTTTACCTATAAAACAAACCTGCACATGTACTTCGGAACCTAAAATAAAAGTTTTTTTAAAAAAACTATGTCTTGATTACTATGAAACAGACACCATTCTAAGTACTTTACACATATTAATTCAATTAATCATCATCATAACATATGAATTAGGTACTCCACAGATGAGAACAAAGAAGCTCAAAGAGGTTAAGGAAGCTGAGGCACAGAGAGGTTAAATTGTGTGAGATCTCACAGTTAGTAAAAAATGGAGCTGGGATTTGAATCCACATGGTCTGGCTCTGGAGGCTATGTCTTCTATACCTCACCGCACATTGGTATGTCAACAGTTCCAGCACCTAACTGACAAAGGATTAATATATGGAACATATCAAGAGCTCCTGAAAATCAATAAGAGAAAAACAACCAATAGAAAAATCAATAAAAACATAAACAAGAATTTTCCGGAAGAAATATTGCTCATAAACATATGAACTGACACACCCAAACTCGTTAGTAATTAAGGAAATGCACATGAAAACCACAGCAAGGTAGCATCTCACACTAAACTGATGGGCAACAATTTTAAAGTTAGTTAAAGCCAAGTGTCACAGAGGATATGGAGCAATGTGAACTGTCACACTCTGGCAAAGGCATATATTGATACAATCATTTTGGAAAACACAATCTAGTAGGCTCTAGTACAAGTGAATACACACAGACCATATGACCCAGCAGTTCCACTCTTAGTTATAGATCCTAGAGAAACTTTTGCACATGAGCACCAGAAGACATAAAATAGAATGTTCTAGAAGCAATGTACATAATAGGAAAAAACAATATAAATGTCCATCAATAAGAACATGGATGAATGAACTGTGGTACATCCATATTCATACAATGGAATACAAAAAACAGAGCTGCTTATGTAAACAAAGATGAGTATCAAAATCATAGTGTTGAGTGAAAACAATCAAGTAACAGAAGAATACTGTGTGTGTGTGTGTGTGTGTGTGTGTGTGTAATGTTTCTATGCCAAAAGCAGACAAACCTAAATGTTTTATTGTTTAGGAAGACATACATATGCGATGGAACTGTAAATAAAATCAAGGGAATGATAGACAAACACATCAGTTACTCATGGTAGGGGAGGGTACAGGGGAACGAGAACAGGGAGAGGCACACAGGGGCCTTAGAAACTACTGGCAGCATCTATTTCTTAAGTCAGAGGGCAGACACACATATATTTGCATATTATTCTTTCAACTCTTTTATATGCATGATATATTTCATAATTAACACAAAAAGGAAAAGATAAAAAATCCCTAGTAGATCTGAAAAGCATTACATATTCTTTTCAGAAACAAGAAGATAGGGAAGGAGCTAGAAGGCCATGCCTGTTTCTGCTAATCCACCCCTTGTTGCACGCCAGATCTCTCGGCTATTGATTGCACTACCAGGACTTCCTCTTGGCACCCAACACTTGGTCTATGCACCTCATACCAGCCCTTCCCCAGTGGTAACAAATTAGCAGCCCTTGGGCTAAATCTGTTTGTAGTTGTGTTTTATGTGGACAGCACAGTTATGGTTGTTTTTAAATTTGAAATGGTTCAGAAAAACAAGACACACATACATACATATATGCATGTACACATGTACATATGCATATATGTACAGAGAGATGAAATAAATATGCACAATATTGTTGAATTGGAGAGGTAGATGATATACAGTTGTTTATTATACTATTCTTTCAACCTTCCTGTATGTTTGAAGTTTTTTCTAAGAAAAGTTGGAGAAACTAAATTTGAAGGCCTTTAGAAGGAACACGCCCTCTCTGGGTCAACCAAGTCCCCACCATTCCCTATTACAACTCTCTGCCTGGTTCCCTCATCTCTGTATCTCCGATCCCTAGAGACACTTGAGTTTGCAACCTCTGGCTCAGCTTGTAGGTCTTGACTCCTTCTAGGTCTCCCTGCCTCCTCTCTGTAAACAGGTCACAGCTCTGGGGCATAAAAGATGTTTTTCTCATTCCCAGAGGCTGAATAAACCATACACTAAGTTTAGTTTAGTTTTGAGAACAGGTTAAGGACAATAAAAGTTGATGTAATTCCCCACTACCCTGCAGTGAAGGGCATCCCTCTCCACCCACAGCCCCAGCAGCTACAGTAACTTTGGCAAGTATGCCATCTCTTAGAAGATAAAGATGAGGCCTTGGAAACATCAAGCCACACCAGCTACTTCTCCCAGAAGGTAAGATGAAAAATTTTATGACTCCCTTTTTTTTTTTTTTCAGATGGCATTTCTCTCTTGTTACCCAGGCTGGAGTGCAATGGCGCGATCTCAGCTCACTGCAACCTCCATCTCCAGGTTCAAGTGATTCTCCTGCCTCGGCCTCCCAAGTAGCTGGGATTACAGGTGCCCACCACCATGTCCGGCTAATTTTTTGTATTTTTAGTAGAGATGGGGTTTCACCATATTGGCCAGGCTGGTCTTGAACTCCTGACCTCAAGTGATCCACCTGCCTCGGCCTCCCAAAGTGCTAGGCCCCCACGCCTGGCCCAGTTTTATGATTCTTTATGTCTCCTGTAGTATCTCTGACACCAAAGGTAAAAAGAGTGGGAAACTAAGATCTTCCAGAAACATTAAGGGGCCAATGGGGTTACCTACTTATGAAGGATATAATGTATGAGATGAATGACTGTTACCCAGTGGGCGCAGGCAGCCATTCCTGGACTTGAGAATGAATGAGAAAGAGTCCCTGGTAGGTGCATAAGCCCCGGAGAGTTTGCAGCCAATAAACCATTGCCCTTCAGACTGATGGGTTCTCAGTCCCTCACAGTTCAGTCATGCTGGAGAAATGGAAGCAGCTTCCCAGATAGCATTTGCCTAGGCACATTCTGTGATATGACAGATTCTGTCTTTGCACACCATGGTTTTCACTCCTGCAGCTATCACACTGCATTAAATAAATCCTCAATCTTTGCTGCCCCTACCTTGGCTACTTACACACACACACACACACACACACACACACACACACACACCCTACAGCACGAATTCATCCAATTGTTTGCTCCTGCAGCTATCACACTGCATTAAATAAATCCTTGATCTTTGCTGCCCCTACCTTGGCTATTTACAAATACACACACACACACACACACACACACACACACACACCCCCTACAGCATGAATTCATCCAATTGTTTTGCACCAAAACATGTTTAAAAGGAAAAGGAAGAAAGCCAGAGGCAGGTAGGGTAACTTGGGTATAAGCTGAGGTTAGCCAGTGACACTGCATGACACCCTGGCCCACAATGTCAAAGCAGGTGCGAAAATGGCAAGTCTCCTGTCTGATTGTTCTAATCACCCAGACAGAGAGACCAAGATCACTTGCCCTTTCGATATCCACTAACCTTTGACCTAGGACTAGGCCTGGGTGGTTTCCACTGGCTTTGCCACCTTTTGGAATGGCCTTCCCTCTTGGCTTATTTTTGCCTTGACCTCCCCACTTGCTGACCTTCCAGATCTTAGAACATCAAGTTGCGTCTTGATACCTGGATCCTCATATGACCAAACATTGGCTTGGGAGAATGTTGACACCTCTTCATCCTCTGTGACCTATTTTAGCTATTTGCTGCCCACATCCTATTGTGACAGAAATCACTTGAGAGTTTGAATCTGCTCTGATGAATGCTTACAGGCCAAGGACTGAAGATAAGGGAAAGAAGAATTCTATTACCAAAGCTGTAGCATCAAGAAGATGCCTTCAGCTCTCAGAGTAGAAAGCGAAGGCCAAGGCCAGATAACTAGCTGCTAAGTTGTGATCCAGGGGCAAGACAGTACTTTTCATGTGTAGTGCTCCAGAGAGAAATTCCAACTGGAAAAACCTGAATCAACAAAGATAGATAGGTAGGTAGGTAGGTAGGTAGATAGATAGATAGATAGATAGATAGATAGACAGATACACAGATACATGGATACATAGATAGAAAAGAAGGACAGATAGGATAGATAGAAAAGAAGGACATTCATAAAACAATGAAAGTATGTCATCAGTCAAGGATTATTATTACTACAATTTCTTGATGTCATATCAAGAAAACAAAAACAAAAGGAAAGGATCATGTCCTTACTAACAACCAGTTCTCCACATTCCCAGGTTTTCTTTTAGCTATTACTTTTTTAAAAAATATGTAATTCAGGCAAGGTGGCCAGGACCACCCAGATACCAAGAAAATCCCTGGATGCCCCAGACACTCTGGCCTAGGAAGTTGTAAAACACTAATCATTAGTTCAGGTGAGCTGACTGAATGTTTCTCAAAAGGAAAACAAAACTAGAAAAGCCTAGAAACCAAGACACTGATGAAACACAGATTTCTTATCTAGTTTATCCTGGGTACAGGCTGACCTCAGTGATGGGACTTACAAATCCCATTTTTCCAGGCGTCACCTCAGCCCTGGACTTAGCTTGCATTTAAACATTTCCTCAGTTTAACTGAGGTGAATCCAAACAACAGCCCTGCCAGGTCTAGTAGGATACTGGGGGCCTTCATGAAACGCGCTATCTTAGACAATCTTGTGTTGCCATAACAGAATACTACAGACTGGGTAATTTACAAAGAAAATAAATTTATTTCTTCTAGTTCTGGGGTCTGAGAAGTTCAAACTTAAGGGGCCTGCGTCTAGTGAGGGTCTTCTTACTGCGTCATCCCATGGTAGAAGGCAGAAGAGGAAGAGCGAGAGCGAGAAAGCACCAAACTCGCTTTTATAACGAATTCCCTCTTGTGATAATGAACCCACTCCCATGATAACTAGCCCCTTCCTGTGATACTGACATTAATTATCCCTTAAAGGTCCACCTCTTAACAGCATTGTATTTGGAATTAAGTTTCTAACACACGAACTTTGGGGGACACTTGCAGACCACAGCGCTTGCCTCCTGAGTTGTTTGGAGAAGAAAATCAAGCCCTTTGTTCAGACATGGTCATCTCCTTGGAGAGAGAGGCTGATTCTGCTGACCTGGCTGCCTGATCCCCGGAACATACCCAGGTTGATGGAAGCTTTAGAATGCATTTCACAGGCCGGGCACGGTGGCTCACACCTGTAATCCCAGCACTTTGGGAGGTCAAGGCTGGTAGATCTGTTGAGGTCAGGAGTTCGAGACCAGCCTGGTCAACATGGTGAAACCCCATCTCTACTAAAAATACAAAAATTAGCTGGGTGTGGTGGCACACACCCATGATCCCAGCTACTCAGGAGGCTGAGTCAGGAGAATCGCTTGAACCTGGGAGGCAGAGGTTGCAGTGAGCCAAGATCATGCTATTGCACTCCAGCCTGGGCAACAAGAGTGAGACTCCGTCTCAAAAAAAAAAAAAAAAAATGCATTTCACTTTCTGTACCACACTAACTCCTAGAAAGTGCTGGGGGAGAGGACATAGCAGTGCCACTGAGAAGGCTCCAAGTAAGGGAGGGTTTCTGATCAGTGACCTTTCACCTACCATTAAAAAGCTAAAGATCTGACCAGAGTGTGGAAGAGACAGGTCTAAAAATAAGTGCTTCCTCGATAATAGGAGATTGGTTAAATGAATTACAGCATACCCATACAATGAAATGCTATGTACGATGTTATAGAAGAAGATTGACATGAAAAATGTCCACGATATACTTTTGGGTGAAAAAGCAGGTTACAAAATGGGACATAGAATATAATCCCATTTTGGTTAATATATATAATAACTAACATGTATCGAGTTTTTAATATGATCATATATATGAGCAAGGTGCTGATCAAAGTGCTTCACATGAATTATTCTAACTACATGACAACCCTGTGATGTGGGTATTATAATTATTGTTTTACTTATGAGGAAACGGAGGCACTAAGAAATTAAATCATCTGCCATAGTTCACTTAAGTGGCAGAGCTGAGATATAGACTTAGATATGTTGGACTCAAGAACCCGAACTCTTAACAGTGACACTATACCTATGCTTATACTTATATAGACAAAAAGTCAAGAAAGATAGATACCAGGATGTTAACAGTTAACAGTGGTCATTTCTGGATAGTGAGATTATGAATTACTTTTGTTCCCTTTATACTTTTCTGAGGGCTCTGAAAATTTTATGATTTACATGGATTATTTTCATAATCAGAAATAAAAGGAAATAAATTTCCATTTTGGGAAAAAAGCAAGCAAGCCATTGTTTCCAACCTGGAGGTGCAAACCTCTGAGGAGTGGAAGAGCAACTTAATTACACAAGGATCCCAGAAACCTCTACCTGACCCAAGCCTTGTTTAGAATGAATAAATAATATGCTTGCAGCACACTTTTCTTTCAAATGCATATAAATACTGTCATTATGTAATATACACAGTGGCTTTAGTTTGTTACATATTATCATGTGGAGAGCCATGGCATTGTAAACGTTAAAATACTTAGGCGATGGTTGGGATCTAGTGCTAAAAAGAAAAATATATATACAGATCAACTCTCTTAGCTCAAGTGTCTTCTCAACAATTTACTTCCTTTTTTTTCTAGGGGAGGCAGGAGGAAATACAGGAGAAAAACTGAGAATTCACACATTATTAAAAGTTAACCCAGGAGGCTTGCTTCCTGGAGAAGACAATTTACAAGGATGAGAGAGCATGGAGAGGGAGTTGGTGTAGGCCCAGGATATTCTATTCCGGAAAGACAGAGTGCTAATCTCCCCATATTGTCAGGGGCGAGTCTCCATCCTCAATCACGGAATGTCAGCACATCAGTAGAGCAGTGGTGCCGTGAGACCTGAGTGCTAACATTTGCTCTAGGGCCAGGCTGGTTTCCAGTAAACAGGAAGACCTAGAGTGGGAGGGCAAAGTAGGCAGAATTTTTTCTTTTGCCAAAGTGCCTCAAAGGTGAGCACCTGCCTTCCTTCCTTTCTCTCATTCTTTCTTCTCCCCTTTTGTAATGTGTTCCTTGTCTTCTGTCTCTGTATGGCCTCTCATCCCCCACTCAAGTCCCCAGGACATATGCCCCCATAGGACTCTAGTGATCTCATTACATGTGAGAAATCATCCAACCATAGACCCCAAACTAAGATCCTCACTTACTGATCCTTCTCTTAACACCAAGGCCCTAGGGCTTTCAGGCATTAAGAGCAGATATACTGACAAATAAGATATGGTCCCAGTCTCTTTAGAGGCATGCAATCTTCAGGTGGAAAAAGCAAAAAACAAAACCAAAAACCACATACACACACAACCACATTTGCTTTAATGGGCATAAAGTTACAAGAGTCAAAGAGAGAAGTGAGGGCTTTGCTTCCCCCGTCCCACTTTGGCCTGTATTTGAGACTCACCTAGGAATCACGCTCCACACCCCACCCCTGCTCGTGGAAGCTTGGAAGACTGGCTTACTCCAGAGAAAAACAGTCTTCACTAAGTCAGTGGCAATGGAAAAAAAGGAGGGGAGGAAGGGAGATTGTTCTATATTAAAAGAAAAATAAGATCTTGACAAAGGGATCAAATCTGAATCACTATAGTCTTTGAATCCAGCTATCAATCTGCAAGAAATACAGAGGAACATGCTGAAGCACTGTAAGTATGAGATAAGCAAAATCCAAACTGTGGGAAATTCTACAGGTCAAATCCTGTGAGCTCTTCAACAGCTAAAGCATAAGGAAAGGAAAGGGGTGGAGGGGGAACCGACTTAAACTCTTCAAAAGCACCAAAGTCATGGAAGTCGAGGAAAGACCGAGAAACTAACCCAATCTGAGTATGTGGTTAAAAAAATAAAATAAAATAAAATAAAAACAGAGACACTGTCACAGATTGGAGGAGACAAAGGAGAGATGATGATTAAATGCAATGTGAGATTCCAATGGGATCCTGGGACAGAAAATGGACATTTGTGGAAAAAACTGATACAGTACAAATAAAACTTGGTGTTTAGTAAATATAAATGCACCAATATTGGTTTCTTAGTTGTGATAAATATGCCATTGTTAATAAGATGTTAATATAAAGGGGAAGCTACACGAAGGGTGTAGAGAACTCTCTATACTATCTTTGCAACTCTCTCATAAATCTAAAACTATTCCAAAATAAAAAGTAAAAATGGCCAGGTGTGGTGGCTCATGCTGGTAATCCCAGCACTTTGGGAGGCTGAGGTGGTAGGATTTCTTGAGCTCAGGAGTTCAAGACCAGCCTGGGCAGCATGGTGACACCCCATCTCTACAAAAAATAAAAAATTAGCCAGGCATGATAGTGCATACCTGTAGTCCCAACTACTCAGGAGGCTGAGGCTGGAGGATCACTTAAGCCTCAGAGATTGAGGCTGCAGTGAGCTGTGTTTGCACCACTAAACTCCAGCCTGGGTGACAGAGTGAGATCCTGCCTCAAAAAAATAAAACAAAATAAAATAAAATTAAAAAGAGAGAGAAAATTTCAAGGACAAATCAATATTTAAAATGGGGAAGACTAAACCATAGTCATTAGGGAAGTACAATTAGGTAAGAAAACCATAGAAATGCAAGGAAAAGATGACTCTGAATGTCAAGATGATGGTTACTTTGGGAGGAGGAAGTGGTGGGTTGTGGCTGGAATGGGGCACATGGAGAGCATCCTGGGGTGGATAGAAAAGTTCATCTTCTTCACCAAGTGGTGGTTACAAGGTGTTTGTCTTACAATAATTCATTAACCAATACATTTGTTTTAAGTGGCTTTCTGTATCTGGGTTCTATTTTATCATGACAAACAAAGAGCAAGAGACTGAGACATAAGGCATGTAACATCCAAATATAACCAGTGGACCTTGTTTGGATGTGATTCAAATTGGCCAACTATATAGAAAGATATTTGAATATGGACTGGATATTAGATATTATTAAGGAATTATTAAATTTGTTAAGGGTGATATGAAAGAAAACATCTGTATTTTTTGTAGATGCACAGTGATGCATTTAGGGGTGAAATGACATGCTATCTTAGAATTGCTTTAAATTACTCCAAGGAAAAAAAAGGTGGGGAGATAAATGAAACAAGTATGGAAAAATATTAATAGTTGTTGAAGATGAACATGAAGATAAAAATTTGTTGCATCTTCTCGCTTTTTGTGTGTTTGAAAATTTTTATAATAAAAGTTAAAAGTGGAGCAGCCCCAAAGCAGCCTGCTTCAGGGCAACAAAGGCCAAATCCCAGGTGCTCCCCACACCACAAATCCCCAGAACTCCCTTCTCAGCAGTCATCTCCCTAAGGTCACAATCCCTACAGTTTCTGAGTAGCCTGTGAGGGGGTTTCACCTTCTCTAGGTCCCTGTGTCACTCCGACTACATGGCAGTCATTCTCACCTTTCTCCATCTTGATGTGCTAATAATCCTAGGAAAGACAGTCAAAGGGCAAATGGGCTGGACCAGACCTGACGGGGCAGTCCTTGTACTTCAGAACCTGCCCCTGCAGTGGGTGGGGGACAGGGAAGGACAAGAGGGAAGAGGGCAGGTACAAGCTCCTCATAGTCATATGCATTCACGATTAAGTGAACTTCCAGAGGCTGGTAGCACCTTTGGTTGGAACACTGTTCTGAGATCTCTGCCTCCCTCAGGCTCCCAAGAATCATGCCTCATTCCAAGCAGCCTAGTCACTTCCAGAGTCTGATGCTTCTGCAGTGGCCTTTGAGCTACCTTGCCATCTGTGAGTATTGACCCAAGAGTGCATAGCAAGAAGCCAGAGTCAGAAGCCAGGGCCAGATCTAGGGTGACTTTCAGGGCCATGTGAAGTCTCATCTCGAGCCTTTCCATCATCTAAGATTGTACTAGAGGGTAAAACCAAGGAGTCTCGAGTTCCATGAGTGCCCTGGAGAAGAATGAGATAGAGCCCCAGGAGACAGTGAGAATATGTAGGGGGAGGGGCGGGGGATGGAACAGGGTCATGATGGATATGAGTAGATCTAGTTAATTTCAGCCACTTCCTAATCCTTACTATCTGGAGAGGAAAAGTGAGGCCCAGGGAATGCTCCCTTATGATCATGGGGAATAGGACAGAGGAAACATTAGCATCCCAGACTTAAAGAAGTATAGCCTGGGTTTGAACCATAGAGTTGTCTATTCTGGGAGTGGGGTGGTGGTAGCATGGGGGAAGACAGTGTCCATGGAAAGAATGGTGAATGAGCAAAAGGACAAGCATCGTGGATAGGAAATAGTAGAAGGATGCAGATGCTGAGTGGGCAGTGTGTAAGAAGATATGGATAGCATAGGGGTGAGGGAGAGTGGGCTAGTGGCTTAATGAGGGATGATGGATAGGGAGGGAGACAGGAGACAAGAGGAAAAAGATGGTTACCAAATGGGGGTAGGAGGGGAAAGAAACTGGTAGGAAGTAGAGAGCAGGAGTACAGAGATAGTGGCTGTACAGGGAAGCAGGTGGACAGGGATGACAGGTAGGCAGAGAAATAAGGCTTGTGTATGGTAGATGATAGAGGAAATGTTTGAAGGACAAGTAGAAGTAGACATGGACGATGATGAACAGGACCTGGACTGTGTTGAGGCCAGGACCAGAGGCTTAGGTAATGTGGAGGGCTGGTGATGGGACTGGGCATAGTCAAGTTCTGCTGGCAGCACAAATTTGGTCTAACCTGGTCCCTCATCAGTTTGGATCTTGCAGCCACTGTTCATCTACTTGCTGTTTACATCCTTGTGGCCGCTACCAGCGCTTTACCTTGCCTGGTTGTTCCTGGACTGGAAGACCCCAGAGCGAGGTAAGACTCACAGACCTAGAAAGAAGAATGTTCCATCAGAACCTGCAGCCAGGGAGTCCCACTTGCCATACCACAGGCTCCTCATCCAAGTTCTCAGAGCCACAGGAGCTGGGCCAAACAGGACCATCCTAGGGTCTCCTCCTTTCCCACCTCTCTAGCAGAGCCATGCCAGGGAATCCCTGAGCCCGTGGAATGTATGGGGTGGCACACACTGACATCATCCCCTACTGCTTTTGTCTCAGGTGGCAGGCGTTCAGCCTGGGTAAGGAACTGGTGTGTCTGGACCCACATCAGGGACTATTTCCCCATTACGGTAAGTATCTCTTCCCCAGTGTCCCCAGAGTTCCCAAAACTCTGAGGCAAAAGTCATTTATGCCACATGACTAGAGTTGTCCATAAGGAAGATAAGTATCCCAGGGAAGTCTCAGTCTATGCTAAATATACTTCAAGATTCAACATTTCTACTGAGCACTCTATACTCTGCTAGGAAACTTTGTACACCCTTGGCATCACCTGCCAGCTGACACAGACGGAAGGCAAGCACCGTTCAGATCAGTTTAATAAGCATGGATTGAAAATCTACTCTGAACCACATGTTAGGAGCACAGGGAAATGAGTAGGATGCAATTCTCTGCCATCAAGGAGCTCACATCTAATGAGGAGGACATTAGTATAAAGTATATTATTTGTTTGGCACAAGGTGCAGAAGTAGTTCAGATGGGGGATAAGGAAAGGCTTCACAGACATGGTGATATCTAAGCAGGATTTTCCAAGTTCAATACAAGTTACTTAGATAGGCACTGGAAGGGGATTGGCGGGAAACAATGCCAGGAAGAGGTTCCAGAAATGTACTGCTATGCTGACCCTCAGGGCACTCTTTGGAGTATACAACAAACACTGCCCTGACTTTTAGAGCCAAGCTTCCTGATCTTCTTCACAAAAGTGTTCATAGACAATGATAACTTGCACAAAGCAAGCCTCAGATGGCTGAGGCTACTTCTAGCCGCAGGCAGGAGATCTGGCAGTTCTAGCTGTCCCAGATTGTTGTCCAATGGCCTCAGAGACCAATATCTCAGCCCTCCTGAAACCCATTCAGAAAATCTGTCGGAAAGCTCTGCTTTAGAGAGCGCCCTGATCCCTGAAGTGTCACCACCCTTGTGTCTGCCATGTAATCTCATTCCACCACCTCTGGCATTTCTCTCCACGGCTGCAGATCCTGAAGACAAAGGACCTGTCACCTGAGCACAACTACCTCATGGGGGTTCACCCCCACGGCCTCCTGACCTTTGGTGCCTTCTGCAACTTCTGCACTGAGGCCACAGGCTTCTCGAAGACTTTCCCAGGCATCACTCCTCACTTGGCCACGCTGTCCTGGTTCTTCAAGATCCCCTTTGTTAGGGAGTACCTCATGGCCAAAGGTGCTTCTGACCATACTTACTGGAGCTTCTGGTCCATGTTTCTGCTTGGAAATGCACCCTTTTAAATCCCATCCCCTCCTCCCCACCCCCCGCCCCCATGTCACTGTAGCATACTAGTCAAAAGCATATGTTCTAGAGCTAAGCTGCCTGGGATTGAACCTAGCTCTGCCACTTACATGGTCTTGAGCAAACTATCCTCAGTTTCCTCATCCATAAAGTGGTGCAGATGAAAACAGTCTGACCTCAGTTGTGGGATGATGACTAAGGGAGATGATGCAAGTAAAGAATTCAACACTGGCCAGGCGCAGTGACTCACGCCTGTAATCCCAGCACTTTGGGAGGCTGAGGTGGGTGGATCACCTGAGGTCAGGAGTTCAAGACCAGCCTAGCCAACATGGGGAAACCCCATCTCTACTAAAAATACAAAAATTAGCCAGGCATGGTGGTGGGCACCTGTAATCCCACCTACTCAGGAGGCTGAGGCAGGAGAATCGTTTGAACCTAGGAGGCAGAGGTTGCAGTGAGCCGAGATCACACCACTGCACTCCAGCCTGGGTGACAGAGGAAAACTCTGTCTTTAAAAAAAAAAAAAAAAAAAGAACTTGACACAATGCCTGCCACAGAGTATATGCTCAATAAATAATAGCTGTTTCTCTTAATGGAAAAAAAAAGGGTACCATTATACATGGGATTCAGAAAGTCCTTCTGGTTATCCCACTGAAAACCTTCCTACCAGTTTTGACTCAGTGCCTCCTGCAAAATGAAGATATTGCCTCAACATGAGCTATTCTGTTTGTCAACAACCTTTCTTCTTCACACTCTTTAGTACCATCTCATTGCTCCTCTCCTCCTAGGAACTATGGGAACAAGCCAGTGAAGAGCAGAGAATAGAGTGTTCTCTCTTAGCAATTTTCTCCTCTCCTGATCATTTTGCTCCTTGATTCTCTTTAGGTGTGTGCTCCGTGAGCCAGCCAGCCATCGACTATCTGCTGAGCCATAGCACTGGCAACCTCGTGGGCATTGTAGTGGGAGGTGTGGGTGAGGCCCTGCAAAGTGTGCCCAACACCACCACCCTCATTCTCCAGAAGCGCAAGGGGTTCGTGCGCACAGCCCTCCAGCATGGGTAGGTGGTCCCCCCAGAGGGGCAGTGCATGGTGTTCCCTGAGCAGCATGACCTTGTAGGTGAGGCCAGGATGAATCAGATGTGAATTTTGCCCTCAAGGAACATACTACCAAGTAAGAAAGATGGGTCATCCAGTCCTTCTGAGCTAGCTCGACTAGTTTCTGAGAGGTCAAACCATAAACCCAGGTTCAATATCAAGGGGCTTGGGCCAAAGCTGCGCTGGCATATAGATGACGCCCACATTATCTCTATCAATACTGATATCTACACCAGTCTGCTAACGGTAAGTGCACGGGGCAGTACAGTATAATGAGTGTGTGTGCAGGATTGGGAGTCAGGAGCCTGATTTAAAATCCTGGTTCCATGACTGTGCACTCTGGGACAGGTTCCTTAACCATTCTGAGCCTTGGTGTTTTTCATCTTAATGATGTGGCTAAGAACGGTACCTACTCCATAGGGTAATTGTGGGCTTTAAATGAATGTACCCCACAAAACACTTACCACGTCCCCGGCACACTATAAGAGATCAATAAATGTTAGTCACTGTGATTTAGGGGCCCAGGGCTGGAGCTGTAGAGTGCCCCATTGGGTCAGCAGGCCAGCTCTCTGGACGCAGGGACAATTGTCCTATTAAAGACTTAGAGAAGAGGGGAGTATTTCTTCCAAGGACCTTGCCTGAGGGGCCTGTTCACCAGTTGGAAGTATCATGTAGGGAAGAGCGCTCTGAGTTGGGAGTCCTGGGTTCTAGTCCAGGTCCTGCCACTCACTGACTGCCTGAGTGACCATCCCTTTCTGAACCTGTACTTCTGCATCCTCCACTGTGCCCTCCACGGCCTTTGCTGTGAGGAACCAGTCATGTAACATATGTCAAAGTGCTGAGAGATTGTTATTAGCAAGTCACCAAGATTTGGGTAAGAGAGATTTACTCTTCTCTCCCTCACGGAATTTGAGCCTGACTACCCAGGGCACTGTTCAGGGTGGATTCTCATGGTCTGTGGAAGGGAAACAACTTTTCTCTGCTCTAATCCTATAACCCAAGGACAGAACACTTTACGCATTGCCCCCTTGGGTGAAGGGCATATCACATAAAGTATGGGCATCTGTGCAAAATTACTGTCATCTTCTCTGTGCTTTCTACTAATACAAACAGAGTTGGATATTCCCCTCCTTGACACCTTCTGGAAACTTTTCATGATATGGGTCTTTCCGGGGATCTCTGCTCAACTTCTCTTGCTTCCCTGACCACCCCCTCCTCCAACCCCGCTATATCTTGCCCTTGTAATCCTGGCCCAGAGACAGCACTCTCACTGGCCTTGAAAATTTCATGACAAGAGACATTAAATAGGAAAACCCTGTTTAGTGCAAGAAAAAATGCTTTGTGTCACCAGGATTTCACCAAAATAGATGAGGGCCTGGCAAGCAAACAAATGTTCTTCCAGGATGGGTCTCATCCTAGACTGTGTTTAGAAAATAAATTGGAGTTTTCCTACAGGGCTCATCTGGTCCCCACCTTCACTTTTGGGGAAACTGAGGTGTATGATCAGGTGCTGTTCCATAAGGACAGCAGGATGTACAAGTTCCAGAGCTGCTTCCGCCGTATCTTTGGTTTTTACTTTTGTGTCTTCTATGGACAAAGCTTCTGTCAAGGCTCCACTGGGCTCCTGCCATATGCCAGGCCTATTGCCACTGTGGGTGAGTGCCACTCTCAGCCCCAATGCCACCTCAGGTTTCTCAACCTCAACCTCAGCCTGGCCCCACCAAAGAAGACGGCAGCAGAGGGGAAGGTGGGAGCTGATCTGGGATGCAAGAATCAGGCCAAAGGTAGGAGAGGGAGGTTAAAGGAAGAGGAGGTTCTAACACTTTCCTTTTCTCTTTTCCCATCTCTCTTGGCAGTTGGGGAGCCTCTGCCACTGCCCCAAATTGAAAACCCAAGCCAGGAGATGGTGGACAAATACCACGCACTTTATATGGATGCTCTGCACAAACTGTTTGACCAGCATAAGACCCACTATGGCTGCTCAGAGACCCAGAAGCTGTTTTTCCTGTGAATGAAGGTACTGCATGCCCAGGAGCACAGAAGTGCTTGCCTTGAAGAAGAGACTCGCCTGCCACTAACCAAAGAGAGGCAGGAGATGAGGGAGGTTATATGCGGTAGGGGAGGACATGAGGAATTCCTTCTTTGCCTTCTTGCCACAGGGCCCTTACAGGAGTTCTTTCTGAAGAGCTGCACACAGTCATTCCTCAAAGGAAGGCATCCTACTGCCCCTCATGCTGGGGCCTGATGCCTGGTCATCATTTGAGTCCCCTGGGACACATTAGCAGTCACTGCGTATTCCCCCAGCCCCTGGGCAACTATCTACTTTCTGTCTCTGTGGATTTGCCAATTCTGAACATTTTATATAAATGGAATAATACAATATGTGGTCTTTTGTGGCTGGCTTCTTAGCATCACGTTTCCAAGGTTTATCCATGCTGTAGCACGTATTAGTGTTTCATTCCTTCTTATGGCTGGACAACACTCCAGTGTGTATAGGTATACTACATTTGTTTATCCATTCACCACTGGATGGACACTTGGGTCATTTCCACTTTTTAGCTATTATGAATAGTACTGCTTTAAATACTCATGTATGTACAAGTTTTTGTGTGGTCATCTGCCATCCCCAGATATAAAGGCTTATCTTATGCCCACACCACTGACAAGCATGCCTTTAGGATAGATAAAAGGTACTCAGGATCATTTTTTAGTTGGCACGGGCATTTCCCATAAGTCACCTTGTCATAATGATCCTCTGACTTCATAGTCCCAGGGCACTTGCAACCATCCTCATAGCCTACTGTGGGGAATACACTTGATATCTATGTTTTAAAGCCTTACTAAATTCTGTTTAAAAGTTTTTCTTGCCGGGCGCAGTGGCTCACGCCTGTAATCCCAGCACTTTGGGAGGCCAAGGCAGGTGGATTGCTTGAAGTCACGAGTTAAAGACCAGCCTGACCCCATCTCTACTAAAAATACAAAAATTAGCCAGGTATGGTGGCACACGCCTGTAGTCCCAGCTACTCGGGAGGCTGAGGCAGTAGAATTGCTTAAACCCAAGAGGCGGAGGTTGCAGTGAGCCGAGATGGTACCACTACACTCCAGCCTGGGAGACAGAGTGAGACTCTATCTCAAAATAAATAAATAAATAAATAAATAAATAACAAATAAATAAATAAAAGTTTTTCTTAAAGTTGTATTCTGAGAATCTTAAAAGAGTAAATAAAAACACAGATGTCTCTTCCTTCACGAGGCAGCCAACAAGAGACACTTAAAAACACAGCAAATGACCAAAAGTTAAAAGACCATTTAGACTACTAGCTTTTCTTTCCCTTTGCTTAACCTTTAAATATTGGGTCTTGGTAGAGTCCCATCCTCTTCTCTCACATTCTACTGTTTCAGGTCTGAGATATCTATTTCTAACCCAGATGTTCCTCATAAGCAAAGAGCGCGATATATCCAATTTACCAATCTCCAACAAGCACCTCAACCTCTCAACATACCCAATACCAGTTGAGTCATCGTCCTTCTCCCAACTTCATAACTTATCACCAAATTGTATCAATTTTACCACCTTCATATTAATCCAACCTGTCCCCTTCTCCCCTTCTACAGTCACAATCTAGTCAAAGCCCTCAACATTCCAATACTATTTCCACTCCCTCTAGAAAAGCCCTCTTTAATCAACCCATCCATCATACTATTTCCAGGGCAATCTTGCTAAAACTTATATCTGACTTGTCATTTCCCTGCTTATACTGTTCCTACAATACCGCCACCAAAAAATCCTAAATTTTACTCTGGGTACCAATAATGTTCCTTAGATGTTAATGACTATTGCACAGAAAAAAATAATTCCGTGGGGGCGCGGTGGCTCATGCCCATAATCCCAGCATTCTGGGAGGCCGAGGCGAGTGGATCACCTGAGGTCAGGAGTTCGAGACCAGCCTGGCCAAAATGGTGAAACCCCATCTCCATCAAAATTACAAAAATTATCCGGGTGTGGTGGTGCATGCCTGTAGTCCCAGCTACTCGGTAGGCTGGGGCAGGAGAATCACTTGAACCTGGGAGGCAGAGGTTGCAGTGAGCCACGATCGCGCTCATCTCTTAAGACTACATCAAATCTCACCTTCCCAGTGAAGCCTTCACCAGACCAAATGAGTTACTCCTTCCTTCATTCTTCTATAGCCTTGTTGGTAGGGATTGATTTGCGATAAGGCTGGAAAGTACAGAGCTGAATAATACAATAAATAATGTAGACTAGGCTTTCAAATGATAAGGACTTAGTGAGCAGGACAGGGAATTACATTGTCTTTACAAGTGTACATGAATCATTCACAGCCATTATTTATGTATTTGAAAATAAAAATACTTTTAACTAGGATGTAAAAGGCAGAAATTCTACCTAGTATAATCACAGGATACAATACAGCAAACTTAGAAATAAGTAATTAAGGTAGAATTAGAGTCCACAGCTGAATTGGAATAAAAAATATTCTCCTGACAACTGGCTCAGAAAATAAATTTAGAGACAATAATAGAATATGTTGGAAGGAATAAATGAAATGTAAATATCGCACATAAAAATGTATGCAAATACCAGATCATCCTGGAGCATCTTCAAGCATCAGAAAGCAAAGAAGTGCTCAGAAAACACCTGAGGCAGGTGTGGTGTGTCAAGGGGACATAGGAGCAACCTGAAAAAGCTCTCAATGGCCAAAGTTGAAACAATTTGAGCAATAAGACAAATAACATAAGTAACATAGTGTTGAATTATAATCTGAAGTATAAATTATATATACATGATTCCATATTGATATAAATGAATGAGTAAACAAATAAATAGTGGGAAAGGGACAAATCTTTACAGAAGAATTACAAATAATATATGTAGATACGTCCCCTCAGGAGGTAGAACTTAATCCCCTCCCCACTCCCAAGTGTGGGCTAGATTTAGCAATTCTATTCCAAAGAATGGAGTGTGGGAAGTGAAAAAACATTCCTTTTAATGGCAAAAATGCAATCACTTTTGCCCCAACCTAATACTACTTTTCAGCAGAGAAACCAGGCAAACACTACCTTAACCCAGCAATCAAGGTTAACATTGAAACCGCCTTTGCAAAATTATGACTGAGACAATGAAAGAGATCTAACTTAACTGACTCCATCTTGCTTCTAACCTCCGAGCTGTCCTTGTTCATTCTTGGGCGTAGGCTGACCTAACTTTGGGAGAAACTTAGTTTATAGTTTAAACAAAGATGGTAACAGCCCTTTCCCAAAGCAGACCTCCTTCTTGCCTGGGGACTAGATTGCCTTTGTAGGACTAACATTAGCCACAAGATTTGAAATTACAGTTTAGGAGTCATGCAGCTGGAGGCTACAAGATTCTGACCCTCCTAAACTGCTCCTAAGATCTGTGCTTGAGATATTTTGCAGACCCTGCACTTGATGAATCAGCTGGCACCACCCAGATCAATAAACTGGCTCATCTGATCTTGCGGCCCCCACCTAGGAACTGACTCAGGGCAAGAAGACAGCTCCGACTCCCTATGATTTCATCTCTGACCAATCAGCATTCCTGGCTCATTGGCTTCCCTCCACCCACCAAGTTATCCTTAAAAACTCTGCTCCCTGACCAGCTGTGGTGGCTCATGCCTGTAATTCCAGCACTTTGGGAGGCTGAGGCGGGTGAATCACGAGGTCAGGAGTTCAAGATCAGCCTAGCAAATATGGTGAAACCCCATCTCTACTAAAAATACACAAATTAGCTAGGCGTGGTGGCAGGAGCCTGTATTCCCAGCTACTCCGGAGGCTGAGGCAGGAGAATCACTTGAACCTGGGGGGCAGAGGTTGCAGTGAGGTGAGATCGCGCCACTGCACTCCAGCCTGGGTGACAGAGTGAGACTCCATCTCAAAACAAAAACGAAAACAAAACAAAAAAAACTCTGCTCCCTGAATGCTCAGGGAGACTGATTTGAGTAATAATAAAAGTCTGACCTCCCGTACAGCTAGCTCTGTGTGAATTACTCTTTCTCTATTGCAGTTCCCCTCTCTTGATGAACTGGCTCTGTCTAGGCAGCAGGCAAGGTGAGCCCCTTGGGCGGTTACAACGTCACAAGTGATAAATCATGTTGGTATCTTGTGATGAGAAGGGTATTTCACTTCTGTGCTATTCTCCAGTCCCAAGAACCTAGTCTAATTATGACAAAAATACCAAAGAGGCCCAAATTGAGGAATGTTTCACTAAATACCTGACTAGGACTTCAAAATCATTTAAGTCATGAAAACGAGGAAAGACGTATTGTTAACAGATCAAAGGAGACTAAGGAGACATGATGATTAAATGCAACGTGCTATCCTGAATTGCATCCTGAAACAGAAAAAAGCAATATTAGTGGAAAAACTGGTGAAATTTGAATAAAGTCTGGAGTTTAATTAATAGTAATGTACTAATGTCAATGTCTCAGTTATGAAAAATGTGCCATGATAAGATGTTAACATTAGGGGAAATTGAACGAGAGGTATTTGGGGACTCTGTGCATCACCTTTGCAGTTTTTCTGTAAATGTAAAATTAATCCAAAATAAATAATTTATTTTAAAAATGTGTGGGTTTCTGACAGATTGGTACTGAAAGAAAAACTAATCACTTTTAAATGTTTTTACTAATAAGAAAATAAATTAATTATATTCCTACATGAAAAGCTTTAAAAGTTACAGGAGAGTTAACCAATTAATTAGAACATATACACGATAAAACCCAGGGGTGTGTGTGGGTGTGTGTGTAGATGTAATAAATCCTAGCCAGAGTCACTGAATTTGGCCAATGTACTCTGTACAACTTGGCTTGGGCTGCTATGATAAAATACCACAGACTGGATGGCTTACACAACTAAAATTTATTTTCCCACAGTTCTGGAGGCTGGGAAGTCCAAGATTAAGGTGCCAGCAAGTTTGGTTCCTGGTAAGGGCACTTTTCCTGGCTCATAGATGGCCACCCTTCTTGCTTTTAGGACTTCATATGGTCTTTCCTCGGTGAATGCACTTGGTGAGAAAGTGAGAGGGAGCTCTCTGGTGTCTCTTTCTGTAAGGACACTAATCCTATCAGATAAGAGCCCCATCCTTATGATCTAATTTAACCTCAGTTACTTCCTTAAAGGTCCCATCTCCAAATACTGCCACACTTGAGGGTTAGGATATTAACATAAGAATCATAGGGTGGAGAACACAAATAGTCAGTACATAAGATACTCCATGCTGTATAAAGGGGACATAAGAAGATCACTTTCATATCATAGGTAATATTCCAGCCAGGTGCAATGGCTCACACCTGTAATCCCAACACTCTGAGAGGCTGAGATGGGAGGATTGCTTGAGCCCAGGAGTTTGAGACCAGCCAGGGCAACATAATGAGACCTTATCTCTACAAAAATTAGCCCGACATAGTGGTGCACGCCTGTGGTCGCAGCTACTTGGGAGGCTGAGGTGGGAGGATGGCTTGAGTTTGAGGCTGCAGTGAGCTGTGATCATGCCTCAGCACTCCAGCCTGAGAGATAGAGTGAGACCTTGCCTCAAAAAAAAAAAAAATTAAATTATATCTCAATTCTAATCTTAACAGAATTGTTTGATGTACTAGTCTTAACAACACTAGAAATAACTTCTAAGAACTATATTTAATTTTTAATTAACTAATCTCATTTAGGCCACTAATTGTGCTCTTCCATTGACTTCATCTGAAAGTAAACATTTATTTAACATGGAAAATGTACAAAACAGTGAGCGCAAGAACACTCATGCTGCTCACAATGCTGACACATTATAGTTCCTTCGCTGTAAGGTCAAATTTCTTAAAAACTGCTACCAAAAATTTTAAGTGGTAATAATATTTATTTTTAATAAAGTTTCAGATTTATTCTTATATACCAGGGATTCATGCTAAAATAGATATTGATATTCAACTTCATCCTGAACTTCAGTTGAATATTGACTTTAAAACTTGGCCATTCAGGCTACTATCAAAAAGTCAAAAAATAACAGATGCTGGCGAGGTTGCAGATAAAAGGGAACACTTACACACTGTGGGAATGGAAATTCATTCAGCCACTGTGGAAAACAGTTTGGAGATTTCTCAAAGCACTTAAAATAGGACTACCATTTTACCCAGCAATCCCACTAATGGGTATATACTCACAGGAATAAAAATTATTCTACCAAAAAGATGCATGCACGTGTTTATTCATCACAGCACTACTCATAATAGGAAAGACATGAAATTGACCTAGATGCCCTTCAATGGTGGATTGGATAAAGAAAATGTGGTATGTATACACCATTGAGTATAATGCAGCCATTAAAAAGAATAAAATCATATCCTTTGCAGCAACATGCATGGAGCTGGAAGCCATTATCCTAAGCGAATTAACACAGGAACAGAAAACCAACTACTGCGTGTTCTTACTTATAAGTGGGAGCTAAACATTAAATACACATGGACACAGAGAAGGGAACAACGGACACCAGGGCCTACTTGAGATTAGAGGGGAGGAGGGTGAGGATCAAGAAACTACCTATTAGGTACTATGCTCACTACCTGGGTGATGAAATAATCTGTACACCAAACCGCAGTGACACATAATTTACCCATGTAACAAACCTGCACGTGTACCCCCTAACCTAAAATAAAAATTGGAAGGAAAAAACTTGGCCATTCAGCATTTGGTCAAAGTAAGTTTACAATGCCTCTTGTATCTGTGCATAAGAAAGGATCTGGAAGGATATACATCAAGGTATGAATAGTGACTCTCTAATCTTCTTTATGGTGGACTTTATTTAAGCCATCAGTCGCAGTGTCTCATGCCTGTAATCCCAGCACTTCAAAAGGCAAGGTGGGAGGGCTGCTTGAGTCCAGAAGTTCAAGATTAGCCTGGCCGACAAAATGAGACCTTATCTCTACAGAAGAAAAATTAGCAAGGTGTGGTGGCAAGCTCCAGTAGTCCCAGCCACTCGAGAGGCTGAGGTGGGAGGATCAATTGACCCCGGGAGGTTGAGGCTGCAGTATGCCATGATCATGCCACTGTGCTCCAGCCTGGGTGACAGAGTGAGACACTGTCTCAAAAAAAAAAAAAAAAAAAAAAAAGTGAAGCAACTATAAACATCTTTATATGGCCATATATTTGTCTTGGGTAAATACCTAGAAATATAATTCCTGGGTCATAGGATAGGTGTATGTTTACTTATATAAGAAACTAACAGACTCTTTCCAAAAGTGTTTGTACCATTTTACACTCCCATCAACAATGTAGGAAATTTCTGGATGTTTCACCATCTCACCAACATTTGGCATTATCAGTTCTTTTAGTTTTAGCTGTTCTGGAGAGCGTGTAATAATATCCCCTGGTGGTTTTAATTTTCAGTTCTTTGATGACTAATAACGTTGATCATATTTTTCACCATGCTTGGCCACTAATAAATATATGTTCTTTTTTGAAGTATCTGTTTATATCTTTTGCCTATTTTGTGGGGCTGTTTGTGTTCTCATTCTTGAGTGTTAGCAGGAATTCTTTATACATCTTAGATACCAGTACTTTGTCAGACAGATGTTTTGCAAATATTTTCTCCCAGTCACTGGTTTGTCTATTCATGTGGTAATGGTCTTTCTCTCTCTCTCTTTCTTTTTTTTTTCTTTGGAGATGGAGCCTTGCTCTGTTGCCCAGGCTGGAAGTGCAGTGGCACGATCTTGGCTCACTGCAACCTCCACCCCCTGGGTTCAAGCAATCCTGCCTTAGCCTCCCGAGTAGCTGGGACTACAGGATCCCACCACCACACCCAGCTAAGTTTTGTATTTTTAGTAGAGATGGGGTTTTGCCATGTTGGCCAGGCTGGTCTCGAACTCCTGACCTCAGGTGATCCACCTGCCTCGGTCTCCCAAAGTGCTGGGATTACGGGCATGAGCCACTGCGCCCAGCCAGTAATGGTCTTTTTTGATGAGCAAAGTTTTGTTTGTGCTTTCATAGACTTTATTGTTTGGAATAGTGTTAGATTTACTGAAAATTGAGATAGTACAGTTTCCCTATTGTTAACATCTCACACTAGTATGGTATAGTTTTTACAATTAATGAACCAACATTGATACATTATTATTAACTACACTTTATTCAGAGATTTTCTTAGTTTTTACCTAATGTCCTTTTACTGTTTCAGGATCCCATACAGGATATCCTATTACATTAAGGTATTATATGTTTGGCTCCCCTTGGCCTTGATGGTTTTTCAGATTTTCCTTGTTTTTAATGACCTTGACTCTTTTGAGGCATGCTGGTCAAGTACATTGTAGGATGTCCTGCTATTGAAATTTGTCTGATGTTTTTTATCATGATGAGACTGAGGTTATGGGTTTTAGGGAAGAAGACCACAGAAGTAAAGTGCCATTTGTCATCACCTTATAACTAAGACACATAGTATCAACAAGACTTATCAGAGTTGTTGTTGACCTTGATCACCTGGCTGAGGTAGTGTTTGTCAAGTTTCCCCACTGTAAAGTTACTCTTTTTCCCCTTTTCCACTCTGTGCTCTTTGGAAAGAAGTCTCAATAGTTCACCTTTAAGGAGTGGGGAATTATGCTGTCTATCCTTGAGGATGAAGCAGCTGTACGAATTATTTGAAATTTTTCTGGTCAGTGTGGTGGCTCAAACCTGTAATCCCAGCCTTTGGGAGGCCAAACCGGGCGGATCACGTGATTTCAAGAGTTTGAGATCAGCCTGGCCACCATGGTGAAACCCCGTGTCTACTAAAAATACAAAAATTAGCCGGGTGTGGTGGCGGGTGTGTGTAATCCCAGTTACTCGGGAGGCTGAGGCAGGAGAATCGGTTGAACCCAGGAGGCGGAGGTTGTCGCGAGCTGACGTTGCACCATTGCACTCCAGCCTAGGTGACAGAGCAAGACTCCATCTCAAAAAAAAAAAAAAAAAAAAAAAAAAATCTGCATTGCAGTTTCTAGCAATTTTTACAAGTTTTTGATAAAGTCTAATTTATCAAATTATTTCATATATTTATTGTTTTCTGGGTTCTAATAAATCATTGCCTGCCCCACAGAGTTCTTGCTTGTCTGTATTTTATGATCCTTGTGTAGTGATAATGCATTGCGTTTGTAATAATGTAAGGCAAGTTTAAGTTTAAATTTTTTTTTTTTTTTTGAGACAGAGTCTCACTTCGTCACCAGGCTGGAGTGCAGTGGCGCAATCTCGGCTCACTGCAAACTCTGCTTCCTGGGTTCAAGGGATTCTCCTCCCTCAGGCTCCCAAGGGACTACAGGCGGATGCCACCATGCCCAGCTAATTTTTGTATTCTTAGTAGAGACGGGGTTTCACCATGTTGGCCAGGATGGTCTCGATCTCTTGACCTCTGCCTGCCTCGGTCTCCCAAAGTGCTGGGATTACAGGCGTGAGCCACCGCACCCGGCCAAGTTTCAAAAATTTAATAAAACTCCATAATTTTTCAGATGTGGGATTATTGCTCCTACATTTTTGGAATTTTATTCCTAATTCATTTTTAAACAGTTATGCCAGCCCTGCTTAATAAATTAAAAATAAATTTATTTTGGCAATGCCTTAATAAATTAAAAATAAAAACTGAAATTTTGAAAACCAAAGATATTTAAAAATGCATAAAAGTTTTCCAAAACCATCTCTGGTGCACCAAAACTAACCAATATATAAAGAATTGCTTTTGAATCAACTGTTGACAGTTCGGTTTTTCTGCTATCTTCTCACCTGGCAGGCTGGTCCTTTCCTACTTGGGGCTAGATCTTCCTTGATAACACAGGGCCCTGACAGGTCTTCCTGGACACTTCAGATATTCATTCACTCACTTCATTCAGCAATATTTATTGACCACCTATTATGTTCTAGGCACTGGGGAAGACAGAGAAGTAAGTCAGACAACTACGTCCTTAAGAACTCGATCTATTGGATGACTGCTCAAATTCAGTTGATGGTTATTAATGCTGATTTACTACACATCAAGCATTCTCACATGCAGACTGTATAAAACTTTGCATGTGAAATGGAAGTGACAATATCAGACTACAATAGTATGTACACAATGAGTACAAGACAATTTGGAAGAATTTCAATTATTGAATTCAAGATTTATTAGGTTCTTGGTTTTCCGAGAAGTTTGTAACAGATGTGATAGAAGATTGCATACTGTTAATCTTGCTTTTGTTACAGAACTTTCTCAGAAAGGAGTTTGGTTGTATTACAGAACGTTACAAGGGAAAATCAGTTTTTAAGTCAGAAGAAAAAAAACAAGCAGTATGTAACAGACCCTGCTAGTATCCTACCCAATACCTATTATCCCTGTCTTCTTTACTGAGAGAACACCCTGTTTGGGGCAGCAATGTACAGTTATGTGTATGGGAAGCTGAGTACATTGCCTAGCTCTAACCAGTGAAGTGTAAGCAGAAGACTACTGGGTGGTGTTTCCGGAAAGGCTATTGTTTTCCTGAAAAAGAAAAAGGGCTGCCGGGCGCGGTGCCTCACACCTGTAATCCCAGCACTTTGGGAGGCCGAGGCGGGCGGATCACAAGGTCAGGAGATCGAAACCATCCTGGCTAACATGGTGAAACCCCGTCTCTACTAAAAATACAAAAAATTAGCCCCGTCTCTACTAAAAATACAAAAAATTAGCTGGGCGTGGTGGCGGGCGCCTGTGGTCCCAGCTACTCCGGAGGCTGAGGCAGGAGAATGGCGTGAATCCAGGAGGCGGAGCTTGCAGTGAGCCGCGATCGTGCCACTGCACTCCAGCCTGGGCGACAGAGCAAGACTCCGTCTCAAAAAAAAAAAAAAAAAAAAAAAAGGCTTAGTTGACCGGATTATTTAGCCCCTTGCTATATGCCTTTACTCCTTTCCTCCCATGTATAACACAGACAAGGTGCTTGGAAGTTAAGCAGCCATTTTATAACCACAAAGGTGAAAAACATACATTAAAGAGATGGTAAAGCAGGAAGCTGTAAGCATTCTCTTGAACATCTGCACCTACCCTGTACTGCTGACCTGGGGATTTTTGTTAAAACAAACACACACAAGAAACACATAACTTGTTGAGCCCTCCCCATGGGTTCCTGTTACATACAGTCAAATGCATTCCTAATTGATGGACTACCTCAAAAGGGAAAGGTTTCCAGGAAAAGTATTTTACTTATTATTAGGAGAGGGAAAAAACTTTTCCATTGAATCTGAAAAGCCATGTGATTTCCTGGAAAATGTAGAAAAGTATTTTTTACATTTCTACATACGAAAAAAGAAAAGAACTTTTCTTGGTCTGTATCTGCCCATGGTGGAGAGAAGAAATCTAGGAGTGCAGGAGACATAAGCTAACTCCTGCCCTCTGACTAGGTGGTTTCCAGATAGTAGGTTTCTCTTACTAGAACAGTGCTTCCTAAAATGTGTCTTGGCATAGGAGGTCCTTGAGATGTGCCTTGCAGGAAAAAATGGTTCCCTGGTCCATAAGTCTGCTAAGTACTGTATATAGAACCCCCTCCTCTTAGAAATTCACAGTGGATATTATGATGTTAAGGGCTCCAGATAAATCCTGTAGTAAAGAAACCTGCTTAACAATATTAAAGCCAGCCCCTTCAAAACTTAGTAGCACCTGGAAAATGTACTTGAGAAAATTTCATTAGAGAAATAAAGACAAAAATGTTAAAAAAAAAAAAAAAAATCAAACCAGCTTAAATCCTCAAAGAACCAGAACAGCAGCTACCCTCTGGAAAGGGATCTAGCAATATTTAGAGTGGGTAAAAAAAACAATGTTTTATTCACATTGCAGATAGAGGGCTGTTGATTTAGTGAAGGGAATGAGATGTACAAAGAGCAGTAAGTTAAACATCAGTGAGAGGTAACACAAATTGGGCAGGTGCCATCAGCGTGGTGATTCCTGAGAGGATATCAGTTGATTCTTCTCTTGAGTTTTCCCAGTACATTTGTTTTCTTTCATTTTTTTGAGTTGGAGTCTCGCTCTGTCACCCAGGATGGAGTGCAGTGACATGATCTCGGCTCACCGCAATCTCCGCCTCCCAGGTTCAAGCGATTCTCCCGCCTCAGCCTCCCGAGTAGCTGGGATTACAGGCGTGCACCACCATGCCTGGCTAATTTTTGTATTTTTACTAGAGACAAGGTTTCACCATGTTGGCTGGGCTGGTCTTGAACTCTTGACCTCAGGTGATCCACCTGCCTCAGCCTCCCAAAGTGCTGGGATTACAGGCGCGAGCCATCGCACCTGGCCCCAGTACATTTATTTCCTTCTTTCCATCAGTAGATCCAAAAACAGGACTAGAACCCCAAACTGTGGTACAAAATAGACAATAATAACCAGCCCGCTTCAAGAAAGATTTCATCTTCCTCTCTCTCTGGGAGAGTTCTTACATTTTAATAATGTATATTTTGACTGAAGAAGGGATAATTTTTCTTCCCATCTTGTGACCCAAATACATTAAGGTCTGGTAATCAAACCTATACCAAGGTACCCTCATAGACAGACTCACTCTTTGGTTCCACTCAGGTATTTCTGCTCTTCGTTTTGATGACAAGCCACATCTCATCTCATATGGGAAATAGCAGCTCTGTAGGTTATGGCAAGTAACCCATTAACTGGGTTATTCTGAAAACTTTGGAAAGAGGTGTGGTCATCAAGAAACTTTGGAAAGAGGTGTGGTCACCAAGAAATGCATGTAAAAAGTTCTTGATTACAAAAGTTATTTAAAATTGTCCTCTTAGTCAATGCCATCGGCTATTATCTATTGTATGCATAAACCCAGTTTTGCAGAGAATCAAGTATTTTTTTTGAGTGTTTCTGACCATCACATCCTCCTTGAATTCTCTTAGGCACTTGGCACTGTTGATTGCTTTCTTAATCTTTCTCTTTTTTTATTCAAAGTTTTTGTTTTTGTTTTTTAAATAACTATCCTAAATCCCTGTTTTTGAAACTCTCTTCTCCCTCATGCAATGCCAGAGTCCCAAACTGTTTCCTCCCAATCCATCGCTATGGCCATCCCTTGGTGATCAGTTCTTAGCCCTCTGCTTCTCACACTCGAAGGTTCTTTCTTTGTCATGATCTTAACTATCACATCTAAGCAGCAGATTCAAATATAGAGTTCTAGTTCCATGATCTATGGCCATACCACCATGAACATGCCCGATCTCATGATCTCGGAAGCTAAGCAGGGTTGGGCCTGATTAGTACTTGAATGGGAGTTCTTGTTCCATGTCCAGCTATGCTAAAGTTGAAAACCATTGAAAGGAAGTTCCCACCCACAGGAATTGTAAGTGATGTTTCGTCATCCGTTACTCCATTGACTCTTTGCAACAGTCTTCTGAAATGGGTATTCTTATCCCAATTTATCAGTGAGGAAACTGAAGTTCAGTGAGATCAAGTAACTTGTCTGAGATCATGCAGCTAGCAAGTATCAGATCAATGATTCAAAGCCAAATCCAGTTATCTCATGAAAATTGTTCCTTCTCTCTACCACACCTTATCGCTTCCTTTACCAAAATGCTGGCTTTCATCACATCAATGAAGGAGAGCAGAGTCCTGAGTGAAGCATTTAACTTAATCAGCTGGGGATTGTTGGATGAAGGAATAGAAAACATAAGCAAAGTGAAAGCTCAGAATGTGTCACCTTCCCCTCCTCCCTACATCCAGGTTAGCCTTACAGACAGGCCAAGTAGTGAGTAGCCCACAGAGTGGAATGTGAAAGATTCTGGTTATGTCTACTTCCCCTCAAAACATCTTTCCAATGCCCTCCTACCCCCCTTGTTCCTAAAGTCCCCTAGGCCTTTAATTCCTTGGGGTTCCTGTGGCCTCTCAAAGTGGAAATATACCTGGAAGAAGAAACAATAAACTGAATTACTAACATATAATCATTCAGAAAATATTTAGTAAGCACCAGAATCTGAAGAGGTACTTAGAGCTTCACCAGAATCTGAAGAGGTACTTAAGGTTGAGATTATTATCTTCTTTTTACGGATGATGAAATTGTGGCTCAGAGTGTCTGAGTGACTCATTCCAGATGACACACCTGAGCCCCATTTTCTGAACCAGAGCTCAGACTTGGGTCTTCTGATTTTCTGTTCTATGCTCTTTCCTTTCTATCACAGTAACTCAAGGGGTTTATAGGTGGGAACTCAAGACAAAAGTACATGAATAGTTAAATAACAATTCAAGATAACAGTAGAAGTAATGTTAGAAGACAATAAAAGTGTCCAATGACTGACAGAGACAATAATTGCTCTAGGAGTGACCTGTAAGGTCACTGTGGGTAAGAGTCAACAGAGAAGGCCTCGAACAGGAAGCAGGACTAAAGCCTGGCCTTGGAAACTGAATAGAAAAAGGGCAGCCCAAGAAGAAAGGGAGGGCATTCCAGTGTGGGGGACAGGAAAAATAAAGACAGAGGTGAGAAAACCCAAGTCTTGTTTGGAGAGAGAACGAAAAGACAAATTTAGCTAGATCTAGAAGAGAGACTTTTACTGGGGGATAATGGAAAATAAGATTCAAAAGACCCTCTTGAATTTCTGACAAAAGGATTTTGACTTGTCTTGTGGACAATAGTGAACTATGAAAGAATTTTGAGTAAGACAGTGAAACTCTGAAAGCAGTGTGTGGGTAGACTAATCTGGCAATATGCATTTTAGAGGATGCCTTTCGATGGGAAGAGATTGGAGATAAGGAAGACTAGTTAGGAGCCTATGACAGTCAGGGATAAGGTGACAAAAGCCAGTATTAGAATGGTAGTGCTGAGACTAAAATTAAGGCCAATTGTAATTGGCAAGATGAAGAAAGAAATGTCAGAACCTGTGAAATAGGGAGAGACAAGAGTTGAACTTGCCTGAGAGTTTTCAAGCCTAGCTGACTTGAAAGAAGAGGCCATGAACAGAAATTAGCAAGACAGGTAGACAAACTGGTTCAGGGAGTTTTGCTTTTGACATCTTGGGGTGGAATTAACAATGCAAGGTCCAAGTGAAACTGTCTAGTAGGCAATTGAAGATGTAGAGGTGGAGGTTGGGAGAAGGGAAGGCCTAGAATTGAGTTGGCTTGAAGTAATGGTATATAAGGAGCCCTGGGAGTCAGGAGACCTGGGACTTTGCCTCTTCTCTGCCACTAACTTACTGAGTCATGGGCAAGCCACCTCTCTGGGCCTATTTCCTTCAATGTAAAGTGAGGGGGTGCGCAGACCCTATATGATCTCTGAGGTACTCTCAAGGACTATGAGTCACCTGCATGTATGTTCTCTCCAAGGCAAAATCAACAGCCCAATGAACAAAGGGCATTAAATAATCCCCAAATGCTATGACTCTGTGACCGATCTCAGGAATGCTATTTACTTAAGGAGCAAAAGAGAAGTCAGCAAAGGAGATAGAAAGCAATCAGAGAGATAAAAGCATGAGGAGAGAAATTCTAAAGCGAGAGGATAAAATAAGGAACTAAAATTAAAAGTATCACAATAAATAAGATAAATATTTACATCAAATAATGACAAAGGGATAGCATGTATATTAAGTAAAGAATACAGGCCGGGCGCGGTGGCTCAAGCCTGTAATCCCAGCACTTTGGGAGGCCGAGACGGGCGGATCACGAGGTCAGGAGATCGAGACCATCCTGGCTAACGCGGTGAAACCCCGTCTCTACTAAAAAATACAAAAAACTAGCCGGGCGCGGTGGCCGGCGCCTGTAGTCCCAGCTACTCGGGAGGCTGAGGCAGGAGAATGGCGTAAACCCGGGGGCGGAGCTTGCAGTGAGCTGAGATCCGGCCACTGCACTCCAGCCTGGGCGACAGAGCGAGACTCCGTCTCAAAAA